>NC_090448.1:1033080971-1033428850 GCF_031143425.1 Pleurodeles waltl | reverse complement strand
GGGGTGGGGGGGGGGGAAAGGGGAAGAAAAAGATAGAGCAGAAGCGGACGGAAGGGAGGACTCATAAATTAGTCAGAGAAATCATTTGTTGAGTGTGAACCAAGGGATCTCATCATTAAGACCATTGGTGTCCGTGTGTAATCTCCAGACCCAACGTTGTTCGGTCTGGAGCAATCTCTGTGTCATATTGGAGGACGATGGAGATAGTTGCTCAATGACCGTCCAGTGTAAGTCATCTGCCGAATGTTTTTCCAGAAGGAAGTGGTTAGTCAATTTAGTAGCCTCTCGTTTACAACGGATCGTACTCCTATGTTCACAGATTCTCGTGGCGACCTTTCTAGATGTCAGCGCTGAAAGGCCTGACATCTGACCCCATGATAATCATTAAAACCAGCAGACAAAGGGGGAGCAACGGTAATTTCTCCACTCAAAATGTATAGAGATGAGTGCGAACGTCTGTTGGGTAACACCCACCATTATAACGCTTATCTCGAGACCCCACACCTGATATTCAAGATGAAATTTCCTTTTTCGTGATGAAGGGCTTAGAGAACGACTGGATTACTCGACATGAGGCAGACTTCCTGATACAGGCTAACCCTAGGATTCCCTACTTTTATATTCTCCCTAAAATGCATAAAGGGGAAAATTCCCCCCACCAGGGAGACCTATTGTATCCGGGATCGGATCGGTTCTAGAACCCCTGTCTCAATTTGTGGATTTCTTCCTTCAGCCATTGGTCAGAAGAATACCTACTTACCTAAAAGACACACGACGGATGTGTTAGTCTTATTAGACTCTGTGGCTTTTGACACAACTAGAGAACTGTTGATCACCCTGGATGTAGAATCCCTATACACCAACATTCCCCAGGAGGCCACTCTGCAGGTCATTAGCGACCTTTTGGAAGCCAATAGAGGAGAGTCACGTACACCGCCTGACTTCATACTTGACTTGGCACATTTGGCTCTCACAAGGAACTACTTCGAGTTTGAGGATAACTTTTTCCTACAAATACAGGGTACATCTATGGGTAGCACTTTCGCACCTAGCCTAGCATGTCTCTATGTTGATCACTTTGAGAGACAGGTAGTCAACCACGATGACAACCCGTTTTCCCAGCAGATTAAACTCTGGAAACGATATATAGATGACATTCTATTGGTCTGGACAGGAACTAGAGATGAGGCGATGAATTTTGTGAATTGGTTAAATACAGCTAACCCTTTCCTGAACTTCACCATGACCATAGGTGACAACCAACTAGCATTTCTTGACCTATCAATCTATGAAAGCAATGGGGCTTTAGCCACAGAGGTCTATTATAAACCCACAGATCGGAATAACCTTCTCCAATTCAAAAGCTTCCACCCAAGGTCCCTGAGGGAGAATCTCCCTGTTGGTCAATTCTTACGTCTACGACGGAATTGTTCCACCCTCACAAACTACCGCAAACACGCTGAGAAATTGGTTAGTAAGCTGCAAACCAAGGATTATCCCACACATCTGGTGAAGAGAGCATACAAAAGAGCGGGGAATAATAATAGGGACCAACTACTACAACCACGCACTAGGACGTCTGACACTGAACAAATTGTGTGTGTGACTACCTTTAATCCACTATCCAATAAGATTCAGAAAATCATCAATGATGAGTGGAAAATCTTATATCTGGTGGTTTACCTTTTCAGCAGCCACTACATGCGTTTAAAAGAGCCACAAACATACGGGACATGGTTGTCCACACAAGACCCAAAGAAGAAAAAACAATTCCCTGACGACACTAACCACACTATGGGGCCTCCCACCACCAAGAGGACACTACCCATGTGGCAACTGCAGTGTCTGCTGTTTCACCAAAAAGTCAACCACAATAGACCTAGACCTTAAGACTCCATGGGCTCAAAGATCCCTAACCAACTGTAACAGCAAAAACGTGATATATTTGATTAGATGCCCCTGTAACCTTAAATACGTGGGAATGACATCTAGAAAGGTCGCCACGAGAATCTGTGAACATAGGAGTACGATCCGTTGTAACGAGAGGCTACTAAATTGACTAACCACTTCCTTCTGGAAAAACATTCGGCAGATGACTTACACTGGACGGTCATTGAGCAACTATCTCCATCGTCCTCCAATATGACACAGTCCAGACCGAACAACGTTGGGTCTGGAGATTACACACGGACACCAATGGTCTTAATGATGAGATCCCTTGGTTCACACTCAACAAATGATTTCTCTGACTAATTTATGAGTCCTCCCTTCCGTCCGCTTCTGCTCTATCTTTTTCTTCCCCTTTCCCCCCCCCCCCCCGGTTGCTTTTCTTCTACAATATCCCTTCTCCCTCCTCCCTTTCTTTCGTTCCCCCCCCTCGTTTTTTCCCCCCCCCCCTCTCCTTCCTTTTCTTTATCCTTTCCCTCGTTTTCCTCGTTTTTTCTTTCTTTCTTAGCCCTTTGGGCTACGGGACCGCTGGGAACTACATTTCCCAGCGGCCACTGTAAACGCGAGCCTTCCGCTGGTGGCGCTCGGGCCGGAATCTTCCGGCTCGGGCCCCACCCTTGCACTCGCCCGCATTCATGCCGGCGCCCCAGCACTGCTGGGGCGCCCACGGGTGCGGTAAAGCACATCGCGCCATCAACCTAAAGAGGCCGGCCTCTTCACTCGATCACATTCATGCCAGCGCCCCGGCTTGGCCGGTGCGCCCGCCATTACGGCAATCATATCGAGGCTAGTAACGCAAAGAGGCCCGCGACGGTGATTAACATTAATTGAACTCCAATTTACGCGCTAACAGGGCGCACCTGGAATTTCTTACAGCCATAAATAGACCGTTCTCCCTCAGCCACTTGTCACAAGCGGTCCAAGGAGAGGACGAAGTAGGCGCACGGCGAGCGTCCCCTTTGATGTAGTGAGTGGCATACCGGATCACAGGCAACACAGATAAGCCCTTATTGCTTTTAATCTGACTTTTTTTGTCTATAGTCACTTCGGTTTCTCTTAACCAGTATTTTTCTACCAGCAATAGTGGGTTCCTAATGGGAACTTGCTTTTTTTTTTTTTTTTTTTTTCCCCCCCCTATTGCTCCCTCTATATCTATTCTGCCTACTTCTGTTCCTCTCCTCACTTCGTCTTTATGTTCATCTCTATCCCTTAGTGTGTGACTATAAGGGGACACTCCCCCTCCTGGATACCAGAGGCTAGCTGCCTCTAAGAAAAGGGTAAGAACTATAATTCCCTGCAGTGATAGGACTGTCCACTTGTGTAGATATACCCACTCAGTCACTCCACGCATGTATTTTACCTTTTTTGAACATATGTGTTTCGTGCATGAATGCATCCCCTTGACACGTGTGTAGTTGGTTGGTTTTGCAGTGCTGTGTGCCACCAGAGTGCTAATTAATTGTTTTTCTCCCCATAGGCCGCCTCAAGGTAATTCCTTGGGTAACGTAGATCATTCTTTTTTCATTTTCTCACTCTTTGATTTCCCCATAGAGTATTTTCCTCCAACGTGAGACGTAGGGATCCTAGGCCCTGACGAATGCCCCGAGACCTTCATTGGCTCACTTTTGAGGGCAGAAACATGTTGGCTAGTAATTAGTTAGGTGACCCTGTGAGTCCTTGTCCTCACAGAGGTGTCCCAACCCCCCTTTTTAACTACACCAGACAGACACCACCATTAAATTTGTTGCTCTGCACAGGTGTCTGCTTAGGTGTTTTTAGTTTTTCAGTAGATTAGCTGGATCCCGATCTTTCCAGAAACAAGTTTATTTACGCACTCCCTCCTGTTCCTTTAACAGTGAGGTTGAGTCCGCCCAGGTGGCACTGTCCTACCTGGGTGGGTCTAGGTGGTCAAATGATGAAGCATGACACTATATAGTGTGTGAGACCACCTAGTCCGTAAAAGGAAATTCCCTTCTTCCCACCCCTCGCTGTTCCACTCGGTAATTTCCAACTGACATTCCACTGACTTTACCCTTCCAAATAGGAATACATATAACCTAGGACTACGCTAATATCCGCGACGTCCGCTTCTAGAGAACCCCGTACTTTCGTGTGTACTTTGAACTCAGACTAACACCCACTCTATTTAACCACACATGAAACCTCAGCATCATCCTCGACAGCCAACTGTCCATGAATCAACAAGTAAACTCAGATGGCTCCTCCTGCTTCAGATACTCTTAATGCTTTGTAATATTTTCAAATGGATCTCAACTAACACCAGAAAAACTGTCACACATTCACAGGTCACCAGTCACCTCGATTAGGGCAACATTCCAATACCAGATTCACACCCAGCTACTCAAGACTCCAGTCCATAGAGAACACTACAGCTGGATTCATCCTGAACCACCCCAAACGTGCCCAAATCACTCCTCACCTCAAGGTTCTCTGCTGTCACACAATGCTCACACTAGTGCACTAAAGTTCTACACAATCAAGGGCTGTCCTAAATAACCCACTAAGCTTTCTTGTCCCAGCAAGACAGCTATGCTCTCCCACACTCAACCTTGCACACAAACACCCAGCATCCATCACCCTTGCAGTGAGGGGCGCTCCTTTTCCTATATCACAACCAAGTCACAGAATACCCTGCCCCTCCACCTTTGGAGAGCTCCCTGCTTGGCAGTTTTCTGAAGTCTCAAGACATGGCTCTTTGACGGGGACACAGCACTCAGTGCCCAGATACTTTTAGGGGTGATAGTGCTGTGCTATACAAATGATTGATTGCCTATGGGGAAGATCCTGGGGCCATGTCTCCTACTCCACTAATTCCAAGGCTACTAGCCCATGATATTCAACAGAAACTGCCTCCAGCTTTTGCTGCTAAAGCAGGGCAGATATCTCATGCTGTGTTGATAGACAAGACAATGCTGGTTGCTGCCTGTCACCAGCAGGAGATAACTATATCAACAAAGTAAGAATAAAATACGAAAACACAAATTGTGATGCTCAGCTCAAACACGTGCTTATACAGTCTACAGTGGCACAGTAGTAGAATATTGCTGTTCCCCTTTGGCCATTGTAATTTTATTTGCATATGATGATTGATATTGGTACTAGTCAATTATACACAGCCTGGGCCACGTTTTTCTCAACCATGCATCACAGCTGGATAATCAATCATAGTACTGTCTGACTGCAAGGAATAATTAAGCCAGAGCACCAATATAATAAAAACAAGTAAATGGATTACCTGCCATTAATGAGTAAGCGTATAGGTATGTATGCTGCACAATTAATACTTGACTGTGCAATATAATGGAGCCATATTGAGGTGTCCTGGTAACTCCAGCATGCTTTTGGGGCAGCCCAGCTACACCATATTATGTGAACTTACGGTTCCAATGGGCCTGCTAAGCTCCAACTCCCTCCTCTCTTCTACTACACTATTTGAAAAGTTACAGATGAGACACTTGGCAGATAATTGATATCCCATCTGCCATATTAGAGTAGACAATGCTTAGAAACATATGATGAACTATAGTGCATGAATTAAACTTTTGTCACACAGTATCCCATCTGCCAAACTAATTCAGACCCTTAGACCCACATGATACACCCACAACCTTTAACACAGGTTATTCTCAAGAAATACCTTCCCCAGGCAGCAGGGAAAATTAGTCCATGGGAGTTAAGTTATAGGGATTGGGCTAGGAAGGGGGTTAGCTGTGGAATGGTTGGTGGAGTGTCAATCAATGATCATGTACTATGGATTGCTAGAATTCCCCCATTATGTGATGAAGAACTTTAAGTCACATTGATTGATGGGAGGAAAAATATTAGAACTGTCAACCCAAAATGGAAGATAACTTAACTTGGGGAGAGAAATGTGATAGACAGCACATGCTGAGACAAAATTTACTTTTTGTGGTAGACTGGGGTAGTAATACAGAATGATTAAGTGAATTAATAGATGACTGAGTGGGCACTGGGAAGCACACCTTGTCTTAGGGTTGTGGATTGCATATGTAATTCCATTGTGCCCCTGTGCACCAGCAGATGTACATGAATTCAATCACAACCTGTACTCACAGTAGCAGCAACACCTGAAATGATGTCACACTGCAGTTTTAGGTGGCAAGGTGCCAAGAGCAGGGAGTTGACTCTTGATGTGATGGGTGGGATATCTGCCTCACTTAGCCAGCCAGTAAAGTACATTGTCAATATGAAAATAGGGTAATGTACCACTTGTGCATGCCACCAATGGAACAACATCTCCCTCAGTTGCCTGCACCTCCACCGACACCCCTGCTGTGAAGGCACTGCTGGTGGTGGTCTGTGTTCCAGGTGAAAAACAATGCACACATTTTAGATACCAAATAGCCACCTACTCACTATAGTTAGGTTAGCTATCCATAAGTATATTTTTATTGAAAATCAATTTGGGAGGCTTGTGTTAATTTTTTATTGGAAACATTAAAAAAAATAGGTTGCCATTTAATCATCCATATAACCTTTACATCTAGAGGAGGGATAGGGTGCAGAATTAGGTGGAATCAGGAAAAAAGGAAAGGCATAGGTTAATGCTAGGATGCTTTGAATGGATAAGGGGTAGAATGGAATGCAAAAGACATATTGGTTGTGGATGTGGTATCTCATTACTGCCATGGTGCTCTGTCATGGAAACTACTAGTATAAGACACCATTGGGGGGGTCCATGACCACATTGACCACTCTGTCTTGGCACTTGTACTTGTTGACTGTTAGGTTGATCCAGAAAACATGTTTGGGGATTAGAGTACTACTTGGGCCTGCCTCTGCAATCCTCGTTCACAAGAATCTTTCCCCTCTTTCTGTACTACACAACAACAAGACATGTAATTGTAAAAGAGGGACAAGGGGAATGTTAGACCCGTCAGCCTTAGTGTGGTCCACCCCAAAAATATTGCCAGCTTGCCGCCATTCTTTCTAGATTTCTGCTTCTGTTGGCCTTAGGACTGTGCAATTTATTGATGATGACCAAAGCTAATGTCTTGTGGTCACTCCCCTAAACATGGTTTGACTGGCATATACCCGACTGGCACCTTTAATGTACTTTAGGTCCCTTGTGGAGTAGTATACCATGTACCCAGGGCCTATAAATTAAATTCAACTAGTGGGCCTGCAGCACTTAATATGGCCCCCACTTAAAAAAAACTTCAAAACATGACCAAGACCTGCCATTGCAGCCTGAAGACAGTGTCCCACTGCTGTGTCGATTTGGAACCTAAAACCCCTTTCCAAGCCTTAAAGCCACTTTTTATTACATGTGACTCCCCAAAAGTAGGCCCTTGGTAGCCCATAGCACAGGGTGCTGGTAACAGGAAGGGCATGTACTTTTAAGTTTTACATTTTTTAGTAGTGAAAAACTCCCACATTATTTCACTACTGTGAGGCCTACACCCCCATAGGATAACATTGGTGACTACTTATTACATTTAATAATCTGATTCCTAAATGAGAGGGTGTAGATATTTCATGTTTGGTTCCTATGGAATTGCAACAATAACAAAAAAAATGTGTAATGGTAACGTTGAAATTATCACTACATTTGAGAAAATAACACTTAGAAAGTTAGCATGTTCTTGCCCCCAGCCCTTTGTGCCTGCAGCATGTCTTGGCTCACGTGACTGAGAGCAGCAGACAGTTGGACTTTGTGAATTCCCCCCCCCCCCAAACAGTCATAATAATGGCATTAACTAAGCTTCAATTGCCCTCAACTGGCAGGATGGGGGTATGAGCTGAGCACAGCCTCACATTCACCTGAATAGAGATGTTCTATCCCCTCACAATAGGCTGAATAAGCCTGTATTGCCTCTGCAATCAGCTTGGAGCCAGGGCAGAGGCGGCAGGAACCTCCCAGAACTTTAAAGAACCTTTACTGAAATTTCTCCCAGTCTAGGTGAAGGGCACCAGGGTATAAAAACAGTGCTCTCAGACCTATTCTGCAGTTCACTACTGAACCTGAGGAAGGACAGAACTGCTTGCTGTGTGTCCTGCTGTGCACTCACCCAGATTACTGTTGTACCTAGGAGGACTGCTTTGCTACCTGGGGATTTCCTTGAACCCCCAGACACAAACACTGCTGTTGAGCCCTGCAACTTCACCTGCACCCAGGATTTCCTAGCTCTAATTTGCTGGCCTCCTGTTAAGAGCCACAGAGAAATAACAGGCTCCCACCATCTTGAACCCACACTTAGACCCAGACTGATTGAGTCGGGAAACCCCAAAGAGGTCTCCATCCACTCCTGGGTCCTTGGTTATGGTGCTAAATGTTCCAAGATGTCCATTTGCCAAAACTGAGGATGTGACCGTTTGAAAAAAAGTGTTCTGAGAACTAGGAGTAGACTGGGACCACCCTGCTTGCCTATTCACCCAAGGTGAATCACCAATCAGATTGACTTCACAACTTCCCCTGCTACTTTCTTGTTGCAGAAGCAAATCTGTTCAGTGGTCCTTTGCCAAAGGGGTATCCAACCTTGTGGAACTGTCTCAAGCTACAGCCTTCTGTTTTGTCCGGCTAGTGATTTTGACTGCCATTTTGGCAATCAAGTCTGAAGGTAAAACTCTTCACCATAGCTCTTTTCCACTGCTATTCAAAGATGATGCTCTCTTATCAGACACTCTTGCAGCCTTTCCCATTAAACTTTCTCACACATTTTCTCTTCAAAATATTTGTAAGTGCGAAGGTATGTTCTGTGTAGGCCCAGTCTACTTCTTGTACCAAACTATGCTCCATTGCGGTCAGCTTTAACTTGACTTTGGCCAGTCTAGCCTGACCAGATGTCTGGGGTTGGTGCTTTTCGCTTTTAGGCACCATTTTGAACCTTCAGATTCACACATTCATAACTCTGGTTCTATTGGTTGTTTTTTTGTCATTTTGGTATCAACTAGTTTATCAAAATGTACTTTATTTTTCTTGTTTTGTGATTTCACTGTATTAATGTTTATGTGCTGCTTAAACTTAAATACTTTACACATTCCCTCTAGGTTAAGCCTTACTCCATTTTGTGCCAAGCGACCTAGGCTTAAGCACAGGTTAATTTAGTGACTTTGTGGTTCACCATGCAGGGGATCGTGCCTGTTTCTTGACCAGGGTTCACGCCCAGTAAACCAACAACCCAATTTCTCACAGTGAAAATTAAGAGAGCAGAATAAAGGTACAGACAGGAGAAAGTCAGCTGTGGAAAAAGGAAATATAGAACAATACTGACAAGCAAGGATAACATTCAACAAACTATTAAGTACACGGAAAGGTATAATTTTAGCAGTGGGGGTAAAAATGGCTTGCAGTGGGTAGCAGAACCATTGGCCACGGCCACAGCACTGGCAGTACCAGTGGTGGTGGTATTCACACCCACCTCAGCACTTATGTTAGCCGTAATAGATGCCTTCTTGCCCTTAAGCACTTACAATAAAAAAATATATATATTGGTGGTACTCTTTACAAATACATTTTTTTGACTGGCACAGATTTGAACTTTCAATAATATACCCTATTGCTTGGTTCACAAACCTAAACCTGAAAACGGAACATAAATGTATTCCAAACAATGATCTTTGCTCCTCCACCCCTTCTTGATAAGTCAAACCAGTCCTCTTTTGCTACTGCACAAATACAGGAAACTGGGACAAGAGCTACATGAACATAAAGCCAGAGAAGAAAGCAAATTATTTATGTAACAGCCCTTATATACTACCATACTAAGAGTGACATGATGAGTTGACAATTCCATAAATCAGCCCAAGCATGATAGAGATAAGGGATAAGGGATAAGGGATAAGGGATAAGAGATAAGAGATAAGAGATAAGAGATAAGAGATAAGAGATAAGAGATAAGAGATAAGAGATAAGAGATAAGAGATTAGAGACACAGAGACACAGAGACACAGATAGAGATACAGATAGAGATACACACATATACACACATATACACACATATACACACATATACACACATATACACACATATACACACATATACACATACACACACACAATGTTCAAACCTTGAAGGGTACCAGGAAATTAGCCCAGCACTGAATGTCTCAGCTCCCTTAACCATTAAAGTATCCATATGGAATAGTCAACTCAGTGGGATCTGAGAACAGCATTGCTGGACATGTAACATGTTTCCAATATCTTTATTGTCTTTCTAACCAGAAGTAAATTTTCTTTGTAAATACAAAAGACAGCCACAGCCAACACGTGTTTTGCAACACAAATGCTTCTTCAGGGCTGTCAATAGAATAGAAAACCAAGAAACATCACATTAGTACATATATATCCATACCCAGACAATATATAAACAATCTACAAAGTAACAAGGAAAGAATTCCATATTCTCATTACAGTTCAATGTTCTTATACACGTATAGCATGCTGCACCATTCAAGAGTGAAGACCAAGAACAAAGATTTGAGGGGGTCCCCAATTCACCTTATCAACGTCCTTTTGAGTAAGCAGAACGTTCAAAGTAAAATAACATACATAAATGACAAATATAAATGGAAAGATCATGCCCCACTACCTGCTGAAGCTCCTAGAAATCCATAATATGAAGTGGATCAAACTCACCAAATCTGATCTCGTTATTATTCAACTGATTAGCTTGTAGCACAAATCAACACAATCAGTACCCTTCTTCTCTATGAACAAACGCACTACCTTCATATCTGTTTGGTTCGAAGCACAAAATCAACACTCAGTAGTGCTCTTTCACCAATGTCTGCGATACCTGGAATAAAATGAAAACAAAACACAAACATAGAATAAGGTAATCAAAGTAACTCTTGTAATCCAAAATGAATAATCTACAGAGCTCAACCCATCCATGACACATTCCCAGATATCACCTCATACTATCTCCACACAACTGCTTAGTCGTACAGCCAAATCCTGATAGGAGAACCGTCATCCATACTATTCTAAATGCAACCCCCCGCTAAATAGCCCTTACTAGCATTTCCGTATATGTTTATAAATTAACTTAAAGTCAAATCTAGCTTTACTTTCCAAAGTAGTAATGACACACTCTCGGACAAATAATGGTGATCCAAATAACTATTGACTTCCTAATACAATACCCATATATAGCGTCAAGCAGTGTAATCGCAATATCCCAATTGTGCAGAAATAAACATGCCCTTGAGTCAAACTAATCACTGACATGATAAACTGCTACATAGTAAAACGCACTTCACCACTTCACCAACAAAGACAGTGAATGTACAACCAATCTGCTAATTTAATCCCATTTATGCCAGAAAGAAGAACGCCCAAGTGTCAAAATAACCTTTCACAATAAACTATTAAGTACACCATACACATAAAACACTTTATCGGCACCCTCTTCCAATATCGCTACTTACCAATAATGAATGCTGTAGCGTCCTGACAGTATTCCGTCAAGCAAACAGTCCAACACACTCACCTTTCCACCATTTATATCCTACGCTCAAACCGCAGTTACCGAGGCTGATAATTTAATTAAGCTTGACCAATACAAACGGAGATCTAATTACATTTAAAAAAACAATTCTAACAAAGGGCTACATGCTGAAAAAAAAAAAACTTGTTTACCATCTGACATGCAGCATTCAATAGTGGGAAGTTAGTCCTTAATCTAAATAGAAATCATTGATAAAATAGCCGAAATTAAAAACCTAACCTATACTAAAGTTAATGGTGCATGTCTAAATAAAAAGTAAAGCAAAAAGATAACTTTCAAAGACCTACTATTTCTACCGAGATGTGAACACTGACTGTGTCGTTATACACCTGTCTCAATACCCCTGCACTACAGAAGTTATCTGGAAGCTTTTTATCTCAAACCCTTTCATAGACGTCTCTAAAAATAGAAATGAACTATTTCTACTACCTATTGAAACTGTTATCATGCCATATATTAATAGTGGTCAACTTTAAACAGCCACTTATATCAGAAGAACTTCATAATCATTAACAAAAATATATACCTAAGCAGAAACAATGTATATTTAAAAAAAAAAAAATTGAATTGAAAAGCAAATCCTAGATATTAAAGATACTGATTGTGTTGACTTGTGCCCCATACTTATCAGTTGATCAATAACAAGATCAGATTTGATGAGTTTGATCAACTTCATATTATGGATTTCTAGGAGCTTTAGCAGGAAGTGGGGCTGATCTTTCTATTTATATTTTTAATTTATGTGTGTTTTGTTTCCTTTGAACTCACTGCTGAATCAGAAGGACATGGGTAAAGCTAGTTGGGGACCCCCTCTAATCTTTGTTGTTCTTTCCTTCTGAATGTTGTAGTATGCTATAGTGTTCATCACTTGTTTAAGAACATTGAACTGTAATGAGAATATGTATTTTGTTTCTGTTACTTTGTAGATTATGTTCATATGTTGTCTGGATATGGATAAATATGTACTAATGTGCTGTTTCTTGATTTTCTATTCTGTTTTTCTGTTATCTTTTTTGTATTGACAGCCCTGAAGGAGTGTCTGTGATGGGAAACACATGTTGGCTGTGGCTGCTTTCTGTGTTGCGCACCACGAGAATTTACTTCTGGTTGGAAAGAGAATAAAGATTTTGAAAATATTCTACGTGTCCAGCATTGTGGTTCTCAGATCACACTGAGCTGATATAGATATATATATATATATATGTATATATACTGGGCTGATTGCAGAAACCCCCCCTAACTTTTGCCCCCCCATTTTCCACTTTTTGCTAGTATTTTCCTAACTCTGATGGTGCCCTGGACACTGCTAACCAGTCTCAGGGTCTGTGCTCTGAGTAACATCATTATGCAAATTAGGCTAATTATAATTGTCTGTGTCAACCTACCTATAAGTCCAGGAGCGGACTCCCTGTAAGATACAGATAAACAAGAGCTGCCCAGAGTCCCTCTACATCAAGTCCTGCAGGTAGAGCCCAGCTGACCAGTGTCTAGTGGCCATTTGAGGATTCAGACCAGGTGCATTCTGGGAATTGTAGTCCCGATTCCCAAGTAGCAACTCAGAGCTTCTGTAAGCTTGGATCAAGCTGTGGACACTTCAGGGGCCCAAAAAGGACCTCTAGAAGAAGATCCAGAAGTTTGGAGATTATTGGATCAACTGTTATGTAGCGCTCCATAAGCTGAAGAGTTGCACTACGGGAGCTGTAGTCCTGGACCCCAATAGGCAAACTGGAGCCTCTGAACCCTTTGCGGGCATTGTGGACCACTTTCCTGTATCAAGAAACACTTCTGAAAGTAAGTGTGACAGTGTTACATTGTGTGTGGCCTGAACTTTGGACTTTGTCCCTGTCCGGTGTGACCTTTTTTAATCCTGTGAGTGCTATTTGCTTCTAACACTAGAGTTACTTTTACTTTCAAAAAAGTAATTTCTCCAGTTGCCTACATTGGAGTTTTGTTATTTAGTCTCATTTCAAAGATAAAAATATAAGCCCTCATTACGACCCTGGCAGTCGGTGATAAAGTGGCTGTAATACCGCCAACAGGCTGGCGGTAAGTACCACCAAATTATGACTATGGCAGCAATATCTCCGCTAGACAGCCAATGTACCACACCGACCGCCAGGGCGGAAACAACAGTCACCACTGTGGTAGCCGCCTACAGCCAGGCGGAAGACAAAGTTCCGCCCACCATATTAAGACACATCAATCTGCCACCTTTTCCGGGGCAGCGCCCGCGCCATCAAGAGCCTTGCGGAAGTACATCACAGACGTGAAATTACCGTGAAATTACCACCTGGAAAACCAACACCACCGAAGACGACGACGGTGAGTACAGCCGCCTAGCACACAATGGAGGGTGGGAGGAAAACGAGAGTGACACACACACACACACCACACACATCCGACATACACACGCCACACACACAACCGTATGCATTACTAAAACAATTTGACCATGAACATTTGCAGAATTATGCAAAGACAACAGGAATTTACAAAAAAAGATTGTAACCAGTCCAACAATAAAATCAGCAATCCGATTCGGCCATGTAACAGATCTGTACACTTGTATAAAAAGGGACACTGCCCAGTTCACAGTTCAATGGGCCCACATGTGCACAGGGCACAGTCCAAGGCCCCACTTGAATCCTGCACCAATCTGGATAGAACACTGCAGGGGCATCAGTTTGTCAAACAAGCAGGCACCTCGGGGGGAGGGGGCCACATCAGCCGGATGCAGGAACAAGCCCACTGATTCTGGATGGGTCTCCATGCCCATTGCTCTGTCTTGGGGAGTGCAAGGCCACAGTCTCTCAAGTGGGTGTCTTGCCCACTGTTTCTGGAGGAGGCAACATGCCCTGTGCTTTGTCCTGGGAAGTGCAAGGCCACAGTCTCTCGAGTGGGTGTCTTGTCCACTCATTCTGGAGGGAGCAACATGCGCATTGCTCTTAGTCCTGGGGAGTGCAAGGCCAGAGTCTCTCAAGTGGGTGTCTTGGCCACTGGTTTTGGGGGGACAACATGCCCATTGCTCTTTGTCCTGGAGAGTGCAAGGCCACAGTCTCTTGAGTGGGTGAATACCCCACTGGTTCTTTAGGGAGCAACATGCCCTGTGCTTTGTCCTAGGGGAGTTCAAGACCACTGCCTCTCAAGTGGGTGTCTTGCCCACTTGTTCTGTAGGGGGAAAAATGCCCTGTGCTTTGTCCTGGGGAGTGCAAGGCCACAGTCTCTTGCGTGGGTGTCTTGCCCACTGGTTCTGGAGGGGGCAACATACCCATTGCTTTTAGTCCTGGGGAGTGCACGGCCACAGTCTCTCAAGTGGGTGTCTTGGCCACTGGTTCTGGAGGGCGCAACATGCCCTTTGCTTTTTGTCCTGTGGAGTGCAAGGCCACGGTCTCTTGAGTGGGTGAATACCCCACTGGTTCTGGAGGGGGCAACATGCCCTGTGCTTTGCCCTGGGGAATGCAAGGCCACAGTCTCTCAAGTGGGTGTCTTGCCCAATGGTTGTGGTGGGGGCAGGCTGCATAGCAGCCCTTGAAGGCCAGACTACATGGCATCCGGCGGCTGTGATGGCTGCATTGTGTTGGTGTTTGGGGGAGGCTCCTGCTCAACCCCTGCAACCACTGATGGCTGCACTGTGGTGGTGGTTGGGGGAGGCTCCTGCTCAGCCCCTGCCCCCTCTGATGGCTGCACTGTGGTGGTGGTTGTGAGAGGTTCCTGTTCAGCCCCTGCACTCTCTGATGGCAGCACTGTGGTGGTGGTTGTGGGAGGCTCCTGCTCAGCCCCTGCACTTTCTGAAGTCTGCACTGTGGTGGTGGTTGGGTGAGACTCCAGCTCAGCCCCTGCACCCTCTGATGGCTGCACTGTGGTGGTGGTTGGGGGAGGCACCTGCTCAGCTCCTGCATTCTCTCATGGCTGCACAACCACGGCTGGCAGTGAAGGCCCTGTGAAAGCTGTTGGTGGTGGCGGTGTTTGGCTGACAGCTTCCGCTGGCGTAGATTACCTCCTCTCCTCCTGCCCATGGGTTGGGGATCCCTCACCCTTTCTGGCACTGGTGGATGGGCTCTTCCCTCCTTTGCCTGCTGGTGCAGGCTCCTTCCCCTTCTTTGCAGCTGGTGCAGGCTCCTTCCCCTTCCTTCCCCTTCTTTGCAACTAGTGCAGGTTCCTTCCCCTTCTTAGCAGCTGCTGCGGGCTCCTTTCCCTTCTTAGCAGCTGGGGCAGGCTACTTCTCCTTCTAATCAGCTGCTGCAGTCGCCTCCCCCTTCTTAGCAGCTGATGCAGGCTCCTTCCCCTTCAGTATTGTTGGCCTGGAATCCCTGCCACCACGAGTAGGTGGTGTTACCACTGGGCCTGTGGACTGTTTGGCTGAGGTGCTTGGCTGGGTCCTTGCTACCCTGCTCATACATGCAGGACAGGGTAGAGAAGAGGTCAATTGTGGAAAGGAAAAGCTTTTTAGGGACATAGGGGCGGGAGGAGTAATAGGAGTGGAGGATGAGGGAGTGGTTGTTGGATGTGTTTGCTGGATTTGTGTGCAGGTGCATGGGCTGTATGCTGTTGTGAGGTGGATGGTTGTTGGGTGTCTGAGTGCTCGCGTTTGTGCACATTAGGAGGGGGACAGACACGGTGGGAGAGGACACAGGGGACGCATGCATGGATGTTGTGGAGGTGTCTGCCAGTGAGGTGTGTGTTCTACTTGGTGTGATGATGATGCTGGTAGTGGATATTGATGTAGTGCATGCAGGTGCGAGTGTAGACGTAACTGGGTGGGAGGAGGAGGGGGAGACAGTGGAGATAGTGGATGTTGTGTCTAAAACTGAATAGTGTTAGTGTGAGTACCTGTGGGATGAAGTGGGGTGCTTGTGTTTGACTGTGACACTCTTGGGTGTTGTCTTGTATGCATGCTTGTCTGCCTGTGTGCGTGGGATGGGTTAGGTTTGAGGAGAATGGGACTGGGAAGTGGAAGTTGGAGGGGGGACGGTTGAAACAGGGACAATGGCTGCCATCAGAGAGGAGGCCTGAGCCTGAATCGATCTCTGTTGGGCTGACAATCCATGAATGCCCTCTAGGAATGCATTAGATTGTTGCATCTGGGCTGCCAGCCCATGGATGGCATTCACAATGGTTGTTTGCCCTACAGAGATGGATCTCAGGAGGTCAATAGCCTCCTCACTCATGGCAGCAAGGCACCCTGGGGCAGGGCCTGAGGTACATGGGGCCAAGGAGATGCCCACCCTCCTGGGTGAGCGGGCATGGGCAACTCGCTGAGGGGCTACTGGGAAAGCAGTGCTGGTACGGGGTGGCGGATGTACCTGTAGCTGGGGTGGTCACAGAAGTGTCCACCACCACCAGGGAGCTCCCATCAGAGGAGGTATCAGAGTCTGTATTGTCCCCTCCAGTCTCCGCCATGGTGATACCCACGCCCTCCTTCCCATTGGTGCCCTCAGTTTTGGTGGGCTTTCCCTCCAGGGTCCTGTGGGATGCAGCTCCCTCAGTTGCTGGTGCCTCTGCTCCTCCTTCAGATTATGCTAATGCACATAAGGACAGGATGACAAAACAAGAAAGGGGGGAGAGAGACAAAGGATACACAGGGTCAATGACTGCACAAACACCACCATTGGCATACACAGCACCCTCACACACAGGGAACAGGACTACCAGTGCATGGCACTACCAGTGAAATGGCTAGTCACCAAGGAATGAGGAGGGGCACACACCGCCAACTGCAGTACACCAGGGACCTATGCAGCCCTGCCGAGAAGAGAATACTAACAAGCTAGGTAAGCAGTATTTCCCATTCAAACCCTTAGCCACCAGAGGACCTACGCTGCTATGTCTGGCCTGGCCTAGTGGCACCCAAGGACACACAACCACCACCTGGGTATCACCCCACCAGCCGTAAGTTGTAATGATAGCCACTGTACTCATCCCCTTGTGGCTGCTGTGGTGCCCTATGCGCCCATCCAGCTCAGGGTAGGCCACAGCCAGTGTGCGGGTCATCAGGGGTTCAGGGTCCGATGGGCACCCCTCAATAGTTAGGAGGCCATCTCCAGCTCGGCCTCCACGGTCGTTCGTGCTCAGCATCTCAGGTCCTACCACCGTTTGTGACAGTGGGTGCTCCGCTGCCATAGACCCCTAGGGTCCGCACATCCTTGGTGATGGCATGCCATATTCGCTTCTTTTTATGGGCGCTGACCTGCAGAGGCAATACAGACAGAAGAACATCATTAGACAAACAGTCCAGCCTGTCACACAAACGGCTCACCGTACCCGTTTGCATCACCATTGGCACACACATAGCCCAGCACACACCCGGTATACCGCAAAGAGGATATCCACCCACCCCCCTTACACAAGGCCTTCACACACAACTCATGCATTCATGCCACAGTCATCGTGCCTAAGGTGTACTCACCTGCTGGTCTGGAGTCCCATACAGCAGTCCGTACTGGGGTAGGACCCCATCCACCAGTCGCTCCAACTACTCAGAAGTGAAGGCTGGGTCCCTTTCCCCGGTCACACTTGCCATGGTAGGTTCCAGACAAAGGTCACAGCAGCACATGCAGTGTAGGTCCTCGCCTATGGAAGGTCAGGAAACAAGTGAGGAACGAGATAGAAAATGTTGATCACGTCTGTGGCGGTGCATACTGTCACCGCCGGCATAGATCACCATTGGCCAATGTACCCCATAGGGCCCAATGTTAACCAATGATGAATTGCACAGCAGTTCATGACCTCCTACCGCCACGGCGCAAAATGTCAGCGTCATTACCTCACTTCCACCTGTCCCTACACACAGGACAGGCAGTCACGATTTCAGGGGGATGAACAGGCCTATCTATTATTGCTGTGTCACTGGATAAATAGGCACATACTTCACTAATTGCACTGTCACATAACATGTTTGCGCATTGAGGACTGCTGTTGTGGCTCCATTGTTCAGTTTGTGACAGACTACTCACTATTGTGTCCCTTAGATACCTACCACTGCGGATGAATAGGAGATGGAGACATGCCCCCATATACAGACCCCTTGTGGACTAGGCTACACTGGAGGATAGGCACATAATACTCAGAAATAGACTGGACGGGGCCACAATCACAGAGCTGTGTGCCCAATTGGAACCTGACCTGATATCTGCTATCCATCACCCCACTGAGATCCCCCCTCTTGGGCAAGTGCTATCAGTGCTCCATTTCCTGCAACTGGTTCTTTCCAAATGACAGTGGGCTTGGCAGCAGGAATGTCACAGCCAATGTTCTCAAACGTCCTATCAAGAGTCTTGTCTGCGCTGATAAAACACAGGTGAAGCTACATTGCTTTGCCCCAGGTTGTGGATTTGGCCACTGTGAATGCTGGATTATATGCAATGGGACAAATCCCCAATATAATAGGTGCGATTGACGGAACACATATTGCATTTGTGCCCCCCCACCAGAATGAATAGGTGTTCAGGAATCGTAAGAGTTTCCATTCTATGAAATTGCAGATGGTGTGCTTGGCGGACTAGTGCATTTCCCACGTCAATGCTAAGTATCCTGGGTCGGTGCATGATGCCTTTCTCCTGAGGAATAGCAGCATCCCAAATGTCATGGCCCAACTACAGAGGCACAGGGTGTGGCTAATAAGTGAGCCCTGGATCCCACCTAGTATATGTTGGTGGATGCCTATGGCATTGGCCATATAGGATAGTCTGTGGCTAAATGTTGTCCCTCAATATTTGCAGGTGACCCTCGTTACCCAAACCTATCATGGCTGCTGACCCCTGTGAGGAATGCCTGGACAAGGGAAGAAGAAAGTTATAATGAGGCACATGGGCGAACAAGAAGGATCATTGAAAGGACCTTTGGCCTCCTGAAGGCCAGGTTCAGGTGCCTCCATCTAACAGGTGGATCCCTGTGCTACTCACCCAAGAAGGTCTGCCAGATAGTAGTGGCATGCTGCATGTTGCACAACTTGGCCCTCAGATGCCATGTACCTTTTCGGCAGGAGGAGGAGACTGGAGATGCCCCTGTGGCAGCAGTGGACCCTGAGGACAGTGAGGATGAGGAGGCACAGGATGAAGATGTGGACAATAGAATATCTGTGATATGTCAGTACTTCCAATGACACACAGGTGAGACAGTGCAACTTTACATTTCTATGAGTATTGTTGTATTCTGTGTGGCATTGCCATGCTGGCATTACACACTTCTTTGCACTACTTACTGTTACCTCTGGATATTCATTTTACAGTTGTTGGTGATATGACACATTCTCCTGGTGTGATCACAACAGGCAGCTACAGGTCATTAATTCTATGCTCATTCTATGTACAGTTCATTAATAATGGTTGTAGCTGTTTCAATCAATACAAATTTACAATACATGAAATACTAGAAGTCGAGTTTTATCCAAGGGTGTTTATTGCAGTGCTAAAATATAGAGGGGAAAATGCAATGGAATGGGGTGATGATGGAGGAAAGTCCAGGATATTGTTCCAGTCTGTCTGTAGCACAGGTGCACTGCCCATGAGGACATAGGAAGGGGAGAAATGAGTTACTGTCAACACTGTGGGCCTCTTCTTTTAGGGGACTGGATAGCGGTGGCACCTCCTCTCCAGTGACATTGGCTGGGGTACCAGTTGGATCTAAATGATGTATTATACTTCAGGTGTCTGACCTTTGTACTTTTGTAGCTTCCCCTCTATGGTTGTTCCCCTGACAGCTTTTGCTTGTGTATGTTGGTGTATAGTGGTTATGCTAGTTTCCCTATGCTGTCCATGCTTTGGTGATGAGTGTCCATGCCGGGCTGGTAGGGGTGTCTATGCATTGGTACAGCATGCAGGTCTTGGCATTGGGATTAGTGTGATGTGATGGTGGAGTGTGTGGGATGGAGTGGAGTGATGGGCTTGAGGATGTGGGTGTGTGATGGCATGCAGGTATGGGGATGATAATTGTTAAAAGTTGACTTGCCAGTGTTCAGTCCTCCTCCAACTCTGGCCAGGCCCTCAGGATACAGTATTGACAAGACTTGCTCCTCCCATGCTGTGAGTTGTCAGGAAGGAGGTGGGGGTCTACCGCCAGTCCTCTGTATAGCGAGCTGGTGTCTTGCTGCCATGGAACGTACTTTCCCCTGTAGGTCGTTCCATCTCTTCCTGATGTCATCCGTTGTTCTTGGGTGCTGTCTCATGGAGTTGACCCTGTCCACGATTCTCCAAATATAGCTCTATCTTCCTTGCTTTTGATTTATGCTGCACCTGTGCTCCAAATAGCTGTGGCTCTACCCTCACAATTTCCTCCACCATGACCCTTAACTCCTCCTCAGTGAAACGGGGGTGCCTTTGTGGTGCCATGGGTGTTACGTGATATGTGTTGGTGAGGGTATGTTGGGTAATGTGTTGGGGTGTGTGATGTGGAGTGTGTGAGGGGTGTAAGGGTCTGAGTAGTGTGTGTGTCTAGTTATTGCAATGGTCTTGGTGTCAGTCTGGTGGCAATGAATTGTATCCGTACAGGGTTGTGAGTAATGTGGGTGTGTGTTTTATAGTGGTGTGGGTGTGTGGGTGTGGTGTGTGTATGGGTGTCAGGTGTGTGTTGTTTGAATTGCCCAATGTGGTGCTGTTTTGTGTGTGGGTGTCCATTGTGAACACAGCAGTATGTACCACCAATGGTTTAACGCCGTTGAATGTCTGCCGTGGTGATTCGGCGGTCATAATGTGATGGGCATTGTTGGCACTGACCTTTGGTTTGGCGGATTTGTGTATTCTTTCGGATTGGTGTGTGTGCACAATATGATGAATTGATATTCACCAGCGCAGCAGTAAGTTGGCAGCCATCAGCATGGCAGTAAGTGGCATTTACCACCAATGTCATAATGAGGGCCATAATCTTTTTTTATACATTAGTGTTGGATTTGTGTTTTGTGTTTTACTTATTTAGGCCCTCATTTTAAGAACGGTGGTAAAAACTGCTTACTGCCGTAGTGACGGCTGCCAAAAGACCTTCGCCATGGATACCATCCGGCCACCATAATATGACCACAGCCGGATTTCCGCCACAAGAAGGGCAAAAATCCAGCTGTGGCAATACTGGCGGATGGCGGTAAGGTGGCACTGCTACCACCAGCAGCACCAGTAGACTGCTGCCAGCCATAGTATGACAAATAATATGGCCTGGTAGTGTTCTGCTGGTGGGCGCTGCTGGCGGTAGCAGCTGTCTGCCCCGTCTCCTGCCGGTGGACCCCTCGGATCCAGGTAAGTCGGGTCTCCGACAGGGGAGGGGGTGTTCTGTGTGTGTGTGTGGGTGTGTGTGAATGTATGTGTGTGCTTGAATGCAGGTGTGTGTGGTGTGTTGAATGCGTGTGTGCATGTACGGACGTGTGAGTGTGTGTATGTTGTGAAATGTGAAGGCGTGTCTGCGTGTATGTTTGGAAGTGTGTGTGGATGTAGCTGTGATTGGATGTATTCATGAGTGTATGTATGTGTGAATGAGTGTGTGAATGCGTGAGTGTGAAGGGAGAGGTGTGGATAGTGGGGGGGTTTGGAGAGGTAGAGGGCTAACTGGAGAGGTGGGGGAGACCCCTATCAGTGACAGGAAAGGAATTCCCTGTCACTAGTATGGCATATTGCCTTGGTTTTCGTGGTGTTACAAACACGACGAAAACCATGGTGGTAGGCGGGGTCATAATCCCGCAGGCGGCACAATGGCAGCTGCCGGTCTGGAGATGGATATCTCCAGCCCGGCGGCTGTTACCGCCATGGCGGTCGGAGTGGTACACTGGCGGGTTGGCTTTAGCCAACCTGCCAATTTCATAATGTGGCGGTAAGTACTAGCAGCCTGTTGGCGGTACTTACTGCCACATTATTGATGACTGTCGGGGTTGTAATGACCCCCTTAATGTTTTTGTGATTTTTAAATGCTTTACACACCTGTCTCCTAAATTAAGCCTAATTGCTTGTTGCCAAGCTACCAAGGGATGAGCTGGGATTAATTTATTGAGACCTAACTGACCTAGTGGGAGTTAGTGGCCTATTGCTGTAGGTACTTACCTGCCCTTACCAATAATCAACTTTCCAACATTTTTGGTGAGCAGTACTTGTGTTTGATCTTACAATACAGTTTTAAGTGAAGCAAGTTAAAAATCCTATAGATTGAAGTAGGGCAAAATGAGTTTTGATTTTTCAAATTTGGACAATTTTTTTAATTTCTTCATTTCTGATTTTTTAAAATTGTTATTATCAATTAGAGCCAAAGTTTTTTTAAGTGACACAAATCCTAAGGGAAACCATGGAGCTTTATTTGGCTAGCCTCTCCACATTCACTGCAGCTGACCTTAGGGTGTTGTGCAGAAAGAGGGGGTTGCCTGCTGCTAACAACCTTAGGAAGACTGTGATGATCAGGTCCCTTGAAGCCAGGGTAGCGTAGATGGAGGCGGAGAAAGCTTCAGAGATAGGAAATATGTCCTCTCCAATCTTCAGGAGGAGGAGGATGATTGCTTAACTGTGATTCCAGCAGCAGCTAGGACCCATCCATTTAGTGGAAGGGGAGGTTCTGTGGCATGAGACCAAGAAGAAGCAGAAATGGACCTCAGGGAGAGATAACATGAGGTCTAGTCAGCCCTCATAGCTTTGGAGGCAGAGAATATGGCCCTAGAGAAGAAGAAGTGGGCAAGTCAGTTGTTCCTGCTTATCATGAGGGGGATGACATAGACAAGTGGCTTAAAACATTTGAGAGAGCTCTCATGATGAGAAGGGTTAAGCCTCAGTACTGGGGCTCACTCCTAAGGGAGGTGGTGGGAGGGATAGGCTCCTGACCCAAAGGAGGGAAGCAACAGAGGCCTGCTCCAATATGAAGAAGTGCCTCATCCAGAAGTTTGGTCTCACCCCAGAGCAGTATAGGATAAAGTTCAGGAACACCCAGAAGGACAATACCCAGTCTTAGTTTGACTTTGTGGACACCTCAGAGAAGGCTCCAGGGGGCTTGATACAAGGTAACAAAGTAAATACTTATGAGGGGTTATACAATTTGATCATGAGGGAGCACATCCTGACCAGTTGTATCCGAGAGATGTTACGCCAGCATCTGATCAGCCCTAAGTTGACCAACCCCAGAGACCTGTGGGAGGCAGCTGGTAAGTGGTTGAGAACCAGAGTGGTTGTCAAATCCAAGAGGGAGACTGCAAGAAAGGGGGAGTCAGGTCTGCAAAAACCTAAAGAGGGGGATGGTATGCCCTCCAAACAGACTCCCTCTGTACCCCAGAACCATATAAGGGAGAGCGTAAACCCATTCCCACTCTGACAAGAAGAGACAGAGATACCCAGGGTTAAAGAAGCTCTTGGACAACAAGGCCTGCCTTGACTGACAGCAGATAGGTTACTTCAGAGGAGAGATGCAGCCTGTCCCAAGAAGGTGATTACAACTGGGATGTCCAATGTAGCCATAGAGGAGGAGGACTCAGATAATGAGATCCTCATAGCAATGGCCTGGGACACAGGTCCAGATGAGAAGCTGGTGATCCCTGAGGGTGGGAGTAGGTACTTTTACTTTATTCAGGTGAACAGGATTCCTACCACTGGCCTGAGAGACCCCTGTGCTAGACACACTATAGTAAGTAACCAGTTGGTGACTCCAGACATGCATGTCCCAGGGGAGACAAGGAGAATCATGATAGCTACAGATGAGGTCACCACCAAACCTGTAGCCATAGTGCCCCTAGAGAGGGAGGTATCCTTGACTGGTTTAGGGTGGTGATCAGTTCTGACCTCTTCTAGATTGAATCCTGGGCAATGACCTCCCAGAGGTGAGTCTGATCCCAGATGGTGCGGTTACCCAGGAAACACCTCCAGCTCAAAGTCCTAGTGAACCAATCCCTACAGTTAGGAGACAGGGGTCTCTGAGAAAAAGAAAGAAGAAAAATATGAGTAGGTCACTCTTAAAGAGAGTTCCAAGGAGCCACATTCCTTCTCCCCAGTAGGGGAGTAGCCCAGAATAGGCACTGGTGAGGCCTCACCTGACCCCAAGGAAGTCCTGAGTAGTCAGGCAGCTGTCCAGTTGCAGGATGATGTCCCTGCTCTAGCAGAGGGGGGAGTGGAAGAAGGGTGTCTGCCAGAGGATGTAGTAAACCCCACTCTAAACAGCAAGAGGGGTACCAGGACCCCACAGTTGCCCCTAAAGCAGCTCACCCACCTGTCAGGTGAGAGGTTAGGGTTTGGTTCTGGGTCCTGACTGCTTTCAGTAGCCTCTGCTGGGTGCTGGCCTTCATGTCTGCACTGCACTTGGCCTGGGAGGCAGACCCCAGGCCAAAAGCAAAGTAAGCTCCCTGACCGTTTTGGTCATGGTGGGGTTGCTCAAGAGTTGGGTGACCTCTTTGGGTAAGCTAGGTGTTGCCGTAGCAAAGTTAGGGATACGGGAGGCGGGCACCTCACTACCCCAGTTGGCAGAGAGAGAGGAGGAAGACCTCCCTAGAGGGAAGTTTCAGTTGAAAATATGTCCTTCTACTGTCGGGATAGGTTCACTATCCAGAGGGAGTGATCATGATAGAAGGATAAAAGGCAGAGTAGGCCCTGCCATAGAACAGCCAGTTTTCCTCAATGTCTTCCTCACTTGACATGCCAGGAAGACTCTCCCAGGGTTGGACTGAGTCTCCTGGGCGTATTGGCTGGGAGGGCCTGTATGAGAAAACTGGGCTGATTGCCGAAGTCTCCTAGCTTTTTGCTAGAATTTTTAACTTTTTGGCTGATATTTTCCTAATTCTGATGGTGTCGTGGGCACTGCTAACTATTCCCAGGGCCTGCGCTCTGAGTAAAATGATTATGCAAATCAGTCTAATTCTGATTGATTGTGTCAATCTACCTATAGCTCCCTAGTATATGGTAGGCCATGTAGGTATAGGGACCCCAGTGTAGGTAGTTTACCCATAGGTGCACTACTGGGGTGCCCAGTGTCATTTTAAAGGGAGGACTTTCTTGCTGGCTGCTTTTAAATTAAAGTTACCTCTAAATTCAATTTTGTAATTAAATGTACTTCCAAAGACTTAAACTACCTTATTTTTACATATGTCACCCCTAAGGTGTGCCCTAGGTGCCCCAGGGTTGGGTGGAGTGTAACTGTAAACAGTGACCTTTTAAACAATGTTTTATAAGTCCTGGTGAAGAAAAGTAGCCAAACTCATGTTTTCCTCATTGTAGTGAATGGGCTCCATAGGTTTAAATGGGGAGAATTTATTTTAATTTAATAAAGTGCCAAAAAGAGCTAAATATCTCACGTTTTGTATCAAACGTATTGTTATAATAAATCCAACAACTTATTATTGTTGAATTTAATATAACTAGTTCAGGGAAAGAGTGTTTGAACTCTACAGGAAAGTTACCAACTTCAGCTCTGTAGTGCCCTTCTCTGATTGGCCAGCCTCTGACAGCCTGGCCATGCTGGCTTGAAGAGATTTGAAGTGGCCTGGGGTGAAGGCAAAGGAAGTGCCTGCGGGAGGTGATCTGCCTCAGCAGATGGTTAAACAGGATGAGGGAGAGAAGCCCTGGTGCAAGGGTTCCTGTCTTGTAAGGATTGTTTTTAATTCTCCTTGTTACTTCTCACCTGGAAGGGCACAGAATTTTGGTCCATTCCTAGGTTTACCACTTCTGATTAATCTGAGAATGCATCAAAATCCTTGGAGGTTGCATGGGAACACCCATGGAACACACATGGAACACCTCCCTGCACCTGGGGAACACATCACAGTGATGTGCACTGCATTGCTTTACTCCAGATTTATGAAGCCACTCAGGGCCATGCAAGGTGGCCTTGTGTTGCTTCATAAACCACATTTTGAGCCTGTGTCACACATGCACCATGTTGCGTGGTACAAGAGCGACACAATCCCTGTCATAAATATGCCCAGAAGTTTGTTGTTTATGTGGGTGTGTGTAATTTTGATTATTGTGTGTGTTTATTAAAAGCTGCTTCAAAATGTACAAGACTAGGTTCATTTTAATAATATAATAACCATTTTTCATTATATTATTTCTATCATGCAACACTAATAAATTGCAAATATCACATGGCCCTTTCACAAGGTATTGAACACTTAACTTTAACACATTCTAACTTTAAATAAAATGCATCCTGCCTTCTAAGAATAAGGCCTACTACATTATGACTATGTATTAAATACAGTGTACATTTTAATCTATGAAAAATATGTTGTTTTCATATCTCGATTTGGCAGTTAAAAAATGCACAGCCATGCTACAATGCTAGACATAGAGACAGGTCTGGTCAACCACATCTGTTGATGGCACTATGATTGTTACAGACCACTAGTTAAAATAGACGTAAAGGCCCTGTGCTCACTCATTTCCATATATCAGAAACGTGGAGATCACAAAAATTTGACAATCAAGTTTCTAACTATTTGCACATGTTAAAAGGATAGGCACAAGCCCATTGAAACCTCTTATCAGGAGTAAGGTGTGCATAGTTTTATGGCCCTTCAAAATTAGGATTTATCAAACAAAGCATAATGAAGCGTGACCCTGCAGAAAATTCAAGTTGGTAAAAATAAATTTGGAAATTATTGTAATGAAACAAATGACCATCGAAAATACATGTTTTATATTTTTTAGTCCATGCCATCTTTTCATCTGCTGAAACACTAGCAAGACATGGGTGGGTATGGCAAATTTAATGCATGTGAATCTGAAAAGCACATTATTACCAGCAAGGGTATCCTGGTGCTACTTTAACAACTTTATCGGGTATACATTTGGTAAGTGAACACATTACAATGATGTATTGTGAAAAATCATGTCATTTATGAAATTGCTTGAACTCATGAAATGTTAATAACTTTATGAAGGTCCTGATGAGGTTTCTGGCATGTCTTTGATATCTGAAGGTAAGGTATTCTGCTTAGTGTTTGTACTTTGCATTGTAGGTATGTAGCGGTGCATAAAGTTTACTGTGCATCTCTTAACCAAACCTTAGCATAGCATTAAAGTATATGTAATGGCTCCCGGGGAGCTCAATATAGTACTGTATTGTAATTTTGTATTTTAATAGTATTTATATTGTGCTTACAACTCCTGACGAGGTATCAAAGCGCTTTTTGGCGAGTAACACACTACTCTGGAGCCCAAGAGGGATTAGTTTTGGATTAGTATAGGGAAATATGAGTTCAGTTTTAGTATTTTTATGAGTTAATTTGAGCAAAGGATACATGAGTTTATTTGTTGGATTGACTAGAGTAATCAAGGGATAGAGTAGGTAGAATCCAGAAGTGTTAATTGGGAGTTTATAGTAATAGGATGAGGCTTGGGATGAGTAAAGGAGTGATGGGGGAGGGAAGAGTCTGTGGAAAGGGTTAGGGATATCATAGTAGGAGGAGGGGTTTTGGATGAGTCAAGGTGAGATAAATGAGGGAAAATGTATTAGAATTGTTTGGGAGACCATGGTAGTAAAGTGAGGTTTGGGTGAGCTAGATGTGGAAGAGGAGGGAAGAGCTTAGGCAGGGTTATTTTAGAGATGAAAGTAGTAGAATGGGTTTGGGATGAGTCAGAGTGGGGATGGAGGATAGATTGATAGAGACATGACATATGGTGATGGGTAGACACAGTTAAGCTTACAAGAGAGTACATGTATATTCTATTTATGTATTTATAATTTTATGTATTTATATATATATATATATATATATGTATATATATATATATATACTTTTTTAATCATTATTTTATTTTTTCTTTAATGCATTTATTCATTATTATTATTATTTATCTATTTAATTTACTTTCTTTTTTACTTTCATTTGCTTATTTATAATTTGAGTTTTATTTATAGATTTTTTTTTATACACACACACACACACACAGTCACATACATATACATAATTAATCGTGAGTAAATATATATTCGGTAAACAGGTTTAAAGAGTATGTGTGTAATTTATTGTTATGACATAGTAGTGATACATATTTCCTAAAGAACCATACATATCTAGAATATACACATATTCAGATAAAAAATATTTATCAACACAGGCATACGCTGTCCATTGCTGTTTGACGATGGTGGTAATGAAGGAAAGAGCTAACTCTTGAGTAGTCTTCTGAAGACAAGATAGTTTTCCGTGGATCTTATATTTGGGGGTAATGACTTCCATAGTTTAGCTGCTAGAATGGAGGATGTACCACCTATAGCCTTTTTCTTGTATGGCGGTGTTCTAAGGCGGGGTGCCATTCTTGAGGGGAGGTTTCTTTGTTGAATGCCTTTGGATATTTTGTTTCTGGTAAAAAGTGGACCTGTTCCATGTATAGCTTTGTGGGTGATAAAAAGCAGCTTGAATTTGGATCTTCTGGCAACAGGTAACCAGTGTAGTGCTCCAAAGGCTGGGGAAATGTGGGCTTGTGGCTTTACATATAATAGTAGCCTGGCAGCGGAGTTTTTAATGCGTTGTATTTTTTTTCATAATAGAGATGATCCATGGTAGAGGCCATTGGCATAATTCAGTATGGATAGTACAAGAGAGATAGTAGCCTGCACCTTGTGTGGAAATCCGAGGTGGGGGAAGATGCATTGCAGAGTCTTCAAGATGATGAAGCTTGTTCATGCTAATTTGTCTACATGGGCATTCAGTTAACTTGGAGTCCATGTCAATTCCGAGGTTTCTAAATTCCTTGGATGATTGAGGAAGTGGTCCAAGATCATCAGGCCAGGCGCACAGTGGGTCATACTTTTTCCAGTCACCACACATGAATATGTTTGTTTTGGAGGCCTTTAGTTTGCGATGGCTCCAAGTCATCCACAGATCAACAGCTCTGAGGCAACTGAAGATTTGTGAGTTTTCAATGTCTTTGGGGCATTCCAATTTAAGTAGTATTTGTGTGTCATCTGCATAGTTGCAGCATGTGAGTTGATATCATGTAAATGTTGAAAAGCAAATGTGAGATGATTGATCCTTGGGGGACTCCTGCTTCTGTGAGAAAAGGGTTGGATGAGAAAGTGGGAGAATAGATAATATTAGTACTGTTTTGAAGGTAGGATGTAATCCAGTCAAGAGCAGTCCCTTTTATGCCGGCTTTGTGGAGTCTTTAAATATAGTGTTTGAAACTAGCAGCTACCTCACACACACACCTGACTTAAAAGGGAGTATTTAAAGACCCCAACTGCATAACTCCCAAAATAACACAATATACAAATTTACAGTGGGTAATAATGGCTCCATTATCATGGCAAGGGTGAAACCAACACCCTTGGCTTTGTTTTGTGTCTCTTTTTAAATCACTTTGTTCACTTTTTCCACTACATCTTGCTAACCATCACCCACACCACACAGCTTACATTTGGATATCCCTTTAGTAACTATCTAAGAGCTCTCAAAATCACTAAGAGTTGTAACAAATACCACTAAACTGTTTGTTAGTGGTATGAGGATGAACCCTATAATAAAGCATGCCACTTGTATGTGGGTGATAGCTTTCGTCCTAACAAGCAGATTCTCATTTTTCTGTCATTTTAAAAAATTATAAATTATGCAATCAAGATATACTTGGTAATGTTGGTTGTTTTTTGCCTTTTGTGAATTGTTACTGGTGCTTCAATTTAAACCATCCCTTCAAATGGTATTTTTTCATGATACTACAATTTAATAGAATGTTAAAAGTGGCTTTATATTCATAGTCAAACAAATATCCAGTTTGAAATTATTTTTTATTAAGGTTTCTATTAATATTTTAAAAAACGAAGAAGTTTCTTTCACATTGAAGTGACCGCCTGTCATAGCCAATCAACCATGAATTTTGAGCTAACAATATTAAGATGCCCAAGTAACAAATAAACCTGAATCCATAAGCAAATGTGAGATAGAAAGCAGATAAACGTACATTATTCCCACTCATAGGAGACAGTTATTATTTCAATCTTTTAGTGGGGGGCTGGTTTAGTACTGTCCTTAACTGGAACAGAAGACCAAGCCCTCCTAAGGCCATTGGAGCAGGGGAGGTGGCGACAGTTGATTCAAAAGGCAACACTGCACCCCTTGCATGTAGGCAGCTATTGTAGTAGTAGGTGTAAATGAAGTGCCATTCTTTACCCCTATGGAATGAGTCTCCTGCCACTAGAGTCTTAAAACCATCCTCTCCCCGAAAACTCACTGAATGCTGCACCCACCTCATAGTGTGCACCGTGGATGCTCCCATCCTCCTGCTTCATTCATTTATTAAGTTGAAGGAGATGCTAGCAGTTTGTCCCACTTGAAATCTATTCCATTTGGTTTCATAAATTTGGAGGTTTGGATCCAGTTTCTTATTTGTGCTTCCTGTTTCCATCACAATTTCTACCAGTTGCTTTAGACATTCTGATCAGTCCCACCTGAACCAGTGTTCACCGCTACCTGGGGGTGGATCCATTTTTGTGGATTACAGGTTGCTGGAAATGGTCCTAGAGGAGTCTCTTGAGGAGGAACACAATAAGCAGGAGTAGCTAATTGCTTGAAGAATGTCTCCAAGGATTTAAGAACAATTAGAGTGGAAGCAAACTAAAGGTCGGCGGGGTTGGTGGAGGTGACGGTGGCAGTAGCAGTGACTACTGGTAGGTCATTTATAAGAGGGTGGGGGTAGGTTTTAGCTTTGTTGCTTTATTTCAATGAGAATCCTCAGAAGAGATCTAGTTTGGTGTTATTAATTCTATCCTCCCAATATCTGGTTCAGGAGTATCAAAATCCAGTATTCCTTTATGTGTATCCTAGATTCAAGAGACTGAGCAGGTGCCGAGGCCCAGCCCCACATATACCTGGACCAGTCCTCCAATCTGTCAAGGTCCTTTTGGACCTGACTCCATTGCCTCATATCTCCCGCACCACTCTTAACAGCTTTATCTGTTCCTCTGCTGTTTTCACCCCTTGTGCCTGTCAACTTTGTGCCACTTGTTTTTGTGCTTTTCTGCGCTCTTTTGGCTATTTTGTACTTTTAAAGCACTTTTGTATGCTTTTGTGCTTTTTGTGCCCTTTTGTGCTGCGTTGTGCATTTTCGTGCCCTTTTGTGCATTTGTACTACTTTGTGTTTTTTTGTGCTTTGAAACTTTTTGGGCCTTCGTTCCCCATGTCAGGTATTCTCCCCTCTCTGTTGTACTCCCCAGAGTGCTCCAACCCTCCCACACTTTTAGCCACCTTACGCTTCCTGTTCCTTACCTGCGCTCCTGCTGTATTCTTCTTTCTGCCTGTTCTTCCGCACTGCAGTAGTCTCGCCCACCATGCCCACTGGGCAGGACCTTTTTAATGGCAGCCGCTCTGTGCCCACTCTGCTGGGGTACCAAAGGTGCAGCAACGGCCAATCCTTCTATGCTGGTTCATGTTTGGCATGCACCCAGTGGCAGGAACTGCCCAGTGAAATTCTGCAGAGCTCCTGAGATCACTCAATCTGGGATGCCTATACTGCTGCTGCCACGCGACACACAATGGTAGGAGCTTTCAACTGTACTCACTGCCAGTTCTCCTGAATCTCTTCACCCGAGCACCCCACACAAGCACCAGCAACTCCATCAACGCACCCACCCAAAACTACATGCCACAGCAAATGTGCTCAAGAGCACTAACTCAAATGCATGCTAGTCAACATACATTGCTCTGCAAACATGGCAGCAGAAATCAGGACTCTGCTGAGCAGTGAGGCACCCAACCTCCACTTCCTCACTGACACCAGGCTCAGCTCCACATCGACACCCAACATCTCCATGGCTATTCGAGCCAGCTACTAGATTGCATGACAGGACCAAACCCACAAGCCAGGAGGAGGACTTGCAATCCTCCAGAAGGAATCAATCAAATGCTCAACATCTATTGAGAATGCCACTGCGTCCATGGAACATCTGCACTTCAAGCTGCAAATCTCTGAAAACTTCACCTTGTATGGAACTTTCGCCTACTGACCACCTCACCTATAAACTACCTTCACCAGCCTTATCACCCACTTTACTGCCCTGCTCATCTTCAACTTCAGAGGCTACTCACTCTTCAGCGACCTTAACTTCCACCCAGAAGACAGAACCAACCCCTGCTCCACAGCACTCCTCAAAAGCCTGGGCAGCATCAGCCTTACCCAGCTCGTCTCTGGATCAACACACACCACAAGAAACACACTGGACACCATCTTCACCACCAGCTACAGCATCAAATGCAAGTCCATCCTGCTGCTCACATTGAATGACTACTCCATCATCCAGTTCCAGATCAATACACCCACTGGTACCAGCCTATCAAGCAGCAACAGGGGAAAAATCTCAGTAGTAGATTGGCTCAGCGTCTTCAATGTGGATCAACCCAGCCCACAGACAACCTCAACAAGGACATCACCATCTTCAATAACTAGATTAAGAACTTAGCGGACTCCCTGGCACCCATCAAATAAGCAAGCAAATAATATCCAAAAACCGGGCCAGCTAATACACAGAGGACCTTATAAGCATTAAACCATATTGCAAACAGCTGGAAAGGGAGTGCCGAGCTAGCCATTAAACCACAGATAGAACCACCTACAAGGCAGCACTTAGACACTACAGCTAGCAACTGGACACCAAGAAAAGAGTGCTAGCTGATCACATCAAAGGAAGCTCAAACAACTTCAAGATCTTATGATTGTCAAGGACTTCACCACACCCTCAACCTCTGTAAACAACATCACCTAAATCAAAAACTCTGCGACAAACTATCAAACATCTTCCAGAGTGAAATCACAAACATCTACCTCAACTTTGCACACAAACCTGACCCTAGCAAACTCATCGCCAACCTACCCATCACCAACCAATATGGCCACCAAACCGATTGGACAACCCTCACCAAAGAAAACACATCGCAATCTGGCAGACCATCTACTCAGGGGCACAAAACGATCCATGCCCCTATCACGTCTATGACCTGGGAATACCAACAATCAGCATCACCCTCACCCACATCATCAACATCTGCATCATGTCTGACATATTCCCAGAAGACTGGAAACATCAAAGCCACCAACAACATCCTGACCATCCTGGTCAGAGGAGAATTAACAGCCATCATACTGCTCAATCTTTCAGTGGCTTTCAACACAGTCTCCAATAGCACTCTCATTAGAAGACTCCAAGAGATTAGCATCCAAAGATCCACACTCAACTGGAAGACCACTAAGAGTCAGATTGCCTTTAGGTCAGAGAAACAAAACCTGATCTGCAGAGTTCCCCAGGGATCACCTCTTATCCCGACTCTGTTCAACGCATACACAACACCACTCATCAATGTAGTTAAGTCCCACGACATTACCATCATCTCCTACATTGACAACACTCAACTCATACGCTCGCTGATGGAAAAGACAACCACCACCATAACCAACTTCACCAACTGCATGACCATGGTAGCCAAGTGGATGGGAACAAACAGCGTAATACTCAATTCTGTCGTAACTAAGGTACTGATATTCAGAAAAAAAGGACCCTCCCATCAGACTCTACCTGGTGGCTACCAGTGATAGGACCAACACCCACTGACTGAGCAAGAAATATGGGGATATCCCTAGACAAAAACTCAATGTTTTCAAGTGGCTGCCACAGAACACCAGATGGACCATCATGCACGCTCTCATCACAATCAGGCTTGACTAAGGCAAAGCACTCTGCACTGGAAACTCCAACCAACTCCTAAACAGACTTCAGACAACCCAGAATGCCAATCAATGCAAGAGGTATACTTGACTTCCCATGCTGCACCCACATCGCACCACACATCAAGGAGGATCACTGGCTCCCCATTCACAAGCACATCCAATTCACGCTTCTCAAGCACATATACAAAGCCTCACACATCACTGGTCCAGCATACCTGATCAACCTCGCACGTTCACCTGCCTGCCAGACACTTACGCTCGTCCTCACACTCACTCACACACACTCCCCGCATTCTCAAAAGCAGATCAGGAGGTTGCTCATTCTCTTATGGACAGCACAAAACAAGGAATGACTCCCACAACACATCAGAGACTCTTCCTCACTTCTTGAGTTCTGCAAGAGACTGAAGACATGGCTTTGTGAATAACTTGGTGAGGATTGCATGCCTACACACAAGCTCAAGAGCCTGGAAACCCTCATGGGTGATTAGTGTGCCATACAAATCATCATACAATAGCACAAACAATCCACAAGGCAAGCCGAGATTAGCTGAAAATAGGAGAGAAGGCAATTGTGTGTAAGAGACAAGGGAGAGGCCATGGCTCTTTTGGGTTTGACATTACCAGTACTGAGAAAGGGAGAATGATGAAAATTAAAGGGCCTAGTGGAAAGAGCTTAAGGAGGCTGTTTTGACTTTAGCTAGGACCACCTCGCCCTCATCTGAAAGCAAGGACCATTCGCCAGTCATAAAGTTGGCATTATCAATAAGTGACTTTGTGGACAGATATTTATGCATAAAGATGGGTTAGCACCACAAGTGCCAAGACTTCTCTGAGGTGCATCAGGTGGCTAATTCACATTTATTTGGTGAAGAGATACAAGGGAATTCTTCCGCTGGCCTCCTGACAGGCTCACCGGCTTCACAGGTCTTCAAAGTGTTACTCTGGAAAAATAAAAAACAGTTTACTGGCTGCAATTAGTTCTAAAAAATAAGTCAGACAGTGCAGAAACATCTGAGTCAGCGGACTGATCCAGTTCACAGTGGCAAGATTTAAAGAGACAGAAAGGGAAAATTAAGGCACTGGGGCATATTTCTGAGCCCCTTTGCGTCGCTCTGGCACCTTGTAACGTGGTTCAAGAATGATGCAAGTGAAAATTAAGATTTATGAAGCCTCGCAAGGGCATTTTATGTGGCCCTGCATGGATTCATAAATCTCGAATAATGTAACGCAGTTAAAATCACTGCGTTGCATTACTCTGTACCAGGGAGGCTTTTCCATGAATGTTGCATGGCTGTTCCCACGGAACATTCATGGATTTTGATGCATTCCCAAATTTAAAAGAACAGGTGAGCCTGGAAATGTGCCAAAACCTGACGCCTCCCCAGGTGAGGCATAGCAAGGAGAAGTATATTTTTATTTCTCCTCACTTTTTCCTCTTTCTGTATATGCTGCATTCTGTAGAACACATTGAAAGAAGACAACACCCCAGGGGATTGTTTTTGTGCAGAAAGGTTCACCAAAACCTATCCTGCGTGCAATACAGGCACTCTTGTACCAAGGTGCAAGGGTGCTAGCAATGGCAATAGGCAACCCATTGTGCACCATCACAGGGGAATGGACAGGAATGCTCCACATTGCCATAAATAAAGAAGATTCCTGACCTTTCACTGCGCCGCAGTGCATCACCGCAAGGTAACCTGCTGTGCTGCAGTACATGACTTAGCCATAATTATGGCTCTTAGAGAGGTCCCAGATGCACCTGAACGCCAAAACGGAATATGCTGCCTTAATTGCAAATCAGAAGATGCTCCTTGAGAGGAAATTATCGCTGCTGGTTTAGAAAGATGTGAAAAAAATGGGGTTGCTGTTGCAAAGAGGGTCATATAAATACGATAGACTTTCAAACTCCATGGCTCTTGTGGAGGATTGGGAAAGCCATTTTTCCACTATGTTCAGTAACAAACCAGCGTGTTTGAGTTCCGGAAGTGTAGCCCTATGAAGAGTTACTGTCTCCTTTTACAGTAAAATACATAGAGAATATAATCTCAACAGTAAACCTGACTATGGCAGCCCAGACAATTTAGCAGCAATAAATATTAAAAACAACCTGGAAAGATGGGGCAAGATTTAAGTTCACTTAATACGTTTATCAGGTTAAGATGTTACCCCTTTAGCTGGAAAGGTGCAATTATAAGGCCAAGATAAAAAGTGGGTATTCATACAATATAAAAATTATCACCTTATAAGCTTGTATGACATAGGAGTAAAGTCTTTCTCGAAAGCAATTTGGAATTACAAGAAGATCTTGATAGAAGAGCAACCTTTTTTGCTGTTTTGTAGACTTCTGTGCTCCTTTCCACTTAGTAGGTCGTACTATTCTTTGGGAAAATTTGAGAAGCAGGGATTTATTGCATGATGGGCAGTAGGCAAAGGATTTTCTTGAGACTAACGGTTTTCTTGTTTGCTAAATACTGAATAACAGCGAGTTACGACAGGGATCCTGTCACCGACATTATTCTGATTGTACATTGTAGACCTGTCTATAGTTTTACAAAGAACCCATTCTTTCTCCCCACACATCCTGCTTACTTTACGCAGACGATTGGGTCACCTTAGATGTAACCCAGGTAGTTCTACAGAGAAAATAAACGATTTTAATCAATATTGCCAAGATAATAAATGTAATATCAACCTGAAAAATATAATACCTTGGGAACTGGGAAGACTTGCAAGCAGTTTATCTGGAAATTTAAAGTAACTCTAAATGACTGAATTACTATAACGGAGTGTTCCTATTATAAGTAAATGGGTTAATATTTAACAATAAGCTGCAGTGGAAGTTGCATCTTAAAACTTTGAACACCCAGACTTTCACCACGGTGGCAGCCCTGAAGAAATTCAGAAGAAATTTTGGAGGTCCCTTCCTGGAACAATGATTCCCCCACAATAGTTATAGGGGGCCCAATTTAGAGGGTTAAGATTTCAGCATAGTTGTGAGAAATCGGAAGGAGCGTGCATTAAAAAAAAAAAAAAAAAAAAAAAATACTTTAAAACACTTTTTTGAAGCTCTGTTGTCCAAGCGATCATCGGTGAAGAAAAAATTACATTAATGGAATTCTACTATCTCAATGCTTTGCTGGAACAAATATAGAAAAAAGATCTGATTAATAAAGAGGCATCGGAATCCAGGAACGATGATTTGGAATAAAGTGCACAGTAGTTTACCATTTATTTAAGTAGATATTGGACTCAAACATTTACTTTCCCCTTTCAATCCAGTCTGCCCTAACTGGCAATGCACCCAGCAGTCGTAAGATTCTGTGTGATGCTGAACCCAATTTATTCAGAGTATGCGTGGGAAATGGGGCTCACCTGGGCACATTTTAAGATGTTGGCCAGGATTTAAGAGCCCCTGGCGCCTCCTTACGCCACAATAGCATTTGTTTTATTCTAATGTGGCCCAACGAGGCCAAAATCGCCACACCAGATTTACTAAGTGCCGCAATGCATGCATTCTACCACTTTGTAACCCCTTGTGCCACATTATGCCTGGTGAAGGGGGGCGTTCCCTCATTAGGGGGCCAAAAAATTGCAGCAACGAAATCTAAAAGATTTCTTTGTGCAGTTATTTTTAGGCATTTTTACAGTCTGCTCAGAGCAGGCATTGAGAGGGAGCACTCCATCATATATAATGGGCCCCTCTGTACTGTTCAGTGTTAGCGTCAAACTTTTGGTGCTAACCCTGAATAGTACATCAATAGCGTAAAAAATGTTGATGCTATTGTCCCCTACCTGTGTCACGATGTGACGTATTTTAAATACAGCACACAAATGGTGGCGGTATGGGGCCCTGAGGGCGCAAGAAAAATTGGCGCTCCAACATGTGCAGTGCCATTTTTCTTGAATTTGCTCTTTTGGTTGTTCAAACTCATCTTTAGGAAATATGGAATTCAGGCAAAGGTTTGATACAATAAGACTTGTTTAAAAATCGAATTTTTGATTTAACTTGTGCGGTAGATAAGTTTGTCTTAGCACCAAAGAAGGGTGTGAGATTTTAATTATTAGAAATTAACAAACCATTGGTTTGAATATATTTTTCCATTATTATACTCAAAAACATCCTACACCACCCTTGTGTGTAATGTGTGTACATTTGTGTGCCACTCCAGTGAGTTATTTTGGGCCTACTTTATTTTATTTTGGCCTGCAACAGTTCATTGTGTACCCTTAAAAGGTGTGATAACTGGCAAAATTGTTCCTCTTGCCAGCTAGCCACTCCCTATCAGATTTTGCACCATTGAAGGAGACAAGGTAATAACTCCCTCAGTAACCCTCCCCACAGCAGAACCACAGCTGAACCAGCCCCAATGGCCTCTCATTTGCCCTATATGTGTTGCTACAGATGTTGTCTGCTCCTGGCTGAACAGCAGTTGATGATGGTATAGTATAAACTGGTGTCAAGGCAGGGGTAGTCACAAATGGTGCTAGAGAGGAGACACAGGGCAGGATGGTTGTCACAGCCGTGTCCCCTAGCGGCTGGACATATGGGTGCTGGTTGTTGAGTTGTTTCTGTTTTGGAGTAGATTATACAAGGTTGATATATAAACGGTGGACTTTGGTGATCCTCAATATCCTCAGTATGGCAAGGAGACATACTCTCACTGAAGGCTTCATGAATTGGTTGTTCCTGACCTGAGGAGACCTGAGGTGTTCATGTTTTATTTCTTCGTCGTGTACCTAATAAAGAAAAAGCAATAACGAAAAAAAAAAAAAATTGTACTTGATTATTTTTTAGAACAAACAAATTACACTCTGCATAATCAAAAGTAAAAAGTCAAATAAATCAGCTGGTTTAGTTACATCCAAATTAGGGGTAAAGCTAACATTGGTTCATCCAAAATAATTTAGATATATCTATGTAACACATTGAAAGTCAAAACTATTCACTATACCTTTGATCAGCTCCAGCACTTTCTGAAGACCCTATAAAACAAAAAAAAAAAACACTTATTGAGACTGCACATCTAGTGTGCGCTGTTTATCAACATTATAATTTGCTGGGGTCACCCATAAAGTACACTTGTGTGCACTTTATACTCATTACACTTTGCTACAGTGAATGCGGTCACTCAGTAAACAGTAAATTAAATTAGTTTACTATGGATTTACCACCTGTAAATCCCTAGTATCACCTCAGCATTCCACACATGGCTGGTTAGGTGGAGTGTAGCGACTATTGTGCCACATAATGTAGTGGCAGTGGAAAACCATCTGCAGACCTTCCATGGGTAGGCTACCTGCTGAAGTTTGACTGTACAGAGTATTTTATTCAAAACTAACTTTCAAAAGGTTTGCTAAAGTCTCTCTAAAAAGATGATTCATAATCATAGTGTAACTTTTTAACATAAGACATGGTGAATATTCGACATTGATGAAACACAAAACCTTTTCCTGGCCCACATTTCCTTACAGTCAAAAAAGCCTAAGACTGTCTGGCACGTAGGCAAATACTGTGTAAGAAAATGTAATTTAACAATGTTACATTGATTGTGAAAGCAGCTACAAATACATTGCAACAAATCTTTCAAGGAGTATTCCAAAACACAAAGTCTAGGTGCAAAGATAATTTGCAAAACACATAAAGCATTTCTTTGATATATTTTTCAAATGGGCCTAGTTTCCTGAGTTCCATTTTCTGCAAAAATAACAGCTGCTATGCAAATGCACCCCCCCCTTCGAGAAAATGTGTGATTTGCTCACAAAACAGTCCCAAAAGTAACTTTGCGCTTGTGTGGTGTTGTCCGTCCCTTGATAGAACAAGCTGTGGACTCTGCCACTGATACTGATAATGCACAAAGCGGTTTAAACTATCGCCGCACATCTACCTAAAATCTGGATTGTCACGTTCTTTTAATACCCCAGTGAGGCTGAGCGAGCGTAGTTTAAATATTACATATTTGAGGTGAAATGCTTATAACTAACAATGCTGCATATGAAAATGATCATAAAAATATTATATGTTTAAATGTATTTCTAACATGATTATGAGTGTGAAGTTACTATTGTGCACATAAACTAATGTCAACTAAGAAATAATTGCTTGCATTATAATTAATTGAATATGTTAACACCTACGAAGATTGCATTAGAACCATAGGCCTTAAATTAGCGTGAGTTGAAGTTTTAGCCATGTAGCTCTCATATTAAAGCATATTTTTCTGTTTTCCAGTGTGCTGATTCGCAAAAGGCCATGACCCAGCATGTGTTCTTTTCCTTTGTTTTATGTTGCAAGTTATGTTTTATTCCCATCCGCATGCTAGCTGCCTTAGTATAAGTTTTATACGTTTTGCAACAATTGTAGAAACATTCAAGGACGTTTTACCCTGGAAAAGAGAACTTTTGACCCGAAGAACGTGCCAAAGGATGAAGTAACCCCAGATGTGCCACCTACGAAGACGTCAATTATGAAGACCAATCAAAACATTATAAATTATCGTGGGGTGACAATTTGGATTACCTAATGTATAATTTGATAGGCTAAAGATAGTGGGGTATAGCGATTATCCAATAGAATTTTGGGGGAATGTATTGTGAAAAGGGGATAAAAACTCATGACACAGAACAGTCGAGAGAATTAGGTAGGGAATGATATCGATTGCATCCAGAAACTCTGTCACTCTGTTTGGTGATTTGAGACTTAGACAAAACCATATTCATCCATAGACTGCCCCTTTACGCTTGTCCTCCTTATGAGGGAAGTGTCCCCTGTCCTTTAGATGAAATAAACTGTTGGCGATCTAACTGATGTCCTGAAGACGAAGACTGATCCTGTATGCTGACTTATTCTGAGGAGGGTAATTATGACAATACTATTGTAATTTGTCTGTTTGCTTTTCCTTTCTAGGTACCAACTGCTGTATTTTTTAATAGAGACGTAAGTCAGATGTTTTCCAAATTTGTGCTTCAAATTATTTTGCATGAAGCCCAACATGCTGATGCTAATTAGTGGTTAGGCTAGGTGATCACTTTGACTGACGCAAATAGACGTGACTGACATTGTGCTATGCTGAACTGAGATGTATATGACATTCTATGCACTCTGATCTATGCGAATCTTATGTTGGCACCTTTATATTTGTAATCCTTGCATTATTGAAGTCCTATCATAGCTGTCGTGTTATGACTTTGCTCATATGCTCATGTGCCGACTAAAGACCTATACTATAAAGCTAAGCCACTAGATTGTGTGAGAGGAAATTTGAAAAAAAATACCAGAAACACCATGACACAGGTTTTATATGTGCACATACTAAAAGTATGACATCAACTGCACACAATTAATGTCACGCCTTCATGTTAAGTAGTTAGCATAATAGCTAATAATATATTAGAGCAATGTTTACATTGGTAAGATCCAGTTACTATTGAATAAACACTGCACACTAATAAGATATCTCCATCATCTTTACGGATTAGTTAATTTTAATACAGATAACAAGTTTCCATTTTGCCAGGAATTCCTGTAATGCCCTCAGTGTGGAGTATGGACAGTACCTTTTCCTCCCAGGGAGAACAACTACCACTACCACTACCACTACCAGTTGCTCTGGCATTTAAATGACCATTGGAAGCTAATTAGCATACGTTACCTCTCAGTGCATTCCAGCACTTAAGAATGTCCTCCTTTGAAAGTTTCTGGGAAATCACTGCATTTACACTATCCACTATTTTGTCCTACATTTGCTTTCTCTGACTCATGGTTGTTTGTACTAGAGCTACAAATAATTGTGGCCCATCCCTCACTATTTCATTGAACACAGCTGATAGTTCATGTTCGGAAATCCTAGGTACCCTGAAGCCTGCCTTTTCCAATTAACCTAATTAATTGTCAAAAAGTTTAAATAAAGCTTTGAAATCATGTTGCTGCATTTAGCTCACCATTTGAGTAGCAAGAAATGGGAATTCTGGATTGAAGCTTCCATTTTATATTTGTAGGCTCAGCTGATTACTACCAGGTGATTTACATAGGCATATGTAAAATCAATGTTCACATATAGAAGCATGATGGGTGCCTCTTCAATGTTGACAGAAGTATTCACCAAATGTACTTTTGTTAGACCTCAATGTACTCCATCGTTCTGGTCTGTCAGTCCTGCTGTAAAAAGTGTACTAGTCGAAATAGGGCAAACGAATACCCACAATACCAGCTTCGGCGGATTAGTTACTGACAACAAATGTATTGTATATACCTGATGGAATCAAGTTAGGGCCTGACTTAGATCCTGGTGGATGGGGTAAATCCATTACAAACATGACGGCTATCCCGTCCACCATTTTACAATCCCATTATATTGTATATAGGCCATAGGTAGTCCATAAGGCGCCATGTAGGTAAAAGGCAGGGATTGCTTTTTAATGTCCTGATAATGAAAAATGGCAGCAGTTGTGTTTATTTACTGTGAGGCCTGCTCCTCTAATAGGCCAGCATTGTACATTTCTAAATATCATTTAAGCTTCATTTCCTGAACAGAAAGGAGTAGCTGCTGCATGTTTGGTATCATTGGAATGGTAATGATAAAACTTCTTTACTGGTGAAGTCGGATTTAGTACTACCATTTTAGAAGTGCCCCTTTTAGAAAGTGGGCATTTCTCTGCCCTCAGTGCCCTATGTGCATGACAGCCTGTCTCCAATACATCACTGGTCTGGTCTAGGTGACAGCTACACTTATGAATTCTCTCCAAACACCAACAACAAAGGATATTCAACTGTATCTGCATTCATCTGCATTCTGATGTTTTTTCCTGAGGAAAAGAGTGGTGAGGGATCTTACCTACACTTCAAAGGGTAGGGGCCAGAGCCCACACAAAGGGGCTGATCACCCTCTTGTTACCCCGCTGATAGTCTGTAGCCAGGGCTGGGCTGAGAGGGGGACCTGTGCACTTCAGAAAGATTCTTTGAAAGTTATCCTCCACATCAAAGGCACCTTGGGATATAATTAATGGGTCTCTGACACCTCTGAAAGTAGTAAACCACTGGATATGAAAAGAACCCTGCTGGAGTAAAGAATGCTGTGCTGTAAGGATTGTCACCCTGCCAGGATTGACTGCTCCCAGAAACTGATTCCCTGCTTTGTTGTGCCACCTGCTGCCTGCTGATCCCTGCCCTGCTAAAGGACTACAAAACTAGATCTAACTCCAGGGTAACTCCCCTGGCCCTTTGGCTTGCCCCCTGTTCTTCGTAAGGTCCCACAGACATCAAAGGCCTTGCCCCACACACCTCTCATCAGCCATGGTGCATAAACTCATCCTGAGTGACAAGCGCCTCCTAGCTAGAGTGCACTGGACTGACACATGTCTTCCTGCAATCAGAACTGTGTATGCCCATAAGGCGCAACCCAACCAGAGAGGAGCCAACACATGCTATGCAGCTGCCGACAGTGCATTCAATTGGGAACCACCTCAGGGGCTGCACACTTGGCAGCAGGACGGGGAACAACTTAAAGTACCAGTGGCAGTGATAGTAGCATTTCAGCAGTTACAGTGGGATTCAGGGGTCATATCATCCTACAGGAGCATATTGCATTGCTGGCAGTAGTCCCATCCTCATGTCCTGTGCCGCCTCTTCCCCGCCATACTTGTGACAACACCAAGAGCTGTAGCTTACTCACCAAGCTCCCATCGCAGCCTGCGAGACAGACAGCCTTTCTTCTTGCTGCACCTTTATGCTCATTAACTGTTGGTTAGGGGGTCGCTTCCCCACAACCCTGAAGCGCCATCTGTCTCCACTGCTCGCATTCAAACCACAACACCTGAATGCTCCCTAGATTGAAGCACAGTTGAGGATTTACCATATAATTTCTGTGAGATGTGCAAGCCCATCTCAATCTTTCCTGCATTTCTTAATCCCAGTAACTTGGACATATTTTTATCACATAAAAACTACCTATTTTTCTAAACCTGTGTGGAGTCATTCCGTGGAATTATCCTTGCATTGCTGTATGTGTGTGTTGACCAAGTACTTTACACTTTGTCTCACAAGTTGAGCCTGACTGCTCTGCACCAAAGTACCAGAGGGTGAGTCAGGTTATTTTAAGGAGTGTGATTTACCTACCTGGCTAAGATTATGGTCTCTGCTTGAACAGGATGCAGACCTCTGCCACCTAGAGTCCCAGGGGCTTATTTAGAAGCCACTAGTGCTGCTGGTGCATTTCTTTGTACATGGGAAAAAGTGATACACCAGCAGCTCAAGGGCTTATAAATAATAGCCTGATCGTGTTGTTGCTGGCTTTAGGACTCTCTGCACTTTACCATTGCTAACCAGTGCTAAAGTTTACGTATGCTCTCCTGAAAACATGGTGACATTGGCTTATCCCCAGTTGGCACATTTAATTTACTTTTAAGTCCCTAGTAAAGTGGTACTACATGTACCAAGGGCCTATACATTAAATGTTGGTCTGCAGCACTAACTGTGCCACACATAAGAGGCCCTTTAAACATGTCTGAGGCCTGCACTTGCAGCCTGTGTGTGCAGTTTTAAGCCTTTTGCCAATACCAAACCTTCCGTTTTAATACATAGAAGCCACCACTAGGATAGGCCCTGCACAGCCCAGAGGACAGGGTGCAGTTTATTTACAATTTGGACATGTACTTTTAAGTTTCACATGTCCTGGTAGTGAAAACATTCTGAAATTCATTTTTCACTTCTGCAGATCCTACCGCTAACATAGGATAACATCGGAGTTACCTTATTTTATTCAATAAGCTTGACCTATCAAATGGGAACATGCAACTAGTTCTTGTTTGGTGTCTTTGGAATTGTAATGAAACATCCTCTCTCATGGTAAAGTCAGATTGTAAATTATAATTTAAAAAAGTACACTTTTAGAAAGTCTCTGGGTTACATGCCTGGGTGGGCTTGTTTTCCTCCTAGACAGCCACACACAATAGAGAGCTTAGGTGTGCTGTGATGGGCCATCACTGCCACAATGGGAGGGTAAAGCTGGTCACAACCATCTCAAGTGTTATGTGGGACGATGTGTCATTTCTGGAAGGAGGAGGAGCTTTTTTGGAGTGGCTGCTTTAGCTGGTGCTGGTATTCTGCTGCAGCTCTGTGGTGTTTGGCTGTCCGTAGCACTTAGGCGGTGCCCAGTCGACCCAGGTTGGGAAGGGGGGGGCAAACACCGTTACATCACTGCTACATCGCTGTCCCTCCTGAGTGGCCTAGGTGGTTTCTGATGGCGGCAGCGGGCGGTGGCAGCTCAGTAGCATGTCAGTACAGTTCACCAGCCACAGTTCATCCGCAGACCGTGCCGCATTACAGCACCTTATCGGATGCCAACGTGGTGCTTCATTGGAGGTGCCATAGAATCACCAATAAAGTCATTAGAGCCATTGGAGGCTGGCTGCAGTGGAGGAGCAATGCGTGCAAAGGTGGCACATGAGGGTGCACTGAGAACGAGCATAATCAATACAATTTGGCACAATTGGCATGGTGAGTAAGAAGAGGGATGTAAGGAGTCACAAACATTTATGCTGTTTAATCTTTCCGTTGTATATTACAACACACTGTTCCAGGGATTTCTGGCAATCATTGGCATTTTAAAACAGCCAATAATTAGATTAAACTGCCCAATAGTCATGCTCTAAGGTAGCAGAGTGTGCAGACTAATGGTGCCACAATAGTAGTGCGACATTGCCACAACAATACCACCACTTACCCATGAACTGTCTTTTGACCAACTGAAAGGGCAGCAGGGGAACTTCTAACGGGTTGAGGTGAAAGAAACTTTCCCATTCTTTGGCAACCAGCTTCGAGCTCTATGGAATGGAAGACGAAAGGTTGGACAAAAGGTGAGCACAGCTGTCTTAGTGGGCAGCTGCAGATTGTGTGCACAGGGACAACACGAAAGCAGCCCAGCTAGGTCTGGGTGCGGCTTGTAACTGCTCCTGGAGTGCTCTGTTCATCTCCTGCTCCTCATATATCCCTTTTCTTGCTCTATGGGTCAGTGTAAATCAGCCACTTTCTCCTGAATTTCATTATCAATATTAAAAGGGAAAAACCACTTGCACCAAGATCAGTAATCCCTGGTCTGTTAAAAAATCATAAAGGCCGGCAGGGTCAGACTCCCAATGGAGAGGAAATCTAGGAATCAAAAAAAGTTGCAAAAGCTCACTGACCTCGAAACTCAAAAAGAAAATCATGAACAAAACGCACCGCTCCTCACTCCTTTACATGCCTACTTCATGTAGTCAGACGGCGTCAGCAAGTTTGCTTTTTTAAAAGATCCAACAACTGCGATCTACTCAAAAACTGAAGGCATCACAGGTCTCCTGCCTCCTTTGACGCCACATACAGTGAGCACATTGCAGGCTCAAATGGGTGCCCCTTCCGAGCAATTTCTTAATCGTACCTCATCAAAGGCCCCTACTTCGATAATTCACACAGACCCATGTCCAGAACCGAAACAAGAATGTCTCACCCAAAAGTCTGCATTCACACAGAGTCTTTTGGCTGTAGACTGTGACTAGCCATCGGGCCATCAGGGCCCAAACAATGGCTATGGTCCATGCATCGATTACCTCAGATCATCACACTGGACATCAGTGTGTCCAACTAAGACCAGCTGGAGGGGATAATTCACACGAACTGCAGTTATCAGTTACCATCCAAGATCGAATGGAGGCATCAGGGGATCTGCTGTCTAATGCCAATGCCACAACAAAATCAACAAAACCCAGCCACACAAGGGCTTAAAGAGGGCTGTAAACCCTTCAGCAGTCCAGGAACTGTAGAGTTGGAAGATTCATGGCTAAAATCAATCTCCATAACAAACGATGAAGAACTAGTTCAAGCTTTGGAGTTAAAAATATTTACTTTACCAAATTTTAAGGAACAGTCCCCTGCTTTCCAGGATCAGCACTTGGCACAACCTTTATGGATAGAGGAGGACATTTTTCATCCTAGCATATCACAGCAGAAATATCAGTCTCCCCCATTATTGAAATATTGAGTGGTTGGAGCCATTTTCAACACTGTGTAGGATTGCTGCCTAAATCAGAGAATGAGTCCAAGAACATCGTTATTTCAGGTTATAACAGCAGGAAATATGCCCTCTTAGGTAGCTGCAACTGTGCTAATCCCTTAGAAAGTCTCTCACAGCTCCATTCCTCACTGTTAAGTGCTCTGCATACCTCAACCGCAACACTCAATATGCAATCGGATAAATTATATTTACAAATTGATTTAATGAACATTATGGCAACAAATATTGTTGACATTAAACATGATTGGATAAATTAGTTAATTTGTCAACTGTTCTCCAGACCACAACAGATCAGCTCCAACCCTGCAAATGTGGTCCAGTCATTGATAATTTGAGCACCTTGTTGTCCATTTTACGAAATATAGTAGACAAATTAAAAACAAATGGGAGTAAAATTCACTCCCTTAGTTTCTCCATCAAGCAATTAACCACCCCAGATGTCAAACAAACCAAATTAGGAGGAGCAATGCCCAGTGTCCAACCTTTATTGAATCAGGATCAAGCAGTAATAAATGGATAGAAGCAATCGGCCCCAATTATAATTTGCCCAAGATCTAATTCAGGAGATTATAGCAACTCATTAACATCTTTAGCTGCATCTAAGCCTTTATCTAAAAGGCACAAAACAAGCTAGAAAGGCCAGGAAAAAACCTGGTAGTAAAGATGGCGGCAACAACTTTTATCTTATATTCACAGCTAAATCTAAGCCGACGATTGAAAACTCCTCTCCGTCAAGATGTCCGCAAGTATCCATTTCCCCGTTGGTTCCACAGGCAAGGGCCTCCACTGGCAGCAAATAGTTGATCATAGATAATACACAACAAACCATGACTGCACCTTACATAATACCCACAGCACAAAGGACAACAGAATCACAACCATCAGCCTCAGGATAATGCTGAATCAATGAATAGTCGGGAATCTCGACAAATTATACTAACCCCACATTACATATCGCAAGGTCAACAAGAAACCTTACATAGAGGTAACATCTTGATGTTATTAGCTGAATTGCCAGTCTCTCAGAGTATAGACTCTGCAGATTTAATTTAGGTGAATCTGTTTCTTACCGAGCAGTGATGTTATATTTCCAGAACAAATGCTCACTACCTGGCGAACTCCGGAGCTTTTCACACAGATTCTGGATGCTAAAAAACAATTTAAAGCATGGGGGATAACCCTGTCAGAATCATCTAAAGTATGCTATGCTTTCCCCCTATTGGCCAACAGCATGAAGACTGCAAATCATTCATGTGCCCATCAGGACCATCATCTATTCTGGCCACACATGATTGAACCTAGGATAAGACAGCACGAGAAGAAGGAAGACAAACCAAAACTCGTCTAAGGAGCTCAGCATGTTGGGAACTCTGGATCTTCACCTAAGCAGACAACAGATGATCCTGATGCAGAATAGGGACGGATCACAGCCACCCTGAATGCACCTAGGAACAACTGACATCATAACTGCAGTATAGTTTATACAGAACAGTGGAAGGCTGTAAGTATTCTGTTTTGGAATATTGCAGAAGCCAAAGATATCATCGGAGATGGTTTCTCAATAGCAACTAAAGGTAGCTATGAACTAATTATATTGCAAGAAACCTGGCTAACGGACCCTATGCATCTAGGGGGTTACATATTACATCATATCTGTGCCAGGAAAATAAATAAATTTGGTAGACCCAGTGGATGCCTAGCAATATACATCTTGACTGTGCTACGGGCAACCACAGAGCAATTAGCACTATCGACAGATGACCTGCAGGCTCTTACGTTTAATTTTGGAGATACCTGCCAAACAGAATCCCTTGTCATACTCAACGTTTATTTTCACCCAAGGAAGGAGAGGAAAGTCCAACTCCTTAAGAAATTACTGCACATGATAGCTGAAATATGATTTACCAAACCAGCATGGGATATTCTAGTGGCAGGCGATTTTAATACATATTTAATTTATACACCAGATAACGATAAGCAGCTTACTGCAGGAAATGCTTTATCATCAGTTTTGCCGCAGGACCCTTAACCGGGGAAACATTCAAACGACATGGGCAGGAAATTGGTAGGCACATTGGAGCATTTGGGTATGAGAGTTCTAAATGGGAGAACTATAGATGATACACCACAAAGCTATACCCATTACAGCTCAAAGGTGGGTTCAACATTAGACTACATTGTTGTAAATCTTGCTCTGTGGCCTCGGTTGAGAAAATTCTAAATCAAAGCTATGCTGCAGAGTGATCACTCATATCAGCATATAGAATTGTACCCAAATGACCCAAGACATAGCCAAATCTTGGCAGATTGTCGATGTCTTTGATATATTAATCAAAAGCATTTGACTTGGTCACAAAATTAACTGTCAATGTACTTACCAAGACAAAAGTCCTGTATTTATTTACCTCATCTCTGCACACCTCGGTAATGGCAGTGTGGGCCACCTTTTTGATTAGATTGTCCACCCTTGTTACCACACCTTGACCTCCGCAGATGCAAGTGCCCTTTGGAGCGTCAAACTTGTCAGTAAAAATCACAAAGTTGAGAAGGAACCTAAGAAATGAGCTTATAAAGATCAAAAAATTGTGTGTTGCTGCTACCACATGTGGGAAAATAAAGCATTTAAGGAAAAACTACAGAGCACAGATATGGTTTGAATGTAAAAAGAAGGAGGACGACTTCTATTCAAAACTTCTTTTTAACTCAAAACCAGCTATCTCCAGGGTCTTTTGGGCAATGGTTAGTGGCATCAATTGGATGTCAAGTTACCTCAACTATTCGTCCATTCCTGAGTTAAAATGGGTAACTTACTTGACCACCATGTTCACAAGGAAGGAATTGTCATCTGAGGCAAGCTAGCAGCCAAACATGCAAACCAGCCATTGTACTACTAGACTGAACTATAAGTGTTATGACCCCAAGGCAGTAACCGTAGTGATAAAAAAGGAGCGTAGTGATGGTGCGCCCAGCCCTAATGGTTTAGCACAGGCAGTGTTTAAGGCAGAACTGGAATTTTGGTCTACACTATCTGCAATCCCCTTCACTGAAGCTGAACTAAGTAGAACCATACCAGACAGTTGGAGAGGTTCGATTATCAGCCCTATATTCAAGGGGGGTACCTAATGAATACGGCCAACTACAGGCTGATTGCACTAATCAGTTCTGAAGCAAAATACTGTGCTTCCTTGGTCCTAGATGACTTGCTTGACTGGTCCAGTTCCAACAAAATAGTTCCTTTAAATCAAACCGGCTTTAGGAAGGGACACGGTACTATGATAAACATACTAGCATTAGGCAACATTGTTGATAAATCAAAGCACCAAAGGAAAAAAATACATTTATGTTTTATAGACTTTAAAAGTGCTTTTGACTGTGTGGATAGAAGCATCCTCTGGGGAAAGTTGTGAAGTTGGGCCTTGCACAAAAGAACCTTACGGAGCATAGAAATGCTGTACGACAAAACCTGGGTGCAGATTAAGATAGCTGATGGCACAAAACGTTTGAGGAGGATTCCAACAAAGATTGGCTTGAAACAAGGGTGTGTTTTAGCTCTGCATTTGTTCAACCTTTTCATGGTTGACCTCTCTCCAAAGCTAGATGCGATAAACTCACACTCCCCTAAGTTGGGATCCCTGTCTATATTGCACCTTGCAGATGCAGATTACATAGATTTAGTGAGCCACACAAGAGTGGGTCTCCAGCAACTAGTTAACGCTTTGGCCAATTTTGAAACAATTAACAAATTAGAAATTAACATCACCAAGTCTAAAACTATGTCAATGTGGTGCACTCTAAGCCCTGTGTTTAAAGTCAAATTAGGTAACATAAGGCTAGAAGAGAGCAGTCACTATAAATACCTGGACCTCAATACAGACAACACAAAGAAATTTGCAGTTCAAAAACAACACATTAAACAGAAATGCAAAGCTCTGGCATTTGCAGTCTGTGCTTTGGCTAGAAAATTAAATGGGCCGGTGTTTTTACTGACAGTCATGTCTGCAAAACTATTACCAGCTGAAACCAATTGCAGCACAGTGCTACATTCATTCACTTTGGACCAGCAACAAATTAAAATATACAAACATGTTTTTTGTCTCCCCTGTACCGCCTCCCCCTCACAAGTTAGACTAGAATTTGGTCTCAAACAACAGCAGTTAGGTAGAAAATTTCACACAATGAAGACCTGGTATAAAATTAGGGAGAATAGAAAGAGCCCGCTAGTCGCTGAATTATGGAATTCTTTGGCTAATGATCAAAAGTCAGTGCATAATGGTTACTGGCAACACTCCCTTCAAGACACACAAATTGTACACCTTTGGGACTCCAATATGTGTTATATCTGTTTCTGTACTGTTTTCATTTTATTACTGTTTGATGTGCAGCACAGATACTTTACACATTGCCTCGAAGTTAAGCCTGACTAATCTATGCCAATCTACAGTGGGTTGAACACAGGTTAATTTGGTGTTTGCTTGTGATTTACTTTGACAAGGATTGTGGTTGCTGATTGAGTAGAGTTTCACATTTATCAACCAATAACCCAATTTCTTACAGTTCAGGACTCAGTGTAAGACATGAGGTGCACCTGCCAGGCCTCTACATCTTCCTAGGTTAAATTAAATATGCAATCAAGGCCTTGGACAAACCTGGTGAAAAGTTGTTTCAAGGTACATTTTAAAATAATGAATTCAGTTTTGATAAAGATCTGAGTGGCCTTTCATGGATGTAGGTATTATAAACACAACCATTTAAGAGAAACTTGCACTGTCTCCATCTATAACTCAGTAATGTAGGCTATAATCATTTCCTGATTAGATTACAATAATTCAGTGCATTAGTCTCCCCTCAGTATATCACTTATTGTCCAAAATATCCATGATGCTGTTGCTAGCCTGACCGTAGTGATCAGCAAGTGAAACACTACATTAGCTGCCTATTAAGAGATACTCTCATTTAAATGCCCTCTGCCAGGTTATCATTCACAATTCTGCACCTACCTGCACCTACAAACAAAGGCTTTGCAGTATGTACTTCTTAATCAGATCTTCACTTTCTTCTACAACCAATCTTTAAGAAATTCTAAGATTTGCCACACCCGACTGGGACTAAGGGTTTTTTCAGTCATCCCTGCAATGGCATGTAATACCTTCTCTAATGTTCTTTGCAGTACAATATAGTGAGTGGCTTAAAAAAAAAAAAAAAATGCTCCTCCCCTTAATTTGTAGTTTTGGGGTATGGACCTCCAGCACCAAGATATCCAGTTATGGATATTGTCAACATGCTCTATAAATAAAAAATAATTCAATGAGTAAACATTGATGACAGAGAGGGACAAACAGCAGACTTACTCATTGCAATCTTTTGCAAGTCCATATAAAGGATCAGATCAAAATGTGGGTAGGCAAGGTCAGTTTCAATAGCAGGCCAGGCCACATTATCTGAGCATGTGCTTCAAGTTTGTTCACAGCCAAGAAAAAATGAATAGTATTCAGATCAATGTCTTTAAGGGTACAAGGCAGAAGGATTTGTCTATGTCCATTTAGATGTATAATATTCTGGAGGGGAGCTCAAACTAATATTTTCAAGTCGGTGTACTTGTTGTCTTCTATCGGCAGCAACCAACATCTAAAATACTTAAAAACATCTATTTACATACAGATGTTCTCAGATAGCTAGGTACAGCCCTGAAGATAGGTGCAACACGACTGATCACAAACTGTTTTTCATGAGCACGGGTTATGATATTTGCTATCATTTTTGCAAAGCCTGTGCAAAATAATAACACAATAAATAATAAACACAATGGAGCTCCATTAGCCCCCAAAATAATGTGCATAGAAAACAACCGAGCTTCCAAAGTAGTTATGCATGGAATTTGTTTTCCCCTTTTAATAAATGTTATGGTCTCAAGACCACAGCTGTAGCCATCGAGTAGAATGTGCTTTCAGAAGTGAATAAAAACATGACTGTGGAATATTCCACTATGGCTATAACATTGAATAATTCTGTACTGCTAGTGAGGAAGAATTGGAAATTACTGTAGGTAGCCAAAAGGGCACACTAATAGGCCTAGAGAGACGGTGGTGGGAAATAGTATAAAATGTGTTTGTTTTAATTAGTATATGTTCTGTGGTTAAAAATAAATACAAATTTGCTGACTTCCTAGAGAACCACTCTCCTGAGATTGCATTTGTTACTGAAATCTGGACTGTTGGTACATTTGGACCTTGTCTAATCGCTGGTATTCCAGATGGCTACTCTATTCAAACAGGGTGTGGGGGCTAGCGGTTATCTTCACATCTATCTTGAGACTATATTTCAGACTGTGAACTCCATTAACTATGAATCCCTTACTTTAAGATTTGAGCTAACTGATTTAATGGTATGCTAATTTACAGATCTTGATGCCTAGGAACTACTTTTGTCCAAACTCTTAGTGCCCACATGAAATCTTGTTTATACATGTCCAATATTACCATATTAGGAGCTTTTAACTTCCATCTTGATTCTCTTGATGATAAAGACACAGAACATCTAGTTGAAAATATGCTAAACTTTGGTTGTTTGCAAGTGGTTCACTCAAACACCCATGTGACGAAACATACTTACTGGTGTGTCCACAATACTGCATACCTGGTAAGGCCATCATGTGCTTTTTTGTTATTTATCTCTTCCCAATAGGATATTGCATAGTAGTATTCACTGCAATTTGTGAAATTGCGGGCCTGGTATAAAATCATTTCAGATGAGCTTAAGATGAATTTATGAGAATCCCAACCACCTTTATATAATGACTTGGATCTGTAATCCTTAAATTACACTAAATGGATTGATGCAGCGGTAGAGCAGATGGCTCCTTTAAGATCTCAAAATTGTTATAGGAACAAACCCACTGCTCCTTTGTGCTGCGATAAGTTACAATCCTAAAAGCAATTCTGTCACAGACTGGAAAAGAAATGGAGAAAAAATATGATTCTGTTGAGAAATAAAGATACATTGACTATATATGGGACTATAAAACTATGATTATATCTGAAAAATCAATTTATTAAACCAGGAAAATTGAATTCAGCTAAAAAACTCTTTCGAACAGTCAATTATCTGTCAAATCTTATCAACAATAGTTAATTGGGCCTGAAACAAACCTCTCACAAGAATCTCACCCACTATTTTCATATCAAAACTTAATGAGGTCTAATGACTTCTCTGCTAATAGTCAAACAAGTTCTTCTGTGGAGAATTTTGAAAACAACTCCCTGACTACTATGACACTCAATGAGTTTCCCCTCTAACAACTGAACAGGTGACAAAACTTATCGACTCAATCAAGCCTGAGACCACCTCTGACCCGTGTTCACCTAGAATACTTCCATTGGTACCCAAGAAAATAGTCACACATCTTGCAATGTTTTTGAACCGCATGTTGGAAAAAATCAGCATATTTTCCCAGACTATGGAAAAAGGAGTCGATATTACCTCAATTGAAGTAACCCACATTGAATCTGTTTGAGGTCTGTAATATACCATCCCATTTCCAGATTGCCCCTTCCAGTAAAATTAGCAGAAAAGGCTAATAACTTGGAGCTCTCCTCATGTTCACACACCAACGATATACTTTATCCTGACTAATTTGGTTGTATGTAGTCATAGCACTCAATGAATCTGTCCTGATTATAGCAACTGAACGAGTCAGAGAAATTATAGACAGTGGTGGCAAGGCAGCGCTGTTCTTGTTAGATTTGTTGGCTACACTTGAAACAGTAAATAACTCAGTTCTTCTAACTTTTCTAGAGAGCATAAGGGTGAAGGACTCTGCCTTGACTCTTTTCAGTTCCTTTGCATTGGACAGGAAACAATCAGTTGCTTTTGGGGACTATATTTCTCAACCTTTTTTTCTCTCTTCTGGAGTTCCCCATGGGTGATCCTTAAGCCCTACACTTGTCAATTTCTACTTCACACTTCTAGCTAGATTAATCCACTCCTTTGAGTTTTCTTGGTATCTGATGCAGATAACAACCTGATCGTGATCTGCATTACAGGTGATTATTCTGAAGTTGCTAGTAGGTTTCTTCATTGCATGCTGGAAGTTGGAGAAAAAAGAACAGCCTCTATCTGAATCTGGGTAAAACTGAGATTTTGGTGTTCGGGGATGATACATCCTTTATTCCCCCAGGCTGTTGGCCTCAGGATTTCAGAACTTTTCCATCTCCCTTCAAAAATGTCAAGACCTTGGAGTATTTTTAATGATAAGGTGGCTTTCTCTGATGAAATCAATCATATTACTTCATCATGCTTCTATACCCTAAGAATACTTACGAACATTTTTCCCTGTATTGCACTTGACTTTCAGAAAACAGTGGTAGTAGTCTCTTTTTTTTAATTTTTTTTATTGAAGATGCACAGTGTACAAATACCAAAGCAAAAAGAAGGCTGAATAAATACAATAAATACATTAGATAAATACACATCATTACATAAATCCATTTCATCGATCTACAGCAGACATCAAGACCACTAAAAGGGGGCATATGAAATAACCTATTCAAGACCTTAGAATACAAATAAAGTGCAAAAATTGAACATGATTAAATAAATAGATCCCCTACGAGCATGATTCAATTATTACCTCGCCACTGTGCAAACGGGGCCCAGATAGCTTCACCCATCCGTCTACGTAGTCTCAGTGCTATCAACAATTGCCTATTGCAATGTTTTCTATATTAATATTCAACAAAGATTGTTGAATAAACTCCATATTCTTCAGAATGCCACTGCACATCTTCTCTTAGGAATTCTGAAGTTTCACTCCATTTCACATGCATTAGCTAAACTCCATTGGTTACCAGTAAAGAAGCAAATCATCTTCAACACCCTCTGTATTGCCCGTAACACCCTTCATGATTGTGGCCCAAAATACCTAAAGCATGGTTTCTATTGGTAGGTTCCCACAAGAACACTTCAATCCTCCTTAACAGACAATTTTGTGGTACCAAAAATAAAAATAAAAGAACCTGGGGGGTAGTTTTATCTTCTCTATTGTAAAACTGTGGAACAGTCTGCCTCTGCATCTAAAAACCCAAAACAGTCTGAATCTTTTTTTAGAAATATCTTAATACCTGTTTTCAAACCCTAGTTTCCAAGTTATGTCATACATGTCCCAGACTGATTTCCATTTATTGCAGTCTAACGTTTTTCACTGGGTAACTAGCGCCAAGACACCTATGATCATTTCCTTAATGCAATTTTCATTCAGTCATTCTTTCTTCTTGGTCTTGCTGGTATTATGACTCATGGCACTATGCCAATGCCATTCACTGTGAGATTGTGTTCCCAAGCATTTACTATGAAATTAGTGAAGCCTGATTAGTTTATTTAACTTTTCTGCGTGTCTTTATTAACTTTGCACAAGATATGCATCATTGACATTATAGTTGTATCTCATATGTGGGGTGCAGTGTATATTTACACCACTAATAGACATGACTAAAGAGGATGGCTATATTTTGCCCTGGCTAGGTTGCAATTTAAACCCCTGCATTGCTCTATGACAAGGAAAGTTCATTTGCCAATTCGAATTCCTATGTTTATACCTATGATAAGTCACTCCTAAGTGTGTCCTATATGCCTACATGGCTGGGTACCTAATATATGGCTTCACAATTAAAACTTACAAAAGGATGTTTGTCATTATGTAGGTGTGAGGATTTTGGTATATTTTAGGATATGGCTGTACGTCCTTATTGTGAAATACTCTTGCAAAAACTGTCTTTCCGAACCTTCTCTCACCAAACTTAAATGACTTCTTACAGGGTGTCCACAGAGTAGTTAAAAAAACCTGAAAACAACTCATTTTTGAAGAACCTCCCTATAGGCAAAACATAGGCATGGGACATCCCATCTCCTTCTGAGTTTCCCAGCTAAAACCAAGGCTAATCATGCCTTTCATGGTCCTGTTAAACCTTTCAACAAGGCCATTTTCTTTGTGTTGGTAAATGGTAGTGCACGTATAAGTCACTCCACACTCATCCCACATTGCTTTCAGACAGGCTGACATGAAATTTGGGCCTCTACCTGAAGCCTCTCTAGGGAACCCAACCCTGGTAAAAATACCAAGTAGGGCTCAGGTTACTGCAGAGGCAGTAACTGCTCTAAGGGGCGTGGCTTATTGATACCTGGTGGCATGTCCACAACCACTAGGATGAACCTTTACCCAGAGGAAGTTGGTGGGTATAGGAGACCAAGAATATCAATCTCCACACACTGAAAGGGAGTCCCCACCACAGGTAGTGGTATCAGTGGAGCCTTCAGCTTGCTATCTGCTTTGCCAATGGCATGGCAGGTAACAAATGTTTTCCAGAACTCCTTCACCTTTTCTAACATCTGAGGCTAGTGAAAATGGTTGACCAACCTCTCCCAGGTTTTGGTCCGCCTGAGATGTTCAACTAAGGGGAAGTCAATGGCCAGGTTAAGGAGGAACTGTCTGTATTGTTGGGGGACCACCACTCTCCTGGTTGCCCCTGGTTTGGGGTTCCTTGTCTCACTATACAGGATTCCCTCCTCTCAGTATACTTTATAGGTGTGGCTGACACCTGCTTCCTCCTGTCTCACAGACAACTGCCTCAGGCCACCAAGAGTGGGATAAGTCTTCTCTCCCTGGCTTATTTCCTCTCAGGACGGACCACCTGTGTCTTGGGTTTCTGCCAGGTCAGCCACGTCTCATGGTAGCACCCTCTTCTTCAGAGACCAGGCCTTCTTCCTGAGGGTTAGGCTCCTTCTGCCTCAGTGGACTTTTGGAAGTGGCCTTGCCAGGCTTCCTTCCTCTCCTCTTGTTACTAGAGGCTACAGTCCCTTGACTTTACCTGAAGGTCTTCTAGGCTCTAGTGGAGAAACAGACACACTCAGGGAGACCCAGCATTCCTCCATGAGTCCTACTTTCGACCCCTGACCAGGCAGATGGGATGGCAGGGGATGCAGTTACTTTCTAAGGACCAGCAACCCCTCCCCACTCAAAGTCTACCACTGCTATGGGATATGAATGTGTTACATTGTCAGAGTTAACTATCTCACACCGCATCAGTAAGAATCTGGATTGGGTAAACCAGCGTGGTGATAATCAAGGTTATACTGGCACCTATATCACTCAAGGCCTGGAATTCACCCCCTCTTATACTTGGCCACAGTATCTATTTTACCATACTGACAGGCCAATGGGCTAAGGGTTAAATTTCCCTCCCCACCCAGGAAAACTAGAATGTCTTCAGTATGCCCCCTACAATCCCAAGGGACAACTTTCAACACAGTCACTGTAATGGCAATACAGAGCCACTATAGGGTGACACCTTGTTGTATGCAGAATAACCCCTCTTGTGCTCTGGCTCTTTACAGTTTTTGCAAATGCAGCCTTTGAAGGGTGATAGATCGTTCTCATTTCTCCACCCCTCTTTGATTGGGATGTGGTTCTGAGCTCCCCTCTTTGGGCATCTTTTGGGGACCCTTTGGGCTTTTCTGACTTTTTAACCTTGCCACTCTTTCCACTGAGGTGGGAGTCTTCCTTTCTTATGTCTTTGGATTTCTTGGGTTCCCAGTGTGTTACCGCTCATCAGCTATTATTCCCAGCTGTCTACGGCTAGATAACTTTGGGCCTGATTTGGATTTTGGCAGATAAGTTAATTACTCACAACGGTGATGGATATCCAATGAGCTGAAATATAAATCTAATAAACTGTCTTACGGACAGAGTTCTGCCAGGACCACACGTTTTGTCTTTACCTAAAACATTGTCACTCACCCTTAAGGCAAAACCTCATCCAAACAGGGTTCTCATTCAAGACGTCATCATTTTACACAATTAAACTACTTAATTACTCAGTCAAACCTGTTATGCTGGAAAAATATTAAGCGTGAGGGTGCTTCCATCAATATTACATCACAGAAGCCATGATGATTATGATAAATCAGACTATCACTCACAGAACAAGTGTAGCAAATGAGACATCCATTCAGCATGAAAGTAATAAGGGTGTAGTGTGCAGGTTGTAGTGCATTTTGGAGAACAGTGTCAAAAATACATTACTAAAGCATGCTGTGGCAGCACACTGTCATTCACAGACAGCACATTTTGCCACTACATTTGCAGAGATATGCATTTTTATTCATTTTTACTCATAGCTATAGAGATCCCATATGATATGTGGAAATTGGGTTCCAGGAAATATTTATCGTTTGCTCATTATCAAGAAAAAGTATCTTGATTTGTTTTGACCTGATTAAAGCCTTCCTTTCCGTTACAATTCATAATTGCAAAAAATGTCCCTCATCTGTGCTTTCTTTATGGGTGATATATTTTGAATAATTTGAACAGTTAATTTACAGGTATTTGAATGTTGTTGTGTATTAGAATAAAAATTGACATCCTTCTGCCTTTCCTCTCCAACATCCTTATCCCAGAAAGATTGTCACATCGATTATTTTATAAAATAATTTAACTTTGGGGTTAGGGAAACAAAAGTAAACACCAATCTACATGTTAAAAGGATAAGCAGCAAGTTGTCAGAAGATATAGACTGACATTTGACCTTTATTTTGATCATACACATGTGATAAGGTAAAAACGAAACTAAAGCCCCTCCTAATTGTTTATTTACCATCTGAACTCCAACATGTCTATAACTGGAGAGCTGCAAAACCCTCCCACCCTTACCCCAAAGGTCTATGTCCAACTTCCTTTAGTTCTGCTCTTTTCATATTCGCTCTGCTGCCCAAGGGCAAGCAATCTCTAATCAGATGTTGTCGCCCCACCCTTCAGAAATCAATATTGCATGTATCTTGAAATAAATAAAAAAAAAAGAATTCTAATTATGATTTGAAAGACATTGAGGTCATTTGTATAAACGTCTCAATCCATATTGAAGAAATGCCTACATGCTTAAAAGAATAAGACTATCAATTTAATGAAAACTACTTGTGAGAAATGATGTAATCCACGAAAAAGAATCACTGATATATTTAGCTGTATTTTTGCTTGGTTTTCATTGATGTTTGCAATCAGGCAGTTAGTGTTTTCGGGAAGCCGGAATGCCTTCTTTTGAAATGAATGTGCGCTTGTTTTTATCGTGCTGGGCATGAAGACAGTATGTGAATAGGAACACCAGGATATTCTGCATGATAAAAGGATGTTTTGCAAGAAAAGGATTGCGCAAAGTGTCCAAACGATATAACAGGTGGTGCCTTGATCCTGAAAGGGTTTCTGTTGAAATGTGAAACGAGATTTTGTAAGCACTGGAAAAAAAACAGAAGAACAAAATGTAATCAAAATGCAATCTTTCAAACTGATATCTTGTAGATTATTTCCCCATTAGATAGAAAGCATAACTTGAGCTGGAGGCAGGTGCTTTTTTTATTAGGTTTTTCTCTTTCAAACCCCTTATTCTCTTAGCGGATTATAATGTGAGATTTCTTGGCAGGGAAAGAGAACACCTGCCGGTTCTACAACCTCCAATAACAGCCTGCAAATCAGAAATATTCTGCAGGTAATTAGGAATTTAATAATGGGTTATCAACAACGACGTCTGAGTACAGGGATCCAGTATTCGTGACATTTATGACAAGCGTCTTTAATGGTACTTCGGGGTCCTGCAGCGCTAGGTCTGTTTAGCTGAAAGCATAACATATACACATACATTTACCCTTTTACTCCATTGATACAAAATTCAAATCTTCTACTTCCTAAAATATACCACTATTTTAAATGTAGAAAGTGTCGCTAAAAATCAAAATAGGAAAACATTACAAAATAATTGCATATATTTAACAAATATGTTTGGTGGTATGTTACTATGCTTGGACTGGAGGGAATAGATCATAAGGGGCATATTTATGAAAGACTTGCACAGGCCTTACATCACAAAATGTAAGACAAGTGTGGCGCAAGCAGTAAGTGATAATTATTTTTTGAATTTTTTGTTCCAAATATTTAATTAGTTTTGCAGAAACCAGAAGGGATAACAAATACAATAAAGAACAACACGTGGAATAAGTGTCATGAGGCCCAAGCAAATATGAGTAAGTCACACATGTTAAGAAGCATCGAAAATGTGTGGCCAAATATATATGCAAAGAGCTGATCAAAGGATATCGTAGTGCCAGAAGTCTAGAATAAAACATAAAAATTACAGTATATTTTTACATTAGATGTTATCCAAACACACAAACAGCAATTAAAGCACCATTCAGTTATATTGATGCAGTACGTCAATCCTAGTAATGCAAAAAGAGGCATAAATGGATTACAATTTCGTACAAGAGTGCATCTCTAAAAATGTGTCTTTTTTTAAGCTCTGTGGAGGAAAAAAGCTGTGCTGTATTCAAATGTGTCACTCATTATTTAATATATGCAATGTAGGCATTCCCTCACAAAATCCTACTCAAATGGAAGGCAGTGGTATTTATATATGTAGTACTGCATCACACGATCATTTGGAAACTCAAAGCAAAGCTAGAAATGCAACTGAATTGTTGTGCATTGTCAAACCAGGCAAAGGAAATGACGCAGTTGCTGTGGTATAAAAACATCAACATCACAAAACACTGTGGCAGCTCAGCTATGGCATGCAGGTTGTCATACTGCTAGTCAGATTAGCTAGGAGACTGCCACCACCACGACCACATAGACAGCAAAGGAGGAAGTAACACATTTTCTACCAACACATAGCCATCATTGACCTCAGGTTTTACATGTTGAAGAGGTAATCCATCATGAAATCGCTTGAGAGGATAGGGTCAAGTCTCCAGACAGCAACTACGAATACCCATACGATTCCAGCACAGGTTAAATTGATGTGTCTCTTACACATCTTGGCCTCTGGAGCTCTCCAGACTACAGCCACAAGATTGGCAGGCATATCACAGGAAGCATTATCCTCTTTTCTCCCATCTGTGTTGAATGCCATAATTAAACTGGCCCCACAGTACCTACTGTCTCCCAAATCTCATCAACACCAATTGGAGACCAAGCAAGTGTTCAACAGTATTTTAGGATGCCTCCATGTTTGGTGCCAAAGATTGATCACGTGTACAATTTGTGCATCCTGCAGCGACTGCACAACTATTGAGGAACCAGAAACATAATTATTTAATAAATGTCCAGGCAATAGTGGGTCATTAGGGACTCTTCATAAACATTGTGGTTAAATACTCTGCAAGTGTCCATGATGCCTACTTTTCCACCGCAGTCTGATCATGGGAAGTTTGAGAGTGACATTCAGGAATAGCCGCCTCATTGTTAAGGAAAGCAGAATTACAAATAATTTGGCAATTTGAAATGAATGGCTGAATACCCACCTCTGTGCTTGTGTTTGATACGTGAGCACCTAGTGGTGGTACTTCACTCAAACATATATCTAGATACCTCATAGATTCAGATTTTGAAGGTAGAAAAAGATTCATAGTGCTATGTGCTGTGACCTGTCATACTGTCTGAGACTGAAGGAACAGAAGTAGTTTAATTACAATGACAGTAAATTACAAATCATGTGCCCCAAAATTATACCGAAGCTAACATTAAAGAAACCACTTCTAAAATGTGTGCAAAGTGTGTGTGCAATGGTGTATCAAGGTGGAAATATATGTTAGTTATCTTTATTTCAAACTGTTGCATGAAAAGTCTTCACATCCAAAGTATCTGTTTCACGCATGGCTGTATATCTGTTGGCTGATGAATGTCTTAGGCCTACAAATGTGAAGGGACCACCAAATAGAAATGGCTCTCAGGCACTGAAATGTTTGGTTCTAATGATGTAACAAATATGTACCCTAAGCACATATGTTACTCGAAAAGAGCAAATGGCAGGTGGACACAAGCCATCTCTACATTCGAAGCAATATAGGCCCTCAATACAACCCTGGCAGCAAATGCCGCCTACAGCCGTGCCGATGGGCGCCAACATAACGTGACCAAGGTGGTATTCCGCTACAGGTATTATGACCCACACTGAGAAAACTTCCACTATACAGACACCCACACAAGTCCGCCACACCAAAGGTCAGTGATAAACTGGCGATAGCAGAACGCACACCGTTACGCCAACAAGAATACGCCCACACTATCACGACCCGCGAATCACCGCAGCGGTCTTGTAACCGCGGTAAACCATTGGCGGTACACACTGCAGCGCTCAAAATAACCACACATTTACAAAACACCACCACATTGGACAATTCAAACTACACACACCTGACACACATACACACACCACACCCACACACCACTATAAAACACATCCACATTACCCACAACCCTTTCAATGAAAAAAAAGATTGCCAACACAGAGAGACACAAGCTAGAAGCACACACTCAATCTGAGCCACAGAACCCCATAACCCATACACCATCCACGCACCTCACAGCATACACCCCAACACATCACCCCACACATCCTCACACATATCACTCACACCACATCCATGGCACCCCAAAGACACCCCAGGTTTTCAGAGGAGGAGCTAAGGGTCATGGTGGAGGAAATCATATGGGTAGAACCAAAGCTATTTGGATCACAGGTGCAGCAGATGTCTATTTCAAGGAGATGGAGCGATGGCGGAGGATCGTGGACAGGGTCAACGCCGTGGGACAGCATCCAAGAACAAGGGATGACATCAGGAAGAGTTGGAACGACCTACGGGGGAAGGTTGCATTCCGTGGTTGCACGACACCAGGTAGCCATACAGAGGACTGCCGGTGGACCCCCACCTTTTCCCCAACAACTAACAACATGGGAGGAGCAAGTCTTGGCAATAATGCATCCTGAGGGCCTCGCAGGAGTAGCAGGAGGACTGGACTCTCATAAGTCAAATCTTTACTACTTTATCCCCCCCACCCTACCTGCATGCCATCACAAACTCCTACCCCTAGCCTCACCCCCATCAATCCGTCACCTCACACATACCCCACCATCACAACCCACCCATCCCAATACCAAGCCCTTCATGTAACACCAATGCATGGACCCCCAACACAGACCTGCATGGACACCCATCACCACAGCATGCCCAGTAGAGAGACTCACCCAGCCCACAAAATCACCACTCACACAAGGCCAAGCTGACAGGGAAATCACAATCATACAGGGAAACCCACCCATGCACAAGAAGGCACACGCAGATACACTAACACTGCTTTTGCATCCCCACAGGACCCATACTCAACGTCACTGGAGAGGTGGTGCCAGCTACATCCAGCCCCCCCCTGAAGAGGCCCACAGTGATGACAGCAGCTCTGCACACCTGGATCAGGATGACCAACCTGGCCCATTGGGGACCTCTGGACAGTCGGTTCCCCTGCCACAGTCCCAACCCACCACAGAGCCCCCCCCCCCCAGGAAACACCAGCACAGCACCCACCCAGTGGGCCTGTGCCATTGTCCCCAGGACACGTCAATCAGCACTGTGTCCACCACTACAGGGACCCCAGGCAACCCCACAAACACAGGACGATCAGGGACCTGGGGTCAGTGGCAGTGGGCACACGGTTCAGGGGACAGAGGCACAGGACAACAGGGAAGCTGGGAGGACTGCTGTGCGACAGGGGAAGGACAGGCCCAGGGAACCCACTCTGCACAAGGCACTCTCCAACATCCTGGGAGCATACCACCATCCCCAGGAGACAATGGGCCAAATACTGGCAACGTTATAGGACAACCAAGCGGCTGTAGGAGGGACAGTACCTGGGGATCAGGGATGACCTAAAAACATCTACACCATCCTGGTCACCATTGCAGGGGTGCTGGCTGACATGGGCAAGACCATGAGGGAGGCAATGGCAAAACAACGGGCCCCTGACACAAGCCAAACCTATGAACAGCCTTTCACCTCCGCTGGCTCTACTGGACAGGAGGCCCTGCCACAGGAACAACAGGCCACCAGCACCCCACACCCTGCAGAAGGAGAACCACCCCGCAAATGGTCACTGCGATCCAGGCAGAAGCCAGAGAACATTGCCAAGACCCCCGCCAGGAAATAAGACTCTCCTGATTGTCACCCTTCTGTCCCGCTCTGTCACCCTGTCCACCTTGATCTGCCATTACTCCCCTTCCTATGCCCCATTGGACAATGCACCTGTGATACAAAGAGGCTGAACTCTACCATGGGCTTTCCTCCACCATCAGCCCAGCCCATTGCACATCCCCCTCTACTTATGAGCACTTAAATAAACACCCTTGTAACAAATACTAATCTGAAGTCTGTCAAATTATTCAAATATGTATTAGTTCAACATTATCAAAGCAATGCAAGTCAAATGTACAGTGAAATATACTTTGGAATGACCTTTGGTGGGCAGCAGTACACATAGCCGGAGCCAGAGTGGGGCACAGAGATCTGAAAATAGAGATGCTAAAGGGTACTGTCAGTAGCCATAGACATAGGGAAACAGGCTGCCATGTACAATGTCCGACAGAAAACCGAAAAGATAAGTGAACTTACAGTCTCTTACCTGTGTGTCACTGGAAGTACTGCTGAATTATATTGCTTCTGTTGTCAACATCTTCTTCCGCTGCCTCCTCTTCCTCACCGTCCACAGTCTCCACCGCTGCCACAAGACCATCTCTAGGCACATGCTCCTTGCAGAAAAGGCACCTAGCGTCTCAAGGCCAGGTTGTGCAACATGCAACATGCAATGATGATCTGGCACACCTTCTTGGGTGAGTAGTAAAGGCACCGGATCCTGGCCTTCAGGAGGCCGAAGGTCCTTTCAATAATCCTCCTTGTACGTCCATGTGCCTCATTGTAACGTTCCTCTGCCCTTGTCCTGGCATTCCTCACTGGGGTCAGTAGCCATGAGAGGTTGGGGTAACCAGAGTCACATGAAAATATCGAGAGACAACAGTTAGACACACACTAACCCTTAGGGACAACCACATACCCAGACACCTACTCATACTGTGTGGGACCTTGGGCTCACCTATTAGCCACACCCGGTGCCTCTGGAGTTGGCCCATCACATATGGGATGCTGCTATTCCTCAAGATAAAGGCATCATGCACAGAGCCAGGATATTTGACATTCACATGGGAGATGTACTGGTCCGCCAAACACACCATCTGCACATTCATAGAGTGATAGCTTTTTCTTTTCCTGAAAACTTGTTCATTTCTCTGGGGGGGGGCAAATGCCACATGTGTACCATCAATGGCACCAATGATGTTGGGGATATGTCCCAGGGCATAAAAGTCAGCTTTCACTGTGTCCAAATCCTCCACCTGGGGGAACACAATGTAGCTGCCCATGTGTTTCAGCAGGGCTGACAACACTCTGGTCAACACGTTGGAGAACATTGGCTGGGACCTCCCTGAAACCATGGCCACTGTTGTTTGGAAGGAACCACTTGCCAGGAAATGGAGCACTGAGATGATCTGCACTAGAGGGGGGATACCTGTGGGCTGGCGGATAGCTGATATCAGGTCTGGCTCCAATTGTGCACACAGTTCTAGGATTGTGGCACAATCAAGTCTGTAGGTTATGATAATGTGTTTGTCCTCTGTTGTCACAAGGTCCACCAGCAGTCTGTACACCGGAGGATGCCGCTATCTCATGTTCAGCCTCAGCAGTTGAAGCCTATGGAAGAAAACGGTGAGCAGAGGCTCATATTCACACATCTATTGCACTAATGATGATTTGTTTACTTTACAGAAACAAAATGTGAATCTGACAATCAGTTGCTGTGCCAATGTCTGCTGTGACACAGTTAGGTGCCATGTGCTGTGCCTCCCTGAAATGACTCTCTGACCTGTGAGGAGGGACAAGTGGAAATGAGGTAAACCTGCTGGCGTTGTGTGCCGTCGCAGTAGGCGGTCGTAGACCGCCACGCAGCTTCTCATTGGTTATCATTGGGCCCTATGGGTTCCAGGAGCCAATGGCGATGTACACCGGCGGTGACGGTACGCACCGCCATAGACGTCACCGCCATTTTCTATCTGTTCACTCACTTGCTACCTGACCTTCAACAGGAGAGGACCTTCACAACAAGTGCTGCTGTGACCTGTGTCTGGAAGCAACAATGGCTCATGTGTCTGGGGAAAGGGCCCCTGCCTTCACTGCGGAGGAGTTGGAGAAACTGGTGGATGGGGTCCTACCCCAGTACATGTTACTCTACGGTCCTCCAGACAAACAGGTGAGTACACTGCGAGCATGATGCGTGGGCCATGGAAGTGTGGATTGCTTTGTATTTAAGCCACATGTAAGGGGGGGCAGAGGCGTCCTGGCCAGAGTGCTGCATGTAAGGTGGTCAATGTATGTGCATCAGGGGATGGGAGTGATATGTTGGGCCATGAGTGTGACGGTCCAGACAGTTGACTAATTCACTTTTCTGATGTCTTTTCCATGCAGGTCAGTGCCCACCTGAAAAAGGGTTTTTGGCGTGCCATCGCCAAGGAGGTGCGGACCCTGCGGGTCTTTGACAGGCAGAGCACCCACTGCTGCAAACAGTGGGAGGACCTGTGCCACTGGGCAAAGAGGAGGACAGCGGAGGCCCAGCTGGGTCTGGTTTTTGAACAAGGAAGGGGTGCCCGTCGCAACATGACCCCCCTGATGTTCCGCATCCTGGCTGTGGCCTATCCGGAGTTGGATGGGCACTTGAAGGCATCACAGCAGCCACAAGGGGGTGAGTACAGATTCTGAATCCTGAGTTACCTGGGTGGAGGATGTGGGCTATGGGTGCCCCTGGGCCAGGGCGAAGATGGCATGGTAGGTCTCTTGTTGGGCAGGCTCTACTACTGGGCAGGGTCCTGTGGGTTTCGGGTGTGCAGCTAATGGCATTAGGCATTGTACCCCATGGGCTGGTGACTAGCTTAATAACTGGTGGTGCATGGCCTTGTGCATAGGGCTGCTCCCTGTGTGTTGTGTACACCAACGTTAGTGGTGTTGCTGGCATTGACCAAGTGTATCCTCTGTCTCTCCCCCGGTAATTGTTTTTTCACCCTGTCCTTGTGTGAATTAGCATCATGTGGCGGAGGAGGGAGCTGCATCCCACAAGGGCATGGAGGCCGAATCCACCGAGGGTGAGGGCACGAGTGGGATGGAGGGCAAGGGGAGGCCCCAGAAAGCATCTCCTCCTCCGATGGAAGCTCCCTGGCGGTTGCAGACACCTCTGTGCCTACCCGAACAAGAGGTACAGCCACCACCCCCCACCAGCACTGCCCTCCCAGCAGCCCAGCAGCGTGTTTCCTGTGCAAACTCAACCAGGAGGGTGGGCATCTCCTTTGCCCCAGGCACCTCAGGCCCTGCCCCAGTCAGCCCTGCTGCCCACAGTGAGGAGGCTATTGACCTCCTGAGATTCCTCACAGTTGGGCAGTCAACCATTCTGAATGCCATCCAGGGTGTTGAGAGTCATTTGAAACAAACAAATGCATACCTGGAGGGCATTCACTCTGGTGTGGTGACCCAACAGAGAGCATTTCAGGCTCTGGCTCTGCACTGATGGAAGCCATTGTCCCTGTCTCTAGCGCCTAGCCTCCCCCTCCAACTTCCTCTGCCTAGTCCCAATCCCCTCAAACCCAGTGTATCCCAAGCACACCTTCAGACCAGCATTCACCCAAATCAACACCCAGAAGTGGCTCAGGCAAACACAAGCACCACACATCATCCCACAGGCACTCACACAAACACCATCCCCATACAGACACACCACTGTGTCCCCCTCCTCCTCCTCATACACCTCCCTCCCAGTAGCGTCTCCACTCCCACCTGCATGTACTACATCCTCATCGGCTACCTCCATCGCCAGCACGCCCATCACTACTCACCCTCACTGGCAGTCACCAACCCCACATCCATGCACATGTCCCCTGTGTCCTCTCCCAGTGTGTCTGTGACCACTCTTCCCAAAGTACACAAACGCAAGCACCCACCCACCCAACAGCCATCCACCTCACAACAGCATCCAGCCCATGTACCTTCACCCAAACTCAGCAGACAGACACCTCCTACAATCACTCCCTCTTCCTCTACTCCCAAACCCTCTCCCTCTTCCCGCCCCAGTGTGTCTAAAAAGCTTTTCCTGCCAAACATTGACCCCTTCCCTACTCCTCCCACCCGTCCTTCCCCTTGGGCCAGGGTGTCCAGAACCCAGGCCAGCACCTCAGCCACCAAGTCGGCATCCACTGTGGTACCTGCAACTCACAGATGCTCAAAGGGGGCAACCGTCAGCCCAGCCAGTGTGCCACCAACCCCTGCAAAGGACAAAAACATTCTGCCACCTGCCAAGGTGAAGAAGGGGACAGCATGCAGCAAGGGCAAGGAGCACGAACCACCCAGCAAGGCCTCCTCCAAAACTCCAGCTGCCATAGGCAAGGACACAACAGTATCTGCCAAGGTGAGAAAGGGGCAGAAAACACCAGGCAAGGCACTTCAGCCGTCAGAGGCTGCAGGTGAAGGCTTGGTGCCCACCAGCACAACCGCCAGCCCCGCCACCTGCACAGCAGCCAGGACCGCCAGCAGCCCCGCCGCAAGCACCGCCGCAAGCACCGCCGCAAGCACCGCCACCTGCACCGCAACCTGCACCGCCACTAGCACCACTATTGTCAGCAGCAGCATCCCCAGTGGGCAGCCGTCTGAGGCTGCATAAGAAGGGCTGGAGCCTCTGTCCAACACTGGCAGCACCGGCACCTGCACCACGGCCTGCACCGCCAGCAGCCCCACCGCAAGCACCGCCACCTGCACTGCTGACAGCAGGACCACTACCAGCAGCAGCAGCCCCAGTGGGCAGCGGTCCAAGGCTGCAGGAGACAGGCTGGAGCCTCCCACCACCACTGGCAGCACCCCCACCAGCACCAGCACCACCACCAGTTTGCAGCCTTAGCCGCCGCAGGATGGAGTCCAGCCCTGCCTCCATGGACTATCATGCAACCTGGTCTCTGTAAAGCTCGTTCCTCAGGCACCCAGGTGAGGGAATGTGAACTGCCACACCCCAAGTGCTGCATCACTGGGCACAACGGCACCTGCAGAACCAGTGGAGAAATGCATCCATTCACCCCATCCTGCCCAGGATGAAGCACACTGGGCGCAAGGCCCCCTCCAGAACCAGTAGAGATATGCATCCACTCACCCCCTCCTTGGCAGGATGAAGCACACTGGGCACAAGGCCCCCTCCAGAAGCAGGGAAGATATGCATTCACTCACCCCATCCTTCCCAGATGAAGCACACTGGGCACAAGGCCCTCTCCAGAACCAGTGGAGATATGTGTGCACTCACCCCCTCCTTCCCAGGATGATGCACATTGGGCACAAGGCCCCCTCTAGAACCAGTGGAGATAGGTATTCACTCATCCCCTCCTTTCCAGGATGAAGCACACTGGGCACAAGGCCCCCTCCAGAACCAGTGGAGAAGCCATTCACTAGAGAGACTGTGGCTTTGCACTCCCCAGGACCAAGCAGTGGGCAAACCACCCACTTGAGAGACTGTGGCTTTGCACTCCCCAGGACCAAGCAGTGGGAAAACCACCCACTTGAGAGACTGTGGCTTTGCACTCCCCAGGACCAAGCAGTGGACAAACCACCCACTTGGGAGACGGTGGCTTTGCATTCCCCAGGACCAAGCAGTGGGCAAACCTCCCACTTGAGAGACTGTGGCCTTGTACTCCCCAGGACATCACTGTGGGCATGGAGCCCCTTTGAGGAGCAGTGGCATAGTACCATCTTCTGGCTGAGGTGCCCCCCCTTCCCCGTCCCCCTAAGATGCCTGTGTATTTTCGACCTGATGCCCCTGCAGTGTTCTCTCCGAATTGAGGCAGGAGTCAAGTGTAGGCTTGGCCCATGATTTTTGGGCCAGTGGCCCATGGACATTTTGAATGGACAATGTACGGCCTTGTGTACATATTGTATATTTTTGTAAATACTGTTTTGCTATTCATTATGTTTATCTGCCTATTTCTAATATATCACTGATTTGACTCTATTCCTTTTGTCCTTGCGTTCTTCCAGGGGTTTACGGGGTGTTGTGAGTGAGGGTGGGGGTGTTGCATGTTGCGTGTGTGTGTCACTCTCTTTTTCCTTCTCCTTCCCCTGTGTACTAGGTGCCGTACTCACTGTGGTCGTCGCCGCCGCCTTTCGTATTCCTGGTAGATGAGGAGGTAGACCAGCATGGGCAGGACTGTAGCTCGGGCTCCATGGCGTCCTGGTTCTTCGTTGAGTGTCGAGAGGTGAGTGGTTTCCCTTCTGTTTTCTGTTTCTGCCGTGCTTTTGATAGCATTGGCACCACCCCGGAAAAGCTGGCGGATGGGTGGGTTGTGATGGGGTGGGTGGAACATTGACTTCTGCCTGTCTGTTGGTGGTGAACGCTGCGGTGTTTGTTGCTACCACCATGGCGGTTGGAGTGTTAAAGTGGCTGTCTGTGTATTCTGTTTCCGCCCTGGTCTTGATCCCATTTTCTTTTACCGCTGGTCTATTGGTGGTGGCTTTAACACCGACCGCCAGGGTTGTAATGAGGGCCATAATACACATTCATAATAAGGCACATTGATATCCTTCATCAAAGTAGTGTTTGATTTTAACATGCCAAATTGTAGTACTTGTTCACATTTATATCTATGTATTTAGATTTCTATTGTTTTATTGAAACTACACATTTTCTAGTTTCATTTATAAGCTGTCACTCTCATTTATAATTACAAGATGCACTTATAATAATGTATCTCGAATGTGCATTGACTGTTTTATTAAGTTAGCATACCCGAAGGACATAGGTATTTAGGGCCTGATTTATTGATTGGTGGAAGGGTTGCTCCGTCACAAATGTGATGTATATCCTATCAGCAGTATTACAAATTCCATAGGCTACAATGGAATTCTAATACAGAGGATGGGATATCTGTCACATTTGTGATGGAGTAACCCCCTTCGCCAAACTCTAAATCAGGCTCTTTGTTTCTTAACTTTAACCTTCAACATGGAGTTTTGCTTGTGTTACAATGTGCTTTCTTTTGCAGGTGAGTTTGTGTGATTCTACAGTTAGTGAAAGGCACTTTGTGTATTAGAGATAGTGAGGTCCGGGAGGATATTTTGGCAGGGTCAAGGAAGCACTAATGAGCTAAGAAGAAAAACCCCTGTTTGTGTATCAGGCGCTGGGAGATGTGCCTTGCTGTGCATACCTAAGGGGATTTGTCAATTTCAACTGTAAGGAAGGTGAAAAACTACTGGTGTTGATGACGTGAATTTCTCGAAGGTTCTGTAGGTTTAATTGGTAATGACTTATTTAGTTGAAGGCAGATTCCTTGGAAATTTGGAGAGGTACCTTTATTCCTTTGTGTGTCTTTATGTTAAGCAATAATATAAGACAACATTAGAACTTCTACGGAGGTCTCTGCTACCCTGACACTTTCTTACATCCTGAGAATTAACTAGAAATGTCTTTTTGTTTAGTTCAGGGTATTTAGATTAACTAAGATTAATTGAGTAGAGGTGCTCCAACTGATGATTCTAGTACAGTAATGGATGTGGTTAGTCTGAAGAAAAAGAACCCTTGTCACTATTGTAACAAGTTAGGATATTGGATGTGGGAATGCCATCTTAATTCAACTAGTCAAGTTCAGAAGTTGGGATTTTCACAGCTCCAGAGTAACAACCCTGTACAATCACAAAATGTACAAAGATAGAGAGTCTAGAATTGTAATGTGCCTCAAGCTCAATTGATTGAAGATCCACACCCATGATGCCACAACAGAATGGGAATGGCCCCAGATTGAGTTCAAATCAAGCTCCAAATATGAATTTGAATGTGTTCTAAGACAATAATCACTTTCACTAATATCCTGTTTTTAAGACATCTAAGAATGATGTCTCTGATCAGTCAGCCAGATGGTGCCTGAGAAGGAGAGGAAGATTGCACACTTGGTGCAGTCTTGGGGGTAGACCAGATTGGTCCATTCATGAAAAGTGAAGTGAATGACCACACCATGAATCGTTTGGTTGACATTGGTAATACCTGCTCTACTATGAGAACAACAGAAGTCACAGACCTACCACTCTCCAGAAAAATTATCCAAGTTATAAGAGTTGCAAATGAGCTAATGCCAACAACAGAAAACAACAGAGATACCTGTGAAAATAGGATCTTTAGAGGAGAATCACCTATTTGTGGTGTGTGGTATTAGTCCAGTGAGTCTTTTCGCAAGGGACCTCTTTTGCAAGGTCAATTGTGTCATCTACTGCCCACCAAAAGGTGTGGAAATGCAAACTCATGATGAGGACATTACCTTTAAATTGTCAAGTGATGATCTTTACAGGGCATTGTTTACCATGATGATCAATTATGATCTGCTCCCCAGTCCTTAAGGTTTCAGATTTTTCAGGAAAAGACATAGGTTTGATAAAAGGTGTTGAGCCTATCTGTTTCATAGTGAAACCAAATGCTGAGTATCAAACAAAATCACAATATCATTTGACACCTGAGACCATTGCTGGGATTACCCCAGATATTTACTCTATGATTCAGCAAGATACCTTAAAGGTAATCATGGGAAGTTCATATAATTCACTTGTTATGGGCTGACAGAAGCCAGCGGTAAATACCGCATTGTGCTGGATTTGCGAAAAGTGAACAACATTGTTGTTCCTTGTTGTCCGGTGGTACCAAATCCAATCGTAATTTTATTTCAGATTCCATGTGCCAAACCTTATTTTCCATAAGATTTCATGAGTTCCTCTTCACTTTTTGGTTTGCCAATCATAGTTTGGCATTGTGCAGAGTCCTACAGTGGTACACTGAGAATCATTCTATCTTCAACCAGATCCTCAAGAAGAATCTGGAGTCTCTGGTCATGCCTTGCAAGTCAGTCCTAGTCCAGTATATCAATAACCTACTGATAGTGTTGAATACCAAAGTAGATTGTAAACCAGACACCATTGCATTGTTGAACCACCTGGCTGACAGTGGACATAAAGGGGGTTATTCTGACCCTGACGGTCTTGGACCGCCAGGGTCACGAATGACGGAAACACCGCCAACAGGCTGGCGGTGCTTCACATGCCATTCTGACTGCAGCGGTAAAGCCGCGGTCGCCCCGCCGGGGCCGGCGGTTATCCGCCGTTTTTGCCCCGGCTGGGAGAATCCGCCAGAGCAGCGCTGCAAGCCAGGAAGCCAGGAAGAGGCTGGCAGTAAGGGGTGTCCTGGGGCCCCTGGGGGCCCCTGCACTGCCCATGCCACTGGCATGGGCAGTGCAGGGGTCCCCTAACAGGGCCCCAGCCAGCTTTTCACTGTCTGCCTAGCAGACAGTGAAAAGCGCGACGGGTGCAACTGCACCCGTCGCACAGCCGCAACGCTGTGTTGCAGGCCTCATTCCCGCCGGCCCAACGGGAATGTTGAAATGGGGGCAGCGGTATTTTGGCCAAATGGCGGTTCCCGTCTGGCGGCCGGCTACCGCCGCCCGCCAGGGTTGGAATCACCCCCAAAATGTCTCTAGGAAAGTGCCATACTGTCAGAAAGAGGTCCAATATCTCAGACACCACTTTGAGAAAGGAGCAAGGAGAGTGTTCCAAGAGAAGATTTTTTGCAATTCTGAAAATCAATCTGCCAACCTCCCAGAGATAAGTTAGGATGTTTTTTGGGAAGGTGGGTTACTGTCGTCAGTGGCTACATAATGCAATTGGGTAGAAACCAACAAAAGTTCCCACGAAGAGTCATGCAGCCTTTCTTTTCTTCAATACAACGACAAACAGCCAACGTGTTTCGTTCATCACGTGTGAACTGCCTCAGGACATTAATGCTTTATAAGGAACATTTTAGTCTCCAAATACATCAACTTTACAGATTTGACTGAGTATATTTACTTGCAATTTCCATACAATATCACGTATAGTAACTCCAATTTCAGATACATTGCAATGCAGATAAGCCACCCTCATAACTGCGCTGGTCAGTCAGTAAGATGCCATGGTAAATGTCACAAGTAGATACCCAACTTTTCACTAGTAGCCATGCCCTTACAGAGACTGACACACAAGGACGTGCCTGATACGGTACCCTGAGATAACAATTGCTTGATTGCCTTCCTAGAGCTGAGAGAAAATCTCTGGCTTGCCCTACACTGGGAATGCCTAATTACAATATGTCAGTTGCACTTTTCTGTAGTGAGAGGGAGGGCTCTCAGTGCTTACACAGTTAAACGGAAATGCCCAAAGGCCAGTAGCTTATTTCTCTGCTACTTTCGACCCTGTACTGTATGTACTGCCAGGTTACCTTAAAGTGGTGGCAGCTGTAAGTGTCAGCGTAGAAGGGTTTTCGTTCCCCATTCCGTTGAATTGTTGTTGACAAGAACACAGCATTTGATGGGCCACCTTACCAAGTATGATCAAACCATACTTCTGGCTAAAAATATGATTGTCAAATGCTGTGCTGTTCTGAATCATGCCACTTTGTTGCACATACCACACAATGAAATTGATGAATGTGAAGTGGAGCATGAGGGTCCTGATGTCACTGAACAATGCACCAAGCCATGACTCGATAGATGATATGAACCTCTATCTGAATCTTATTTTGTATTTTATGTAGATAGCTCATGTTTACAAGGCACTGGAGTAATTCTAAGAGCTGCTTAGGCAGTCTACACAATTGCAGGAGTTGTCGAAGCTTTCTGGCTTCAAGCAACATTTTCTGCACAAGTGGATGAATTGATTGCGCTTACTAGAGCCTGTTGTGTTTCAAATCAGCTGATAATGACGATTTTCACTGACAGTGTGTCTTTGGTGTTTTGTCTGATTCCAGACAGTTAGGGTCCCAGAGGGGTTTTATGACCTCTTCTGGATCACCTAACCCCAGACACTCGAGCCATTGTCTCTTCCAGATCGAGGTCACAGCAGCACTTGCAGTGTAGGTCCTCACCTGTCGAAGATCAGGTATTGAGTGATTGAAGTGATAGAAAATGGCGGTCGCGTTCGCGGCGGTGCGTACCGTCACCGCCGGCGTACATCGTCATTGGTTCCTGGGACCCATAGGGTCCAATGTTAACCAATGCAGCATTGCGCCGCGGTCTTCGACCGCATACCGCGACGGTGTAAAACACCAGCTTAGTTACCTCACATCCCATTGTCCCACTTTACAGGTCAGTCAGCCGCCATTTCAGGGGCCCACATGGCTTCATTTTCAACTGCGTCACACATACCTAGGCCTAGACTCAACACACATACAGGCCACTTTTTAGATTATGATTGGTGTTCTGTGTAAGCTGTGGGTACGTACCTCTGAGTTGTTTGACTCTGTGCCCGCTGTTGTCCTTCATAGGCACCATCTGCCGGGACATGTGAGGAGATTGCGGCATCCTCCGGTGTACCAACCGTTGGTGGACCTGTTGACAATGGAGGAAAGACATGTGATCATCACATACAGGCTTGACCGTGCCTCAATCCAGGAACTGTGTACCCAGTTGGAGCCAGACCTGATGTCAGCTATCCGCCATCCCACAGGAATCCCCCCTCAAGTGCAGGTGCTGTCTTTGCTCCATTTTCTTGCAAGTGGGTCATTTCAAACAACAGTGGCCATAGCATCAGGGATGTCCCAGCCTATGTTTTCCAACGTGTTGTCCAGAGTGTTGTCTGCCCTGCTGGAACACATGCGGAGCTACATCGTTTTCCCTCAGGTGGAGGATTTGCCTACAGTGAAATGTGATTTCTATGCCCTGGGACATATCCCCAACATCATAGGTGCCATTGATGGGACACATGTGGCTTTGGTACCCCCCCCCCACAAGAGTGAACAGGTGTACAGAAACCAGAAGAGTTATCATTCCATGAATGTACAGATGGTATGTTTGGCAGACCAGTACATCTCCCATGTGAATGCCAAGTTCCCTGGCTCAGTGCATGACGCCTACATCCTGCGGAATAGCTGCATCCCTTATGTGATGGGTCAACTCCAGAGGCACCGTGTGTGGCTATTAGGTGAGCACCTGGAAGCTAGTCAGTGGGAATGGTTGTGTGGGTCTGGGGATATCCCTCCAGGTTAGTGTGTGTCTGACAGTTATCCCTCACCAATTGCAGGTGACTGTGGTTACCCCAACCTGTCATTGCTACTGACCCCAGTGAGGAATCCCAGGACAAGGGCAGAGGAACGCTACAATGAGGCCCATGGGCGAACTAGGAGGGTGATCGAGCGGACCTTCGGCCTCCTGAAGACCAGGTTCAGGTGCCTCCATATGACAGGTGGATCCCTATTCTACTCACAAAAGAAGGTGTGCCAGATCATCGTGGCCTGCTGTATGCTTCACAACTTGGCTTTGCGACGACAGGTGCCTTTTCTGCAGGAGGATGGTCCAGATGGCGGTGTTGTTGCAGCTGTGGAGCCTGTGGACAGTGAAGTGGAGGAAGAAGAAGAAGACATGGACAACAGGGACTCACTGATCCAGCAATATTTCCAGTGAAACACAGGTACGAATACAAACCTGCCTACTACATGTACTTAAACATTACTACCTCTTTACTGTCTGTCGTTTTCACCCAGTATATGGTCACTGAGCTGTCACTTTCCCTTACGTTTTCACAGATGTTGGTCCCACAGTGTGACATCTGCTTTGATTCCTCATGGACTACAGCTGTGTGGCATAGGTATGTTGACATTACAAATGAAAGAGCTTTTTGCCACAGTGACTGCTAATACAGTATTCCGAAATCACAGACTGACTCCAGATTGTTTTGTGCTTTAAGGGTGTTTATTTAAGTGCTCAATATTGTAGGGGGTTGTAAAATGGTGAGGGGTGATGGTGTAGGAATGTCCATGGCAGGGTCCAGTCTATTAGTCTCACAGGTGGATTGCCCTAATGGGCATAGGAAGTGGAGCTGGGGCAGTTTAAGGATGGACAGGGTGACAAAGTGAGACAGTAGGTTGACATTCAGGGTGGTCTCTTTTCTTGGCAGGTGTCTTGGCATCGTTATCTGTCTTGGTCCTGGATCTCAGGGACCGTTTGCGAGGTGGTTCTCCCTCTGCAGGGGGTGGGGTGCTGGTGTGGTGGTCCTGTGGCTGTGCCTCCTGTCCACTAGCGCCGGTGGAGATGGTGGGCAGCTCATCGTCCATGCTAGTGTCAGGGGCCCCTTGTAGTGCCACAGTGTCCCTCCTGGTGTTGAGTACTTCCTTCAGCACCCCTACGATGGTGCCCAGGGTGGAATTTATGGCTCTGAGTTCCTCCCTGAAGCCCGAATACTGTTCCTCCTGCTGGCGCTGGGTCTCCTGAAACTTGGCCAGTACTGTTGCCATTGTCTCCTGGGAGTGGTGGTAGGCTCCCATGATGTTGGAGAGGGCCTTGTGGAGAGTGGGTTCCCTGGGCCTGTCCGCCCCCTGTCGCACAGCAGCCCTCCCAGTTCCCCTGTGTTCCTGGGCCTCCGTCCCCTGGACCGTGTGCCCACTACCACTGCCCCAGGTCCCTGTTGTTGTTGGGGTGGTGGGTTATCCTGGGTTCCCTGTAGTGGTGGACACACTGCTGATTGACTTGTCCTGGGGATGGAGGTATGGGCCCGCTGGGTGGGTGCTGTGCTGGTGTTTCCAGAGGGGGGAAGGTCTGTGGTGTCCTGTGACTGGGTGAGGGGAACCGACTGTCCAGAGGTCCCAAATGGGCCGGGCTGGTCATCTAGATCCAGTTGGACAGAGGTGCTGTCATCACTGTGGACCTCTTCTGTTGGTGGTGTGGACATGTGTGGACCCTGCTGTCCAGTGACGTTGGGTAGGGGTCCTGCAGGGGTATAAAAGGATGTTTATTACTTCTGTGTGTGCCATGGTGTGCAATGGGTGGGTGACTGTATACCCCAGTGCTTGCATTCCTGTGTGGGACCTTGTGTGATTGTGGTTTAGGGGGGTGTATGGGTATGTGTAGTGGGCATGCTTTAGTGATGGGTATCCATGCTTTGTTGGTGAATGCAGGGCTTGGTGTTAGGATGTGTGGTTTGTGATGTTGTGACATTTGTGAGGAGTTAGAGTGATGGGGGTGAGGGTGGGGGTATGTGCTGGCATGCAGGTAGGGTGGGGGATGTAATAGTTAACATTTGACTTACCAGAGTCCATTCCTCCACCTACTCCTGCGAGGCCCTCAGGATGCAGAATCGCCAGGACCTGCTCCTCCCATGTTTTTAGTTGTGGGGGAGGAGTTGGGGGTCCGCCACCAGTCTGCTGAAACGCCAGGTGGTGTCTTGAGACCACAGAACGCACCTTCCCCCGTAGGTCGTTCCACCTCTTCCTGATGTCCTCCAGATTTCTTGGGTGCTGTCCCACTGCGTTGACCCTGTCCACTATTCTTCGCCATAGCTCCATCTTCCTAGCTATGGAGGTGTGCTGCACCTGTGCTCCGAATAGCTGTGGCTCTTCCCGGACGATTTCCTCCACCATGACGCTGAGCTCCTCCTCCGAGAACCTGGGGTGTCTTTGCCGTGCCATGGGGTGGTGTAGGTGATGTGTGGGGTGATAAGTGTGCTGATATGTAGTGGTGTGTAGTGTGAGGTGCGTAGAAGTTATGTGGGTGATGGTGTTGTGTGCCTTTGGATGCTAGTATTGTTGATGGTGGTGTCTCTGTCTGTGCTTCTTTCTCAATTGTGGTCGTAGGGGTTTGTGGGTGATGTGGGTGTGTGTTTTATATTGTATTGGGTGTGTTGGAGTGGTGTGGGTATGTGTATCAGGTGTGTGTATTTCGAATTGTCCAATGTGGTAGTGTTTTGTATATGTGTGTGTATTTTGAGCGCTGCGGTGTGTACCGCCAATGGAATACCGCGGTTGAAAGACCGCTGCGTGGATTCGTGGGTCGTGATAGTGTGGGCGTATTTCTGTTGGCGTGACGTTGGAGGATTTGTTTTCGCCAGTTTATCACTGACCTTTGGTGTGGCGGACTTGTGTGGGTGTCTCAATGTTAGCGGATTCCGTGCTGTGGGTCATAATAGCTGTGGCGAATTTCCGCTGCGGCATGTTGGCGGACTTCTGCTCAGCGGTATGCGGCTTTTACCGCCAATGTTGTAATGACCGCCTATGTCACATAAGGAGATTAGGAGGTCCCTTTAAAAAGATGCAGCTAGATTTCACCAAAATGCCTAATGGGCTGACATATGACCTGGTGATTGTGTGCATCTTCTCACATTGGGTTGAGGCCTTCCTGACCAGGAGAAATTAGTCTCACTGTAGCTAAATTGTTGTAAAGAGAACTCATTCCTAGATTTGGCCTCTCTAGAGTTAGACTGAAGTACTCACTTTTAATAATGATGTCCTGAAATTATTGTGCCCAGCACTGCAAGTTCAGCAGAGACTACATTGCAGCTATCAACCTGAGGCTTCAGGTCTTGTGGAAGATGATAATGGGCCACTGAAATCCAGATTGGCTAAATTGTGTGCTTCAGCATCTTTGAAATGGCCTGATGCTTTGACCTTTGTGTTGTTGAGCCTTTGCAGTGTACTTGTCAGAGGACGGTACTGTTTACCCATGAAATTGTAATGGGTAGAAAAGAAGATTGGCAGCCATACCCATGAGTGCACTTTTGAACATTACAGATTATGTGATCCTTGATTACTGCAAAGGACTAGCTGATGTGGTAAGTTCTATGTCGCACCATATCGGAAAAATCACAGCCCTGCCACAATAGAAATGATGCCATGACTTCAGTCCCGTCGACCCGGTTTTGGTGAAGAAACACATAGGGAAGATGTGCTTGGAGCCTTGTTGGCATTGGCCATACGAGGTAATCTTGGAGACATACACAGCTGTAAAATGTGGAGGACTCTGTAACTGGATACATGCATCCTGTAGTTGCAGAGTTGAGTGTCCCATTGATATGACAGCACCTCTCACAGAAATACTAGTGGTGACAAAGAGACAATAGGAGCAGGTTAGTGAAGCTGTTGGGGTTCAAAGAGAGTGTGAAACCGCACATGCTCAGTCTGAGGGGGGCCTTGAGAGATCCACTATTGAAGACGAGATGGAAGAGTGTCGTACTGTAGTAGCAAATGAGTTGAATTCGGATTCAGACCCTGACAAAGGACCTAGGGCCATATTTATACTTTTCGACGCACAACTGCGCCAACGCAGTTGTGCGTCAAAAAAGTTAACGCCATTCTGAAGCGCCATGCGGGCGCCATATTTATTCAATGACGTTAGCCGGCGTTAGCCGGCGGAGCTGCCTGGTGTGCGTGAAAAAAAAATTACTTACACCAGGCAGCGCCGGCGTAGGGGAAAATGGAGCTTGTGCGTCAAAAAATGGGGCAAGTCAGGCTGAGGCAAAATGTTCGCCTCAACCCGATTTGCGCCATTTTTTTAGACTCCCAACCCCCATTGAAATGACTCCTGTCTTAGCAAAGAAAGGAGTCATGCCCCCTAGCCCAATGGCCATGCCCAGGGGACTTATGTCCCTGGGGCATGGTCATTGGGCATAGTGGCATGTAGGGGGACACAAATCAGTCCCCCCTATGCCACAAAAAAAAAAACTTACCAGCACTTACCTTAATGTCCCAGGGGTGGGTCCCTCCATCCTTGGGCGTCCTCCTGGGGTGGGCAAGGGTGGCAGGGGGTGTCCCTGGGGGCATGGGAGGGCACCTCTGGGCTCCTTCCGAGCCCACAGGTCCCTTAGCGCCTGCCCTGACCAGGCGCTAAAAAACGACACAAAAATGGCTGGACGTCATTTTTTTTGACCCGCCCACTCCCGGGCGTCATTTTTGCCCGGGAGTATAAATACGGCGCACATGCCTCTGAGTCATTTTTTAGACGGGAACGCCTACCTTGCATATCACTAACGCAAGGAAGGTGTCCACGCTAAAAAATTACGCAAACTCCATGAACTTTGGCGCTAGATGCGTCTAATGCCAAAGTATAAATATGGAGTTAGTTTTGCGTCAAATTTGCGTAAAAAAAAACGACGCAAATCCGGCGCAAACAGAGTATAAATATGGCCCCTAGTGCTCTGAGAGGGCAAGTGGAACCTGAAGACTGTTAGCCCAGGAGACAAGAAAAAGGGAAGTGGAATATATTCAAGGAGTAAGTACCTAAAACAATCCCAAAGGACACGTAACATCTGATTCAAGCAAAAGTAAGGATGGAGGGCTTGTACAGAGGAGATCCAAACTCTTCACCCAAGTGGACATAGTTTACTGTTAAAGTTGGAGAGAAAGTGTGAGAAATTTGGGATAATGTTACAGTTGCTATTGGATAGACTGAGACATTGTACTTTGAATGTGATTATTAGTGATTTTGAACTGCTCATATTGTAGAGACATTTATATTGACTTTGATAGGAAATTAAGAAGAGTAACAAGGCCCGAGTCTGCAGAAGGAGTATAAGGTTGGCCCTTGGAAGAACACAGAGCAAGTCTAAGGAAAACTTAAGAAGACTTTGTAAATAAATTGGTTGCAACTTATCACATCGAATTTGTTTTGCTGTTTGCATAAGTGGAAACTGACAAAGAAGGTTCTGCTGGTGCTACATTCATTTTAACAGTTTGATTTTGGTAGAGTGATGGAGACTAATTCTTGTAATCTCATAATTCACAATAGACATAGGTACATAATATAGGCATTAATATTATTACAGTTATATGGCCTCATTACTACTTTGGCGGTCTTTTCGGAAGACCGCCACTGTGGTGGCGGCCAAAAGACTGCCATGTAGATGGTCATCCAACCACTGTATTAAGAGTCACACACTGGAGACTACCACTAAACAGCCACAAATCTGACCCTGCCAGGACACAGGTGGGCAGGAAAGAGGCGGTTCTGCCACCAGCACCACCAAGCCAACAACTTACCACCCACCAGATTACAACCCACAAGTCAGTACAGCAGTACTGCCATGGTGGAAAACCATTGGCGGTGCAAACTGCTGGGCACTGAAACTCACCTCAGAAAGAATACAACACCATATTAGCCAGTTCAAAACCCCACACCTGACACACATATACACAACAGACACACCTTAGCACTGCACTATAAAACACACCCCCACACAACCCACAATCCTTTGCTACCGAAATGACAATCGCATACACCAAGAGCAGGCTAACATTCACACACACCACCTTTATACTGTAGGCACACATACACTTTTCACTCAGCACAAACCATACAACTGCACAAACAACACAATACACACATAACAAATACACACACATATCACAACTCACCATCACACACAACTGAACGCTCCCAGCCCACCAAGCACCCTCAACGGCACCCTTGCACATACAACACCCACCCACAACACAACCACCAACACATCCCACCAAAAGCACCCAGGCTTCACATAGGATGAGTTGAGGGTCATGGTCAATGAAATTGTCAGGGTTGAGCCACAACTGTTTGGAGCGCAGGCCCAGCAAAACTCCATTGCCAGGAAAATGGAGTTATGGCAGAGAGTTGTTAATAGGGTAACCTCAGTAGGCAACCATCAACACACAAGGGAGGACAACAGGAAGAGGTGGAACGACCTACAGGGGAAGGCGCGTTCCATGACATCATGACACCAGCTTGCCATACAGAAGATTGGCGGTGGGCCTCCACCTCCTCTCCCAGAGTTCACATTTTTGGAGGAGACGGTCTTGGGAATCCTGTACCCAGAGGGCCTGGCTGGAATGCCCGGAGGACTGGACTTTGGTAAGTAACTACCATTACCTGGGCACACATTTGTCCTATCCAGCATGCTTCCCAACAACCCAAACACTCCCCAATTCACTGTAATTCCCACTACACCACCCACCTAATCATCTAATGCCCATCTCCTGCATGCCACACCACCACCTAGCCCCAAATCCCACACAGTCCCTGGTACATGCATGGTTAACAGTGCCAATAACTATCACTATGACTCTAACAATACACTAACCCAGTTACAACAAAACCGGCTATGTTAACTCCACAGCACATCTTTTACATGTATGACTATTACACTAGCTACACTGTTGGAAATGGTTATTGGTAAGGGCAGGTAAGTACCTAAGCTTAGCAATAGGCCACTAACCTCCACTTAGGTCCAGTCAGGTCTCAGTAAATTAAACCCAGCTCAACCCTTGGTAGCTTAGCAATGAGCGGCAAGGCTTAACTTAGGAGACAGAGTGTAAAGCATTCAAATATCACAAAACAGTAATTAAATAAAACACAGGAAACAGTTTAAAAATCCAAAACCAATTTATAAAAATAGATTATGGCGGTCATTCCAACCCTGGCGGTCGGTGTTAAAGCGGCGGCAATACCGCTAACAGGCTGGCGGTAAAAAAAATGCAATTCCGACCCTGGCGGAAACCGCCAACAGAGACCGCCACTTCAACACACCGCCAGCCACGGCGGGACAAACAAACAGTGCGGCGGTCACCGCCAACAGACAGGCGGGAGACAATGTACCACCCACCCTATCACAACCCACCAATCCGCCACCTTTTCCGGGGCGGTAGCCCCGCCGATAAAAACACGGCGGAAACAGCCATTTCAAACGGAAAACGCTCACTTCCATACACCCCACGAGGAATCTGGACAGCATGGAACCCGAACTCCACATCCTCCCAGCGATTGTCTTCCTGCTCCTCTACCAGGAGCACGAACGCCGTCGCAGTAGACAACGGTGACACACATATGCGACACACCCACCCTCACCCTCACCCACTACAACACACACATCAATGCATAGCAACACATCACAGTTACCCCCCCAAACCCCCCTGAAGAATGCAAAGACAAAAGGAAATGATTATAATCATTGGAATATATTGTATGACTGGCTTTAAAATATATCACACATCTAAAACTTTTATATACATAAATTGTCCAGTCCGATATTTGTATCAGGCATTGTTCGTGGGCCACTGGGCCCAAATCACATGGGCAAAGCCCACACAGGATACCTGACTCCAACGGAGAGAACACTGCAGGGGCATCAGATACCAAAACTACAGGCACCTCAGGGGGAAGTAATGGGGGGGCACCTCAGCCAGATGAGTCCACGACGCCAGATCCACGAGGGGCCTCCATGGCCACTGTGCCATCCTGGGGAGTGCAAAGCAACATTCTCTCAAGTCTCTCCGGTGGGTGGCTTGCCCACTGTTCCATCCTGGGGAGTGCAAAGCCACAGTCTCTCAAGTCTCTACAGTGGGTGGCTTGCCCACTGTGCCATCCTGGGGAGTGCAAAGCCACAGTCTCTCAAGTCTCTACAGTGGGTGGCTTGCCCACTGTGCCATCCTGGGGAGTGCAAAGCCACAGTCTCTCAAGTCTCTACAGTGGGTGGCTTGCCCACTGTGCCATCCTGGGGAGTGCAAAGCCACAGTCTCTCAAGTCTCTACAGTGGGTGGCTTGCCCACTGTTCCATCCTGGGGAGTGCAAAGCCACAGTCTCTCAAGTCTATACAGTGGGTGGGTTGCCCACTGTTCCATCCTAGGGAGTGCAAAGCCACAGTCTCTCAAGTCTATACAGTGGGTGGCTTGCCCACTGTTCCATCCTGAGGAGTGCAAAGCCACAGTCTCTCAAGTCTATACAGTGGGTGGCTTGCCCACTGTTCCATCCTGAGGAGTGCAAAGCCACAGTCTCTCAAGTCTCTACAGTGGGTGGGTTGCCCACTGTGCCATCCTGGGGAGTGCAAAGCCACAGTCTCTCAAGTCTCTACAGTGGGTGGGTTGGCCACTGTTCAGTCCTGGGGAGTGCAAAGCCACAGTCTTTCAAGTCAATATCAGTCTCCACTGGTACTGGAGGGGGACTAGTGCCCAGAGTGCTTTGTGCAGCCCTGCCCGACACAGATGTGGGCCTGCCCCTTCCGCCAATGGGCCAGCGGTGCTTGAGATGAAGGGCCCAGTCCAGCGGTGCTTCAGACGGCGGTGCCCAGCGGAGCGGTGCTTGAGATGAAGGGCCCAGCGCAGCGGTGCTTGAGATGAAGGGCCCAGTTCAGCGGTGCTTGAGACGGTGGTGCCCAGCGGAGCGGTGCTTGAGATAAAGGGCCCAGTTCAGCGGTGCTTGAGACGGCGGTGCCCAGCGGAGCGGTGCTTGAGATGAAGGGCCCAGTTCAGCGGTGCTTGAGACGGCGGTGCCCAGCGGAGCGGTGCTTGAGATGAAGGGCCCAGTTCAGCGGTGCTTGAGACGGCGGTGCCCAGCGGAGCGGTGCTTGAGATGAAGGGCCCAGCGCAGCGGTGCTTGAGAAGAAGGGCCCAGTTCAGCGGTGCTTGAGACGGCGGTGCCCAGCGGAACGGTGCTTGAGATGAAGGGCCCAGCGCAGCGGTGCTTGAGATGAAGGGCCCAGTTCAGCGGTGCTTGAGACGGCGGTGCCCAGCGGAGCGGTGCTTGAGATGAAGGGCCCAGTTCAGCGGTGCTTGAGACGGCAGTGCCCAGCGGAGCGGTGCTTGAGATGAAGGGCCCAGCGCAGCGGTGCTTGAGATGAAGGGCACAGTTCAGCGGTGCTTGAGACGGCGGTGCCCAGCGGAGCGGTGCTTGAGATGAAAGGCCCAGCGCAGCGGTGCTTGAGACGGCGGTGCCCAGCGGAGCGGTGCTTCGGATGAATGCCCAGTTCAGCGGATCAGCCCATGGCGTGGGGGTCATTCGCCACCTGACCTGTGGCTGGCTGCGCCTTCCTGCCCACCTGGGATGGGCCTGGTGGGGCCCTCCTGGGCTGCAGTACCGGGCCTGTTGGTGTCCTCCTGCTCACCTGGGATGGGGCATGCAGGGCCCTCCTGCACAGCTGGGCTGCTGGCTTTCTTGTCGGGCGTGCTGCCCTTCCCAGCCTTCCCTGTTCGCCTGTGGCCCTTCCCCACCTTTGGCGGTGTGCCAGGTGGCACCACACTCCCTGCCGGAGCCATGGTAGGGATTTTGGTCCCAGGTGTTTTAGGCCTCTCTCGCCGGCCACTGACAATATTCGCATGTTTTTGCGGCGGTGGGCTGCCCGTTCCTTGGCTCCCTACTGAACTGGCTGCCCTTGAGGGTGGGGGACTCCACAGTCCATGGCAGACTGTCTTCACAGGGCCTGCTTTTGTGGTGGCTGAGGTGCTGACTGGAGTCCTATTAGATGGACGGGGTGGGGGAGTTGTTGGAAAGAGGTCAAGTTTTGATAGGAAAATAAGTTTAGGAAGAGAGGGACGGGTAGGTGTAGTAGGTATGGGAGTGGAGGAAGAGGTTGTGGTTGTAGGAGTTTGAAGTCTGCTGTCTTTGGGTGCAGGTGCTTGGGCTGGAGGCTGTCGTGAGGTGGATGGCTGTTGGGTGGGTGGCTGCCTGCGTTTGTGTAGCTTGGAAGAGGGGGTGACAGACACACTGGGAGAGGACACAGGGGACGTGTGAATGGTAGTGGGGGTGGTGACTGCACGTGTGCGGGGGTTCTGGTGTGTGTGCTGGTGATGGACGTAGTGGCTGAAGATGTTGTGCATGCAGGTGTGAGTGGAGACGTGACAGGGAGGGAGGAGGGAGACGAGGAGGAGGGGGACACAGTGGAGGCAGTGGGTGTTGGTATGTCTGCATGTGGATGTTGCTTGTGTGAATGCCTGTGTGATGTGTGGTGCTTATGTCTGTCTGAGCTTCCCTTAGGTGTTGAGGTGTGTGCAGGCTGGTCTGATGGTGTGTCTGGGATAGGCAGAGGTACAGGGGATTGGGTATGGGTGGAGGAAGTTGGAGGGGGGAGGCTAGAGACAGGGACAATGGCTGCCATCAGTGCTGAGGCCAGAGTGTTGAACGATCGCTGATGGGCAGCCTGACCCGAATGAATGCCCTCCAGGTATGCATTACTCTGGTGCACCTCCCTTTCTACACCCTGGATGGCATTCAAAAGGGTAGACTGCCCAACAATGAGCGTCCTCAGGAGGTCAATGACCTCCTCACTGAGGGCAGTAGGGGTGACAGGGGCAGGGCCTGAGGTGCCTGGGGCGATGGAGATGCCCACCTTCCTGGGTGAGCGGGCACGGGGCAAACGCTGAGGGGCTGCTGGGAGGGCGGTGCTGGTGCGCTGGGTGGTGGCTGTACCTGTTGTTGCGGGGGGCACGGATGTTGCCGCCACCACAAGGGAGCTCCCTTCAGAGGACGAGTCGCTGTCACTGACATCAGCACGAGTCCCCACTGTGGAGCTCACCTCGCCCTCCGTCTCACTGGTGAATTCCGAGTCAGTTGCATAGCCCGCCATGGCCATGTGAGATGCAGCTCCCTTGTGCTCCGATGCCACTTCTCCTCCGCCTGATGATGCTAATGCACAGATGAACAGGAAGACAACAAAAAAGGGGAGTGGGGAAAAATAAAGAAATGTTCAGTGCATGCAATGGCGACACCGTTGGCGGACAGGACAGACACAGAAGCCCCCTGCACTACGCCGCGCACTTGGGGTCGACTACGCAATCCGTGGGACATGGCCTACAAGCCTATGGGCGACCTCTGCTCACATACATGACACAGGGCAATGAATAGCTGTACTTGGCACCTTACAGAGGTGGGGGGCGGGGCACAGGGCCATGCCTTACGGAGAGGCCTAGCTTACAGATATCGCCCTGGCCTAGGGATACCCACAGCCCTCCTCCCCCACCCAGACACCTCCACTGCGTGCAAAGTCACCAGGATTTGAGTGTACTCACCCCCTTGTGTCTGCTGTGATGTCCTCACACGCCCATCCAAATCGGGGTAGGCCACCGCCAGGATCCGGGACATCAGAGGGGTCAAAGTACGACTGGCACCACTCCCACGTTGGGAGGCCATCCCCAGCTGAGCCTCCGCCGTCTTCCTGCTCCAGCGTCGGATGTCCTCCCATCTCTTCCGGCAGTGGGTGCCCCGTCTCTGGTGGACCCCCAGGGTCCGGACGTCCTTGGCGATGGCACGCCAAATATCGATTTTCTGGTGGGCACTGACCTATGTGACATGTACAGGGAGAAGAATAATCATCACCTTCTGCATGCTCGATGTGAGTGGCCCCCCCATCCCCACCCTTGCCATGTGGCACATGCTCTCATCTGTCGTTTGATGCATGCCTCAATCGCTCCCCTCACCACCATCTTTCATCCACCCCACTCAACACAGGCATTGGCCACAAAGCATGGTCCTAGTGTACTTACCTGTTGGTCTGGAGGACCGTAGAGTAGCGCATACTGGGGGAGGACCCCATCCACGAGTTTCTCCAACTCCTGAGCAGTGAAGGCAGGGGCCCTTTTCCCACTCGCATGAGCCATTTTCTCTTCCAGACCGTGGTCACAGCAGCACTTGCAGTGTAGGTCCTCTCCTGTGGAAGATCAGGTATCGAGTGATTAAGCAGATAGAAAATGGCCGTCACGCCCGCGGCGGTGCGTACCGCGGCGGTGCGTACCGCGACCGCTGGCGCACATCGTCATTGGCTCCTGAGACCCATAGGGTTCAATGTTAACCAATGCAGCTTTGCACCGCGGTCTTCGACCGCCTACCGCCATGGTGTGCCACGCCAGCGCATTGACCTCACATCCCATTGTCGCACTCTACAGGTCAGGCAGCCGCCATTTCAAGGGCCCACATGCCTTATTTTCTACTGCGTCACACATACCTAGGCCTTGCATTGACACTCATACAAGCCATTCAATGCATTGGGAATCGTGTTATGTGCAATCTGTGGTTACGTACCTGTGGGTTGATTGACTCTGTGCTCGCTGTTGTCCTTCATAGGCACCGTCCGCTGGCACATGCGAGGAGATGGAGAAATCTTCCCGTGTACAGACCGCTGGTGGACCTGCCGACAATGGAGGAAAGACATGTCATACTGACATACAGGCTTGACCGAGCCACTATACAGGAACTGTGTGCCCAGCTGGAGCCAGACCTGATGTCACCAATCCGCCAACCCACAGGGATCTCCACTCTAGTGCAGGTGCTGTCAGTACTCCATTTCCTAGCAAGTGGGTCATTTCAAACAACAGTGGCCATATCATCAGGGATGTCCCAGCCCATGTTTTCCAAGGTGTTGTCCAGAGTGTTGTCTGCCCTGCTCAAACACATGCGGAGCTACATCGTCTTCCCTGAGGTGGGAGATTTGCCTACAGTGAAGGCTGATTTCTATGCCCTTGGACATATACCCAACATCATTGGTGCCACTGATGGGACACATGTTGCTTTGGTCCCCCCCAGCAGGAGTGAACAGGTGTACAGGAACAGGAAGAGTTATCATTCCATGAATGTCCAGATGGTGTGTTTGGCTGACCAGTACATCTCCCATGTTAATGCCAAGTTCCCTGGGTCAGTGCATGACGCGTACATCATGCGGAATAGCAGCATCCCTTACGTGATGGGTCAACTCCAGAGGCACTGTGTGTGGCTATCAGGAGACTCTGGTTACCCCAACCTCTCATGGCTACTGACCCCAGTGAGGAATCCCAGAACAAGGGCAGAGGAACGGTACAATGAGGCCCATGGGAGAACTAGGAGGGTGATCGAGCGGACCTTCGGCCTCCTGAAGGCCAGGTTTAGGTGCCTCCATATGACTGGTGGATCCCTAATGTACTCACCAAAGAAGGTGTGCCAGATCATCGTTGCCTGCTGTATGCTTCACAACCTGGCTTTGCGACGCCAGGTGCCTTTTCTGCAGGAGGATGGTCCAGGTCGTGGTGCTGTAGCAGCTGTGGAGCCTGTGGAGAGTGAAGAGGAGGAAGGCGAAGAGGACGACATAGAGAACAGGAACACAGTAATACAGTAGTATTTTCAATGACACACAGGTAAGAATCCACACCGGCATATTACATATACTTAACCCCTACTACCTCTCTAATGTCTGAACTTTTCCCCCAGTGTATGGTAACTGAGTTGTGACTTTCCCTTCCGATTTCAGAGATGTGGGCCCCACTGCGTGACATCTGCTTTATTTCACCCTGGATTACAGCTGTGTGACATTGGTATGTTGGCATCACAATGTGAATATGCCATTTGGCACGGTAATGTCTAATACATTTGTTCAAAATCACAGCCAGACTCCAGATTGTTTTATGCAATAAGTGTGTTTATTACAGTGCTCTAAATTAGTGGGTGGTTGCAAATCGTTGAGTTGTGATGGTGGAGGATTGTCCATGGCAGAGTCCAGACTATCAGTATCACAGGTGCATTGTCCAGATGCCTGTGGAAAGTGGAGCAGGGGCAGTGTAAGGTTGGACAGGGCGTCAATGTGGGACAGTGGGATGACAATCAGGGAGGTATCCTTTCCTGGCTGGGGTCTTGGCATCTTACTCTGTCTTCTTCCTGGATCTCAGGGCCCGCTTGTGGGGTGGTTGTCCTTCTGCAGGGGGTGGGGTTCTGGTGGCCTGTTGGTCTTGTGTTGGGGCCTCCTGTCCACTAGCGCCGGCGGAGGTGGTAGGCAGTTCTTGGTCCATGCTAGTGTCAGGGGCCCTTTGTGGTGCAACAGTGTCCTGCAATGTGGTGACTACCTGATTCAGAGCCACTACGATGGTGCCCATGGCGGTACTGATGTTTCTTAGTTCTTCCCTGAACCCCATATACTGTTGCTCCTGCAGAAGCTGGATCTCCTGAAACCTGGCCAGGACCGTCGCCATCGTCTCCTGGGAGTGGTGGTATGCTCCCATGATGGAGGAGAGGGCCTCGTGGAGAGTGGGTTCCCTGGGCCTGTCCCCCCCCTGTCGCACAGCAGCCCTCCCAGTTCCCCTGTTTCCCGGTGCCTCTGTCCCCTGGACCGTGTGCCCACTACCACTGCCCCCAGGTCCCTGTTGTTGTTGGGGTGGTGGGTTAACCTGGGTGCCCTGTAGTGGTGGACACACCGCTGATTGATGTGTCCTGGGGACAGAGATATGGGCCTGCTGTGTTGGTGCTGTGCTGGTGTTCCCAGAGGGGGGAAGGTCTGCTGTGGCCTGTGGCTGTCTGAGGGGAACCGACTGTCCCCGATGGGCCGGGCTGGTCATCTAGATCCAGAGGTGCTGTCATCACTGTGGGCCTCTTCTGGGGGTGGAGTGGACATTTGTAGACCCTCCTGCGCGGTGACGTGGCGTTCGGGTCCTGCAGGGGTATAAAAGTAGGATTATTGCTTCTGTGTGTGCCATAGCTTGCAATGGGTGGGTGCCCGTGTACCCCTGTGCTTGCATTCCTGTGTGGGGGCTTTTGTGACGGTGGTTTGGGGTGGGGGATGGGTATGTGCAGTGGGCATGCTTAGGTGATGGGTGTCCATGCTTTGTGGTCGCATGCAGGGCTTGGTGTTGGGATGGGTGTGATGGGGGTGGGGGTGAAGGTGGGGGTATGAGTTGGCATGCTGGTGGGGTGGGGGGGATGAAGTAGTTAAGATTTGACTTACCAGAGTCCATTCCTCCGCCTACTCCTGCAAGGCCCTCAGGATGCAGCATCGCCAAGACCTGCTCCTCCCATGTTGTAAATTCTGGGGGACGAGGTGGGGGTCCGCCGTCAGTCCGCTGCACCGCGATGTTGTGCCTGGATACCATGGAACGCACCTTCCCCCGTAGGTCATTCCACCGCTTCCTGATGTCGTCCCGATTTCTTGGGTGCTGTCCCACAGCGTTGACCCTGTCCACTATTCTGCTCCATAGCTCCATCTTCCTGGCAATGGTGGTGTGCTGCACCTGTGTCCTGAAGAGCTGTGGCTCTACCCGTACAATTTCCTCCACCATGACCCTGAGTTCAGCCTCAGAAAACCTGGGGTGTCTTTGCGGTGCCATGGGGTGGTTTGGGTGATGTGTGTGGTGGATTGTGTGGTGCTAAGTGTGGTGATGTGTATTGGTGTGTAGTTTGAAGTGCGTGGTAATATTGCTGGGTGACAGTGAATTGCGCGTCTGGGTGCTCGGGTCTCTTATCTCTGTGCGTGTTCACGAATCTCTAAGAGTGGGGGTTTGTGGGTGATGTGGGTGTGTGTTTTATATTGTGTTGGGTGTGTGGGAGTGTTGTTTGTATGTGTATCAGGTGTGTGTATTTCGAATTATCCAATGTGGCTGTGTTTTGTAAGTGTGTGTGTATTTTGAGCGCGGCGGTGTGTACCGCCAATGGAATACCGCGGTTGAAAGACCGCCGCGTGGATTCGTTTGTCGTGATAGTGTGGGCGTATTTCTGTTGGCGTGACGGTGTTTGGTCTTCGCCAGTTTCTCGCTGGCCTTTGGTGTGGCGGACTTTTGTGGATGTCTGTATTTTGGCGGTTTGCCTGTTGTGGGTCAGAATGACCGTGGCGGTTTACCGCGGCCGTGGCGGTGTTATGGCGGTCTTCTGCACGGCGGTAAGCGCCTTTTACCGCCGAGGTTGGAATGACCCCCTAAATTTTTATCTTTAAAATGACACACAAGCGAATAAAATAGGATAAGAGGAAACGGAGATATGAATTTTTAAAGAATTATTGTTTTCTAGCGCCTAGAAACAAAAAGCACCAATCTGGTCATCTGGTCGCACCTCGACCGGGGCAAAGTTAAAGTTTAAGGCCGACCATGAAGGAGCCCGGCTCGGTTCAGCTCGCGGGAGGCCCCGGTCAAAAGTTTACCTTCGGACCTAGTTGTGTTTCTGAAGATTTTCTTCAGTGGGACGAACCTACCAGTCCAATCCGACCACCTGTAACTCTTCTTCAGATCCGCGTCGCGGGAGCCCTTGGTGGAGATTTTTACCTTTGGACTTAGTTGTTTTTTCGAGGTGAAAATCCTTCGACTGGGGCAAACCTGGATCTTGATCCGACGTCCTTGGAGCCCTCCTCGGATACACTGGCTGGGAGGTCCCGGTCAACTTCCTACATTCAGACTCAGTCTCTTTTTCAGAGATTTTCTTCACCGGGACGAACCTGCAAGTCAGCCCAGGTCGCAGTTGAAGCAAGCTGGCTAGAGTTGCTGAGGCGGGTCGGTCCCTCTATGGAGCTTTTTTTTAAAGTACTCCAAACTTCTCCAAACTTCTGGATCTTCTTCCAGATGTTCCTTTAAGGTTCTTTTGGGGTCCACAGCTCACCTCAAGGTTCCAGAAGCTCTGAGATGATCCTTGGGGGTGTGGACAGTGGTCAGCTGGTTGGTTTCTTCAGGAGTTGGTGCAGGGGACTCTGTTTAGCAAATTTTCACCTGTAGCAAACAGGGAGTCCCTCCTTGAACCAGTTGAAGCCAGGCAAAGTCCTTCTTGTGGTGAAGCCCAAGTGTGCAGCTGGTGTAGTCCTTCAGGGTGCAGGGTCCAGGTGCAGGACAGGGGTCCAGCAGGGCAGTTCTTCTTCTTCTGTGGTTCTTCCTTGATGGAATCTGATGGTGATCTGAGGTGTGGGTGCAGGCTTGCCGTTTTATCCTTGCTCCTGGGTGAAAAACAGGGGGGTCCTTGTTCTCCAATCAGGTTCAGGGTCCTTCCCCCTGTGATGACCACTACCTGGGAAATGTGGCAAAAATCAATCCCCCGGAGGCAACATTCCTCAAAAATCCATCATGGCTGAAAGTGATTTTTGGACGTTACATCTGCCTGAGCCCACCCACTGGTGTGGCTAAAAATCCTAAACACACTCCTCTCCTGCCCTCTCCTAATCTAATCAAGGGGGCACCTAATTGTCTGGGTTTGCAGGATGTGGGGGTGTTGAAGGTTGCTCCAAATGTCCTTCTCTGCCTTTGAAGACCAGTTTGGCAGCCCTCCCCCTTTCTGCCTCACCATCTGCTGAGGGGAGATCTCCTCCCACAGGCACATCTCTTTGTGTGAAGCTAGGCCACTTCACACCTCATCAAGGCAGCCTGACCAATCAGAGCACAGTAGCAAAAAACACTGCAGGGCTGAAGTTGGCAACTTTTCAGGTAAAGTTTAAAACTCTTTACCTGAACAAGTTATATTAAATCCAACAACTGAAAGTTGTGGGATTCATTATAACAATTAATTTGATACCAAACTCTTGGTGTCTGTTACTTAAGGGGACTTATAAAATTAAAATAAGGTCTCCCCATTCTAGCCTATGGAGGCCATTCACTACAATGAGGGAAAAACAAATTTGGCTGTTTTACCTCACCAGGGCTTATAAAACTATTTTTATGAGGTCCCTGCTTATAGTTACATGGCACCCATCCCTAGGGGCACATAGGACACACCTTGGGGTGACCTATATGTAAAAATAAGGTAGTTTAAGACTTTGAACTACTTTTCATTCCAAAGTCGAATTTGCATGTAACTTTAATTTAAAAGCAGCCAGCAAGGCCTTTAAAATGGCACTGGGTACCTCAGCAGTGCACCTATGGGGGCACTACCTATGCTGGCGTCCCTAAACCTCCATGCCGTATATACGAGGGACCTATAGGTAGGTTAACTTTGCCAATTATAATTAGCCTAATTTGCATATCCACTTTACACAGAGTAATGACCCTGGGACTTATAAGCAGAACCCAGGGCACAGCTAAGAGTCAGTAACCACCAGTACCTGTCCAAAAAGTGTGAGGATGACCAGGGCAAAAACGAGGACTTTTCTACCCTGCTCCCCAGATGAAAGGTGATGGGTACTAACCTATACCCTGGTAGTCCTCATCAGCTAAGTGGACAAACCTGGAAAGGCCATCTGCATTGGAATGGGCAGTCCCAGGTGTGTGCTCCACTGTGAAGTCCATCCCCTGTAGGGAAATGGACCACCTTAACAGTTTTGGGTCCTCCCGCCTCATTTGCACCAACCATCTGAGAGGTCTGTGGTCAGTTTGTACACGGAAGTGAGTGCCAAACAAGTATGGCCTCAACTTCTTCAGGGACCAGACCACAGCAAAGGCCTCCCTCTCAATGGCACTTCATCTTTTCTCTCAGGGGAGTAGTCGCCTGCTGATGAAGTCAACTGGTTGATCTTGGCCCTCTTCATTAACTTGTGCTAACACTGCCCCAATCCCTTCCTCTGAAGCATCTGTTTGCACTATAAACTCCTTGCTTTAGTCAGGGGCCAGTAACACTGCTGCTGAACACATAGCCTGTTTTAGGGTGTCAAAGGCTTTCTGACACTCTGGGGTCCAAATGACCTTCTTAGGCTGTTTCTTGGAGGTAAGCTCAGTCAGAGGGGCCACTTTGATCCCATAATTCTGAACAAACCTTCTATAGTACTCATTCAGGCCAAGAAAGGCCGTGACCTGAGTCTGGTTTTTAGGCGCCTCCCAATCCAGGATAGTCTGGATCTTGGGCTGGAGAGGTTGTACATGGCCTCCACCAACAAGGTGGCCCAGGTACACAACTGAGCTTTGCCCTATCTGGCACTTGCTTGCCTTGATAGTCAGGCATGCTTGAAGCAGGGCCTGAAGCACTTCTTTCAGGTGGACCAGGTGGTCCTCCCAGGTGGAACTGAATACAGCTATATCCTCCAGATAAGCTGCACTGAAAGATTCCAACCCAGACAGGACTCTATTCACCAACCGTTGGAAGGTGGCAGGAGCATTTTTCAGGCCAAAGGGCATCACCTTGAACTGAAAGTGGCCCTCTGGTGTGGAAAATGCTGACCTCTCCTTAGCTCCTGGACTTAAGGCAATCTGCCAGTATCCTGAGGTCAGATCAAATGTGATCAGAAATTTGGCAGCCCCCAACCTTTCATTGAGCTCATCAGCTCTAGGTAGGGGGTGAGCATCAGTCCTAGTGACTGCATTTAGACCTATGTAGTCCACACAATATCTCAATTCTTTCTTCCCACCTTGGGGATTAGGTTTGGGCATCAGTACCACTGGACTGGACCAAGGACTTTCAGAGGGCTCAATTACCTTGAGCTCCAACATCTTAGCCACTTCAGCTTTGATGTTGGCCTTGACCTGGTCAGACAGCCTGTACAGCTTGTTTTTGACAGGTAAGCAGTCTCCAGTGTCAATGTCATGGACACACCAATTGGTGAGTCCAGGGGTCAGGGAGAACAGACTAGCAAACTGCTCCAAAACTTTTCTGAAGTCTTTTTGTTGCTGATCAGTCAATTTGGTAGAGAGTACCACTCCCTCCACTGACCCATCTTGTTCATTTGAGGACAGGAGGTCTGGCAGAGGTTCACCCTCCTCTGCCTTCCCTTAATCATTGACCATCAGCATGGTCATGTCTGCCCTGTCCTGGTGGGGTTTCAATTTGTTGATATGCAGGATCCTTTGATGATTCCTGGGGGTTCCAAGGTCCTCCAAGTAGGTGACCTCACTCTTTTTCTCCACAATTGGATAGGGCCCAGTCCATTTGGCCTGAAGTGCCCTAGGAGCCATGGGCTCCAAAACCCACACCAGCTGTCCTGGGTGATACTCAGGCATGGTAGCCTTCTGAGCATGCCAGAGCTTCATGAGCTTTTGGCTGGCCTCCAGGTTTCTGCTTGCCTTCTTCATGTACTCAGCCATGCATGACCGCAGGCCCAGCACATAATCCAGCACATTCTCCTTGGACTCTTTGAGATGCTTCTCCCAAGACTCTCTCACCAAGCACAATGGGCCTCTTACAGGGTGCCCAAACAGTAATTCAAAGGGGCTGAATCCAACCCCCTTATGTGGCACCTCTCTGTAGGCAAACAGCAGACATGGGAGGAGAACATCCCATCTCCTCCTGAATTTGTCAGAAAAACCCATGATCGTGCCCTTCAGGGTCTTATTAAACCTTTCCACCAGACCATTGGTCTGTGGATGATAGGGGGTGATGAACTTATAAGCAACACCACACTCACCCCACATGGCTTTCAGATAGTCAGACATAACATTTGTGCCCCTATCTGAGACCACCTCCTGTGGGAATCCCACTCTGGTGAACACACCAAGTAGGGCCCTGGCCACTGTGGGAGCAGTGACTGTCCGGAGGGGTATTGCCTCAGGGTACCTTGTGGCATGCTCCACAACCACCAGAATGTACCTGTTGCCTAAGGCAGTTGGTGCATCTAGGGGACCAACTATGTCAATCCCCACCCTCTCAAAGGGAGTCCCAACAACTGGCAGTGGTATCAAGGAAGCCTTTGGCTTGACCCCTGCCTTGCCACTGGCTTGGCGGGCAACACAGGAGCTGCAAAACTCCTTGACTTTTCCTGACATTTGGGGCCAATAAAAATGGTTGACCAGCCTGTTCCAGGTCTTGGTCTGTCCCAAATATCCAGCTAAGGGAATATCATGGCTTAAAGTAAGGAGGAATTCTCTATAATTCTGGGGGACCACTACTCTCCTGGTTGCCCCTGGTTTGTGGTTCCTTGCCTCGGTGTAGAGAACTCCATCCTCCCAGTAAACCTTGTGGGTCCCACTGGTATCCCCTTGTTCTTGCCTGGCAGCAGTCTGCCTTAGGCCCTCAAGAGCGGGACACTCTCTTTGTCCCTGGTACAACTCTTCTCTGGTGGGCCCACCTGCCCCTTGCAGTTCTGCCAAGTCAGGCAGAGCTTGCAGGGGAAGTGGCCCTCCCTCAGAGGTCAGATCCTCCCCCTCAGGTTTGGATTCCTCCTGATCCTCTGTACTTGTGGCGGCTGGCAAGCCAGACCCAGTGCCCTTTCTCTTCTTCTTGGAGGCTTGGCCCATTGTTGCAGGGTCCAAGTGTCCAGCACTTCCCTGTTGTGCTGCCTGTGACCTGGTCACAGCACACACCCATTCAGGGAGGTCCAGCATCTGTGCATGGACCCTTCTCTCCACCTCTGACGATTCAGATGCTTCAAGGTCATTTCCCAGCAGACCCTCTACTGGGAGGGCAGGAGCTACAGCTACCTTCTTAGGGCCAGTCACACCTCCCCATTCCAGGCTCACCATGGCCATGGGTTGGAGTTGGGTTCTGCTATCTGAATAAGTCACTTGGTGGAAGACACCAGGTAAGACCTGTTCTGGAGAAACCAGCTTCTCTGTGACCATTGTCACACTGGCTCCTGTATCTCTCAGAGCTTCCACCTCAGTCCCATTGACTTTAGGCCTCTGCCTATACCTCTCCATGCTGGGAGGTAAAGTAGCCATGGTTGCAATGTCCACCCCACCCACGGATAATAAGGTGACCTCTGTGTAGCCTGACCCCATCCATGGGCCAACTTCCACCCCCATCCCTACACTAGCAATCCTCTGGGATCGCCCACCAGTGGGGGGCTTCTTGGAGCAGATAGCATCTCCTCTTTTGTGTCGAGGTTGATGACACTCAAAGCACTTGTCAGCCTTAGCAAGCTCCTGAAACTTTCTTGCTTTAACAGGATCATAATGCTTCCCCTGATACCCTTTCCCCTTAGAAGTGGAATGGCTCGGGGCTCCCCCACCCTGAGAAGTTTTTGGGGACTCTTGTGAGGACTCCTTGGGCTTTTTATCATCTTTCCCTTGGTTCATTCCCTGAGAAGAACCATGTCCTCCCTTTTTCTGATCACCTCCTGGGGGTTTCTGGTTAACCCTAGTTCTTAACCAGTCATCTGCTGCCTCCCCCAGCTCTCTGGGGTTGGTCAACTTAGAATCAACTAGATACTGGCGGAGCTTCTCTTGGACACAATTGGTTAGAAGGTGCTCTCTCATAATCAAACTGTACAGCCCCTCAAAGGTACTTACCTTGTTGCCCTGTATCCAGCCCTCTAGTGCTTTAACTGAGGTGCCCACAAAGTCCACCAAGGACTGGGTGCTTGTCTTGTGGGTGTCCCTAAACTTGAGCCTATACTGCTCTGGGGTCGGACCAAACATTTTAATCAATCATCTCTTCATACTGGGGTATGAATCAGCCTCTTCCCCCCTCACTTTTAGGAGCCTATCCATCCCAGAGGTGGGGACCAACTCCCAAAGAAGTGAACCCCAGTACTGAGGCTTAACTCTCCTAATCTGGAGGGCCCTCTTAAAGGCCCCCAGCCACTTATCTATGTCATCCCCCTCTACATAGGCAGGAACCACCCCTTGGGTAATCTGGGCAAAACCCCCGACCCATGGACACCTCAGCTTCTCTGTTGCTGCCACTATCTCTTTTCTCTTCCCTTGCCCACTTTTTCTTTTCTAGGGCCAGCTTCTCTGCCTCCAAAGCTATGAATGCTAGCTGGGCCTCCAGCTCTCTTTCCCTGAGGGGCAGGTTCCCTCCTCTTGAAGGGACCACCCTTCCCCAATTAGCTTTGGGTATGACCCTAGTGACTGCATGTAGTGAGAACTCGTCTTCCTCCTCCTCACTTAGGCTCAGATGCCCTCCCTCCCCTGAGTGGTTGGAGCTAGCATCCTCTCCTGCTTCTTCCTACTCTGGAGCTTCCTCTGAGTCTACCTCTTTGGCCTCAGCCCATGATGTCAGGGATTTAATCAGGGTATGCTTCCAGAGGTCAGAGGTTGAATGTAACCCTCTTGCGGTACACAACTCCCTAAGCTGGACTACTGTCAGTGTGGGTAGGCTAGCCAGATCAAGCTCCATGGTTCCCCAGTTTTGTGACAACATAAACTTTTTGCAAAAATTGGAAACAAGAATTTAGAAAAATCACAAAAATTGAATAATTGAAATTAATCAATATTAAAAATAAAAATCAATGTTTGCACTAGGACAATTTAAAGGATTTTTAATTTGTTTTACTTAAAACAGTAATGTGGTACTGAACACAAGTACAGGATCCCACCACTGCGCACCACAAAATGTTGGAAAATGGGTTATGGGTAAGGGCAGGTAAGTACCTACACTTAGCAATAGGCCACTAACCTCCACTTAGGTCCAGTTAGGTCTCAGTAAATTAAACCCAGCTCAACCCTTGGTAGCTTGGCAACGAGCAACATGGCTTACCTTAGGAGACAGAGTGTAAAGCATTCAAATATCACAAAACAGTAATTAAATAAAACACAGGAAACAGTTTAAAAATCCAAAACTAATTTATAAAAATAGATTATATTTTTATCTTTAAAATGACACACACATGAATAAAATCGGTAAGGGGAACCGGAGATATGAATTTGTAAAGAATTATTGTTTTCTAGCACCTAGAAACAAAAAGCACCAATCTGGTCATCTGGTCGCACCTCGACCGGGGCAAAGTCAAAGTTTAACGCAGACCGCGATGGAGCCCGGCTCGGCTACAGCCCGTGGGAGGCCCCCGTCAAAAGTTTACCTTCAGACCTAGTCATTTTTCGGAAGATTTTCTTCAGCGGGACGAACCTGCCAGTCCAATTCGACCTCCTGGAACTCTTCTCCGGATACGCATCGCTGGAGCCCTCGGTGGAGATTTTTACCTTTGGACTTAGTCATTTTTTTGAGGTGAAAATCCTTCGACCGGGGCAAATCTGGATCTTGATCCGACGTCCTTGGAGCCCTCCTCGGATACGCTGGCTGGGAGGTCCCGGTCAACTTCCTACGTTCGGACTTACTCTCTTTTTTGGAGATTTTCTTCACCGGGATGAACCTGCACGTCAGCCCGGGTCGCGGTTACGGCAAGCCGGCTAGGGTTGCCACGGTGGGTTGGTCCCTCTACGGATCTTTTTTTCAAAAGTTCTCCAAACTTCTCCAAACTTCTGGATCTTCTTCAAGATGTTCCTTTAAGGTTCTTTTGGGGTCCACAGCTCAACCCAAAGTTCCAGAAGCTCTGAGATGATCCTTGGGGGTGTGGACTACAACTCCCAGAATGCACCTGGCACAAACTCCTTTTTGGCCCTGGACAGTGGTCAGCTGGTTGGTTTCTTCAGGAGTTGGTGCAAGGGACTCTTTTTAGCAATTTTTCACCTGTGGCAAACAGGAAGTTCCTCCTTGAACCAGTTGAAGCCAGGCAAAGTCCTTCTTGTGGTGAAGCCCAAGTGTGCAGCTGGTACAGTCCTTCAGAGTGCAGGGTCTAGGTGCAGGCCAGCGGTCTATCAGGGCAGTCCTTCATCTCCTGTGGTTCTTCCGTGTTGGAATCTGATGGGGATCTGAGGTGTGGGTGCAGCTCTGCCAGTTTTATCCTTGCTCCTGGGTGTAAAACAGGAGGGTCCTGGTTCTCCAATCAGGTGCAGGGTCCTTTCCCCTGTGATGACCACTTCCTGGGAAGTGTGGCAAAAATCAATCCCAGGAGGCAACATTCCTCAAAAATCCATCACGGTTTAAAGTGATTTTTGGAGGTTACATCTGGCTGAGCCTACCCACTGGTGTGGCTAAAAATCCTAAACACACCCTTCTTCTGCCCTCTCCTAATCTAATCAAGGGGGCACTTTAGTGTGTGGGTTTGCAGGATGTGGGGGAGTTGCTGGGTTACTCCAAATGTTCACTTCCTTTGAAGACCAGCCCTCCCCCTTCCTGCCTCACCATCTGCTGAGGGGAGATCTCCTTCCACAGGCACATCTCCTCGTGTGAAGCCAGGCCACTTCACACCTCATCAAAGCAGCCTGGCCAGGCTGCTAGAGGCTGGCCAATCAGAGCACAGCAGCAAAAACACTGCAGGTCTGAAGTTGGCAACTTTTCAGGTAAAACTCTTTACCTGAACAAGTTATATTAAATCCCACAACTGGAAGTTGTGGGATTTATTATAACAATTAATTTGATACCAGACTCTTGGTATCTGTTACTTAAGGGAACTTTTAAAATTAAAATAAGGTCTCCCCATTCTAGCCTATGGAGGCCATTCACTACAATGAGGGAAAAACGAATTTGGCTGTTTTACCTCACCAGGGCTTATAAAACTATTTTTATAAGGTCCCTGCTTATAGTTACATTGCACCCAGCCCTAGGGGCACATAGGGCACACCTTAGGAGTGATTTATATGTAAAAATAAGGTAGTTTAAGACTTTGGAACTACTTTTAATTCCAAAGTCAAATTTGCATATAACTTTAATTTAAAATTTAAATTTAATTTAAAAGCAGCCAGCAAGGCAGGCCTGCCTTTAAAATTACTCTGGGCACCTCAGTAGTGCACCTATGGGGGCACTACCTATGCTGGGGTCCCTAAACCACCATGCCCGACCATATACTAGGGACTTATGGGTAGGTTAACTTTGCCATTTATAATTAGCCTAATTTGCATATCCACTTTACACAGAGCACTGGCCCTGGGACTGGTAAGCAGTAACCAGGGCACAGCCAAGAGTCAGCAACCACCAGTACCTGTCCAAAAAGTGTGGGGGTGACCAGGACAAAAAGGAGAACTTTCTTACATACACCAACTGGATGATGCAACTGAGGACCACTACATGGCAATGACAGCAATACAATGACACTACACAATGTCAAACAAGGCCAAAACAGCCACAGCGCTGTCGTCAAACCTAATGCCCACTTATCCTGATCTACAACCCTGAAGTGGACTGAGCTTGTACTAGAAAGTTAGAAGGTAAACCCCATGCTCCAAATGCACAGACAGGACAAGGTACCATGCATACACACATACCCTCCTTCCACTTGGACGCCATGCTGCAATGTATAGCTATCCCCACTCTCATCTAGCAAGCTTGATTTACCATGAGCAAACAGGGCACACCTGCCATGTGAACCATTACACAGGACCTGAATCCACCCACTCACCCATAGTTAGCTAGCCTGATTGACACCAATCCTCAATGGACCATGGTACACATGTCACAATCTACTATCCACAAACAATGTTAGCAGTGCTGCACTTGTCATTGCCATTGTTGAGAATAATGTCAAGCCTCTGTATGCATCAGAAACAGAGATAACCAATTACACGACCACCAGGTAATCCTCTCCCACTCCATCCACAGGTACCCCTGCCACTGCACCATGGAGAGGATTCCAGAGACAACCAGCCCCCCTCAGGAGGAAGGCCCAGGTGAGGACAACACCTCTGGATGTCTGGACATTGACAACTTACCTGGCCCACCTGGGACACCTGGTCAGTCCACCACTAAATCCCTTACCCTGCCCACATCAAAGCCCCTTACCCTGTAGCATCAACAGCATAGCCAACTCTTTGCCCCCAAATCTGTGTCCCATGAAGCGTTCAATCAATAGTGTGCTCCACAGTATAGGGACCAGAGTTGACCCCTCACACCCAAGACAATGAAGGTCCTGCTGACTGGGAGTGGGCACACCATGCCAGGGACATAGCTACATGGGGGCAGTGGATGTGGGAGGGAACCTGTGGGCCAGAGGACAGGACACCCAAGGGTGTCAACTGAGCAGCAAACCATCTCCCAAGTCCTGGGAGCATACCAACAATCCCAGAAAAGGATGGGCCAGGTCATTACCCTGTTGGGGGAAAACCAAAGTCTGTAGAGGGAATACCACCAGGAGGTCAAGCAGCAGTGGAAGACCCAAAGTGCCACCATAGCCTCCATTGCAGGGGTGCTCAGGGATCTCAACACCACCCTTCGTGCTTCTACCACCCACCATCAGGCTCCTTTCACTAGCCACACAATATCTGAGCCTTCAACATCTGCTGCACCTCATGAAATGGAGGCCCTGCCAGGGGAACAACAGGCCTCTCGCATCCCTGTAGCTGAGGAACACCCCCGCAAACATCAACATCCATCCAGACATACAGCTGTAGCAGGTGCTAAGACCAAACCCACTGCCAGGAAGTGAACCTCTCCTGATTATATGCTCTTGTGTGCCACTGAGAAACCCTGTTGACAGTTCTATGACATTACTCCTTTTTCACATGACCCTTGGACACGGGACCTGTGCCACCTACAGCTGTGCCACCGATTATGATGATTACAACTACCATGACCCCACTCATCACCTGTATGTCACTGTATTCACCATTGATTGTTTGTTCACATTACCGCTGTATGGCCAATAAATTGATCACAGCAACAGCATATGTGTCTTTATTTAAACATGTACAATGGTTTGGATAGCCAAATATGATGTGGCTATGCCCCACTAAACCAAGAGGAAGTGTAATGGACTGCAGAGGGAGGCATCCTCTGCAGGAGACACAGTACAACAGATTTGTCCCAGGGCAGATGTAAGGTAGTCACTAGCCCAGCCACATACTACAGTATATTCACTCATCCAACCTGCAAAAGAGACCATGACACTGAGGTACATCAGGATAGAAGGTATGGTGCAACACAAAGCACATATGTAGTACATAGTTGTCCTGCCCAGTGTACATTGCCACCGAAGTAGGGCAAAACAGATGACATTTCTACAACCCCAGTCACAGGAAACACATGACAATTCACTTTAGCTGCCATCTGTCATGTGCTAAACACTGTTCTGAATACAGTTACTAATGGATAATGAGCACGAATGCCTCAAGGCATAGGTAGCAGAGGCATTGCTTTATATGACACAGTCAGTGGGTGGAATGAAATGAGGATAGGAGAATGCAGGACACTTAGCTCAACACAGGTCTGTCTAAAGGAAATATGAATCTAGCTACCTGTAGTGAGTACACATGGGAGATAAGATACATGTAAACTCTACACCTTACATTCAAGCCCTCACTTCCCCCAATGCACACATAGGGACAGGAACACATTACAACACCAATGATATAACTAATCAGGAGGACTATTGTCACAAATCAATGTGGATACACATCACTTGCTAATACACAGTCAGCATACCTGTATGTCACTGGAAGTACTGATTGGTGAACTCAGTACTAGAGTCAGCTGCACCATCCTCATCTGCCTCCTCATCACTTTCCATGTCTACATCACCAGCCACTTGTCCAGCTGCCTCATCATCATCAGCTAGCAATGGTATCTGACATCTCAGGGTAAGATTGTGAAGCATGCAGCAGGCAACTATGATCTGGCATACCTTTTGGGAAGTGTAGAGAAGTGCACCTCAGAGACATCCAGGTACCTGAACCTGGCTTTCAGAAGGCCAAATGTCCTTTTGATTACACGCCTCATCCTGCTGTGGGCCTCATTGAAATGGAGTTCTCCTTCAGTGGCAGGGTACCTCACTTGTGTCAACAGTCAGGGAAGGTTAGGATAGCCAGAGTCACCTGTGTACATAAAGGTAGGACCTGTTACAATACAGGTACAGCCAGCAGGAAGATTGTGATGACAGGTGCCACAACAGAGATGCACATCCAAATCTATACATACCAATGAGCCAAGCCCTCTCTGTGTGTAGTTGTGCCATCATGTGTGGGACATTGTTGTTCCTCAGAATGTAGGAGTCATGCCCAGATCCTGGAAAATTGGCTGTCAGCTGTGTGATGTACTGAACATTGATTGAGTGGTAGTTTTTTTCTGTTCCTGTACACTTGTTCATTGGCACTGGGAGGGACCAATGCTATATGGATGCCATCTATGGCCCCTATCACATGAGAGATGTGTCTCATTTCCTAGAAGTCTGCCTTCACATAGGCCAGATCTCCACTTTGGAGGAACCTGATGTAGCTACCCAGGTGTTTCAAGAAAGCACACAGTACATCCTTCAACACAAGACTGAACATGGTCTGTGACATCCCTGCTATCAAGTCCACTGTATTCTGAAATGACCCAGTGGCAAGAAAGTGTAGCACTTATAGGTCTTGTACTGTGGGAGGGATGGCATACAAATTGCCTATGTCAGGCAATAGATAAGGCTTGAACTGGACACATAGATCCATGATGGTCTGACGATTCAGACAATAGGTCTGGATGATATGCCTTTCCTCTATGGTTTCAAGGTCAATAAGTGGTAGGTACACTGGTGCATGTCTCAGTCTCCTCATGGCAGGGTATCTAGGATAGAGAGTAGAACATATACTGGACCCTCCCCCCTAATGGCCCGCATTTTGGTGCTGGCCTACCCTGAGGTAGATGGGCATTTGAGGGCAACACAGCAGCCACAAGGGGTGAGTACAGACTGAATCCTGGCACTTGGCCGGCCTTAATAGGGATAATATGCCTCAGTTCAGGCAAAGTGACATAGTCGTGATGACAACCTATGTTGTTGAAGATGGTATTATGCATCCTGGTTGAGTATAGATACTAGATGTGTTGGCATGCTTTACTGTCAGAGGATGTACTTTTCCCATCTCTCCATTTCTGGAATGTGGAGATGATCAAATGACATGAACACCTGTGTGAGCCCATGCTGCCTATGCAATGGAGGTGAGTATTAGTATCACCCTAAACACTGAGTAAGATCAGCTCCATCCATTTGCATTTGTGGCTCTGAGGTGTCAATCTACTCCCAACTGTGTCGGATACCTGTAAATGCTACACTGTGACTCTAGTTTTATCAGAGGGACTGAATACATCATGTACAGGTTATGTTACCAACTGACTGTGGGGCTGCAATTACAGTTACACTACAGATATGCCCTTCATGCGACTGGATCATTGATTTGGTAGGTGTATTGTCATATTTAGGTGATCTTCTGGCTGTAGGGTATGTGAAGTTAGGCAAACTTGGATACAGATACATGTACAATTGATGAAGCCTGGTTGCAGACATTATGCATTCCTAGAAGTTACAGTTAGAACAATAGAATGGTACTAGAGGTTGTAAGTGCCTTGACAGGTCTCATATATGTCTTATATATATCTCACTATGGTATGTCTATTGGATGTATGACAATGGCCTAGCAATTGATATGCTACATTGCAGAGTTACTGCCTATATCATGTCCTAATGATAAGCAGAGAGCACATCTGATGGGCTGGGAATATTCTGCTTGCCATGGGGAACCTGAAGTGGCAGATTAAGATGCACAATGCAAGTAAATGTGAATCTTATATTGCATTTAGTCTCCCTGGCTGGCTCATGTAGTAATGGTATGTGTAAGTGGTGTACAGTCAGTGGTGTTGGTCCATGTGTGCCTAATGCATCATGATATTTACCATCTTTGATGTGTGTTGTCTGGGCTCCGTGACAGGTATTGTCATTTCTGGTCAGGTAAGTGGACCATAATGTTATACTTTTGTTCCTGGAGTACATCTGGTGTGACACTGCACTCCGTGATTGAGTGTGGAATATTTGTGTGCATCAGCATCTGCAGGTAAAGAAGAAGGGGCACAGGTGAGTGGGGAAGCAGCAGCCCACAGGACCCAGGAAGCATGTGCCAGCGAGAGTAAGGGACCCAGTTGAATGGAGGGTGAGGGGAGTGCCACAGGAGAGACCACCTCTTCTTCTGAATCCTTCTCAGGTGGACACTCCCTGGCGGTGGCAGACCCATCTAGGACCATCCCAGCACCATCCTTGTCTGCCACCCCCTTACTAGCACCGCCCTGCTTGTAGCTCCCCACCCAGTTGCCTGTGCCCTCTCATGCAGGAGGTTGGGCATTTCCTATGCCACACGCACCTCTGCCCCTGCCCTTGTCAGCCCTGCTGCCCTCAGTGAAGAGGATATTGCCCTTCTGAGGTCCATCTCTGAGGGTCAGTCGACCATCATGAATGCCATGCAGGGCAGCTCAAGTCCAACAGAGCAATGCATTCCTGGAGGGCATTCACAGTGCCCTGGGTGGCCTCCAGAGATCCTTTCAGACTCTGGCCTCCTTACTGATGGCAGCCAGTGTCCCTTTGTCTACCATGTCCCCTCCACCAACCGCTCCCCAATCCAAACCCTTTGTCCCCAAACGCATTCAAAGCACACAAACACACAGGCATGCATCCACCTCAACAGATAAGGGTACCACTGAGAAGCACAAGCAGTACAAGACCCACCACCAGCATGCACACAAACAACACCCACCTGCAACACCAACTACCGTCACAGACTCTCCCACTACCCCCTCCTTCACAGACACTACACCTAACACATCTGCAGCCACCACACCATCATTCACTGATCCAGCCACAACACCTGTGTTACCCACAGTCACCACAATATAAGACCCGCAGACATCCACCCCAGTCACCACATCCATAGCCACTACAGCCACTGACATCCCCACATGCAGCACATCTACCATATCTGCAGACACCATCCTAACAGACAGCCACCCATCCTGTATGGCATCTCCCTGCACCTCCTCCTCCCCTCCTCCCAAGACACCTAAACTCACCCAACCAATAGACATCCCAGTACCAAAAAGCATTCCACGCACGCACTTGCACCCAAGACACCCAAACTGACACATCTTACAACCACTCCCTCTCCCAAACCCTTTTCTCATTACTGCCCCAATGTGTCAAAAAAAAATCCTCGTGGAGTTTTCCTTGTTCCCTACTCCTCCCCCACCCAAAGAATACCCTCAAGCATTCTTCCTCCCTCCCAAAGTCCAGCCCTTCTACCTCCAAATCCTCACCTGCACCCACTGCTAGTGCCCATGCCTTCCCCCTGCCAAGAAGTCCACCCCTACCAAGCCCAGGCCCAAGGACCCCCCTCCCAAACCAAGCCCAAGGACTCACCTCCCAAACCCAGGCCCAAACCCCCCACCGCCCTCACCCTCACCCCCTTATCCCCGAAGTACCCGCCTGCCCCCTTGGTGCCCCTACCATTTCGAGGTCATTTTGCAGTCACAAGTCAAGTTGGGGCACTTTAAGGTGCCATTTGTGCCTTTGGCACCTTGGACTGGCCATTGGCCTTCTAATTGTACATAGTTGAATTTTTTATATGTTCTAACATTTTAATACATCTGGACCAACATGTTGTTTGATTCGATATTGACAGACTTGTCCTGCCTCCCTTTCTACATGACTTTTTGGTGTTTGTGGGCTTTTGTTTGTGCGTGTGTGACATGTGTGTGTTGGTTGTGCTAGCTCTTTGGCCTGGGCTGCATGTTTGGGTGTGGCCCTGCCATTTGTCCCACTGTCATTGCTGTGTAATGTGTGTGGGATTTGATTGTGTTTGAGACATGCATATATGTAGCTAAGTTGTGTATTGCTTGTGTAGAAATGGTAATGGTGGTTTTGTGTGCCCTTGTGTGGTTGGTATGTGTGCTCCCATGTGTCCTGATGACTATGTGATATGCATTGTGTGTTTTGTTAGCGTGTCATAATCTATGCTTTGTTGTATGGCAGTGTGATTGTGTTTCTTAGCTGTCGGGTGTTGTTACGTGTTGCTGTTTGTATGTGTTGTCATATGAGGTGTGCTATGACATCGCTTGCGAAACGTCTGTGTAGTTGCATGTGTTTTGTTGTTGTGTGTATCGGTGCTATTGTTGATGGTTGTGTTAGACAGTGCCGGTGTTGTGTCTGTGGGTTGGTGTGTGTATGGCACATGTGTGCTGGCCGTAGTGTGTGTAATACCAGTGTGTGTGTAGTATGGGTATGCGTGTGTATATGTTGGTGTGTGTGTATATGCATACGGGTGTGTGGTTACGTGTGTGTGTCGCAAGCCGTCCCAGATGTGTAGGTTGTGTGTGCATGTGTAGAGTGGATATTCCATCCAGTGTGAGGTAGGTGTATGTACTCATGGCTGTTATCTTAATTGCCCTCAGTGATTCCAGAGTCATTGTGCAAGCAGGAGCAGTGGAAGGACTTCTAGCGCAGATTTCATGGCAGCTCCAGTCAGTCATGTGGTGAGTGTTTCCTTTTATAGAGTTGGTTTTCGCCAGGGCTTTCGTGGTGCAACCGCGGTGGAAACTTTGGCGGTGTGCAGCCTTGTAATATGTCCGGTGGCAACATGGTCCCCGCTGGCCTGAAGGAGCTTACCGCTGTCCATGGCAGCATGTCCGCCCTGCGGTACTGACAGTGGTTTGGCTGTGTTCTGTAGTGAAGACCGCCATGGTCATAATTTGGCAGTCTTCACTGCCGGCCCGTTGGTGGTACGACCGCTGCTGTCAACATGGCGGTCCTGAGGCCGCCAAACTCGTAATGACCCCCAAAGTGTTGGTTCTTCAGTAGATGAACCTCTGCTAGTGAAAACCCTCTAGACTTAAACTCTGTAAGTTATATACATTAGATGAGAAGGTTTCACATGTAGATATATCCAGAGTAGACTTTTCTAAAAAATGCCTATTTTAACTTGCTTTGTGAATATATTGATACAATGGCGGCAGAGGATGCTATGTATGCACACAGTTACCAGCTTCAGCTGCAGAGGGTATTACATCCCACTGGATCCCTTTGACATGTGGTGCCTCTTGTAGCCTTTTGCTGAGTTTTTTTTATGGAACAGTACATTTCCAATGTTATTTTTCAAATTATGGTCAGGTATTTACTGAAGCATTAGTTGAAGCATTGGAAATGTCAATTCGATGCTGCAAACTCGGCAACAGTTATTAGCGTCATTCAACTTCTTAACACATTAGATACAGCTTATGCCCATAGACAAAATCTGACATCTCACTTAACTGAAGCTAAGAAGAAATTTTTAAATTCAGTGAAAAACAGAAGGAGAGCAATAGAAGAAAGTGGAAAATCTGGGCAGGATCAGAAATATAGAGTACAGTGGGTTGAAGAAGAAACATGACACAGAGATTCAGGAGTTATGCTAGCATTGCTTTCAGATTGGCAACACAAAGGGAAATTATGTAGAAGCAGGAATGCATTTTCTCTTAGCAAGATCTTCATGGGTAAGTGTGAATGTGGTCATGATTTCAAATATGGAGATGTGTGGCTTGCATTTGTGGGAGGACGTATTTCTGGAATATATTTTATTTCTGGAGACAAAGCCTATTTCAAATTGCCCAAGGGATGGTATGGTACCTGCTATTTAGGTGTGGTTTGCACAGAAATACATCATGTGGAGCATTTAAATCATCCTCTATGGCAAGCAAAGCCCTAAACTAAACGTGGTGCAAGTGGTTCTGAAATTGTGAGATATATTTTGGGGGCAATATTCCCAAATATGGTTGTAATTTTGAATGATTTTAAGATTAGGAAGTGGTCCATTAAAGTAGATAGATTGTCCACGAGCACTGCACATTCTTTATTAGCTGTAGATAATGAATTGATAGCCATGAGATCTATGGTTTTGGAGAATTGTCTTGCATTAGACATTCTACTCACCAAAGAGCTATGACTCTGCTGGAATTTAAAGGTCCAGCAGTGTTGCACCTCTATTCCTGTTTGAAGTAAGGACATGAAGGCATACATTAAGAGAATTTCTAGGTTAATGGAGGACTTGAAGGGATTTGAAGTAACAGGTGCTTAGGAAGCCGTAAGAGATGGATTTGTTTCTGTTGGCAAATCCTTTGGAAACTTTAAAAGTGAAATAGAAGGCTTTGTTTTGAAACCATTGTTGATTATTGCCCTCTGTTCAATTTCTTTAATAGTGGCTATTAGAGTTTACCAGCAGTTGAAAGCTAGGAATGAAAAGAAAGAGAGTGGAAGTTGAGTTAGAAGAGAAGCAGTGTAAATATAATGATGACATGAAGCGTCTACAGGAGTCCAGATAGAAAATGATGAACACTCCGAAGTTTTAACTGATCCATCTTGTTAGATTTTATCAAGATTGTGATGACTTGATTCATCACCAGAGGGGGAATTGATAACCCTTAATTTTGGCCATACCCTCACATGTTACAGAAGTAACTTGACAATGTAATCGACAGCACATATATTGTGTGCCGTGACGCTACTAATGTAAAGTCGAGCATTCAAATTGTATTATTGAAGGTACATTCACAGTAGATTAGAGATTCATATACGTATGTATTGTAAGGTTTGATTTTAACATTTCAAATTGTCGCACTTTTTCACATTTATATCTAATTATTTTGTATTTATATAGCTTTATCATAACCACGTGTATTTGTGTTTCATTTATAAATTGTCACTTATTTACAATTACAAGATGCACCTATAATCATGTTTCTCTAATGTGCATTGACTATTTTATTAACTTAGCATAACCAAAGGCCTTAAGTATTTAGGCCCAGATTTAGGAGGGCCTAGCGCCATTCTACCACCACATTAGTGTCATTTTTTACACTAATGTGGCGTTATTAGGCCAAAAAGGCCACGCCATATTCACAAAGTAGCACAATGCATTCATTGCACCACTTTGTAACCCTGTGCGCTATATTATCCCTGCGCCAGGCAAAATTTATGCAAAGGGGGCCATAAAAATAGTGAAAATAAATTGAACATTTGCTACGGGATTTTTAATGCCTACTCAGAGCAGGCATTAAAAGGAGGCTCCCATTCGTTTAATGGGCCTCTGGGTGCTTTGCAGGATTAGCGTCAAAGTTTTTGATGCTCATCCTGCAAAGCGCCAAACTAGCGTCAAAAAGTCTGATGCTAGTTCCCTAACATTAAATGTAGCACACACATGGTGGCATTAGGGGAGCACTAAAGGGATCAAGAAAATTGGTTCTGCACTAGGTGCACTTTTAATAAATCCGCCCCTTAGTTTCTTGTGTTTAACCTTCAGCGTGGAATTTTCCTTGCATTGCAATGTTCTTTCTTTTGCCGTTTGTTGGAAAGTAGATTATTGGTAATGGCAGGTAAGTACCTACACTTAGCAATAGTCCACTAACCTTCACTTAGGTCCAGTTAGGTCTCAATAAATTAAATCCAGCTCAACCCTTGGTAATTTGACAACAAGCGACAAGGCTTAATTTAGGAGAAAAAAGCATTTAAAAATCAAAAAACTGTAAATAAGTATAACACAAAACAGAATAAAAACCCAACACCAATGTATAAACATAGATTATATTTTTATATAGTCGCTTCATACATTACACTTCACCACACTTTAGGGAAAAGCATTGCAAGTGGAAAGCCTACTAAATAATCATGCCGTACCCCTGTCTCACAATGCTAGAATTTCATCAACTATTACCCTTTCACAAACAATAACCCACAATGTGGGCAAAATCCAATTCCCCTCCTCACGAGGCAAAACCATAAATCTGCTCCCAAAACTGCTAGAGTGCTCACGGAGGTCTTTGCTCAAGTTCAGAAACTGCAAGCACTCTGGTGAAACATCATCACTTATCTCACTACTATAAGTCGAATGGATCTTGGGACTCAATGAGGAGTGTGGTAAATGGATTTATTCAACGTAAACCAACAGCATGCAATACATAAGCATTTTTAACACTGTAGGAGGCTGGCCTGGTTTATAGTGGGTACCCTCGGTACTTACACCTTATACCAGGTCCAGTTATCCCTTATTAGTGAAATGTAGTCAGTGTTCTAGCAGCTTATGCGATTAGAGGTAGCTGTTGAAGAGCAGCTTAGGCTGGACTAGGAGACATGCAAAGCTCCTGCAATACCACTATAGTTACACAGTACATATACACAATAAAAGACAATACTCAGTGTGACCAAAAATAAAAGTATTTTATTTTAGCGACACCAGGCCAAAAATATATTAGAAGCAATACTCCTTCTGGAGGTAAGTATTATACACAACATATACACTAGAGACCAAAATCAGGTGAGTAAATAGTCACAGGATAGTGCAAACAGTAGAAAATACAATAGGATGCAATAGGCCTAGGGGCAACACAAACCATATACCAAGAAAGCGGAATGAGAATCATGAATTCCCCCCAGGCAAGTGTAGTGTGTAGAGGGGCTCTTGAAGTGTAAGAAAACCACACAGGTGAGTAAAATACCCCACCCCAGAAGGCTGGAGGAGCTGGTGATGGACAGGGGAGTGGTCACTCCCCTTTCCTTTGTCCAGTTTCGCACCAGAGCAGGTACTGGGGGTCCCTGAACCGGTTTAAGCTGGCTTATGCAAGGAGGGCACCATCTGTGCCCTTCAATGCATTTGCAGAGGCTCTGGGAGGATACCCTCCCAGGCCGGTAACACCTATTTCCAAAGGCAGAGGGTGTAACACCCTCCTCCCAAAGGAAATGCTTTGTTCTGCCTTCCTGGTACTGAGCTGCTCAGACCCCATGAGGGCAGAACCCTGTCTGTGAGGTGGCAGCAGCTGTAGCTGCAGTGCAAGCCTCAGAGAGCTGGTTTGGCATTACTGGGGCTCCAGAGTGGAGCCCCCAGGATGCCTGGGATTGCCCCCAATAGCAGATTTGGAATTGGGAGACAATTGCATGATCATAGACACCTTACATGGCCATATTTGGAGTTACCACTATGAAGCTACATATAGGTATTGACCTATATGTAGTGCACATGTGTAAAGGTATCCCACACTCACGGAGTCTGGGGAATTGACCCTGGACAGCATGGGGCACCTTTGCAAGTGTATGGGTGCCCTCACACTTAGTAATATTGCACCTAGCCTTCAGTAAATGACGGTTAGACATATAGGTCACTTATAAGTTACTTAAGTGCAGTGAAAATGGCTGTGAAATAGTGTGTGCACTATTTCACTCATGCTGCAGTGGCAGTCCTGAAGAAGGGTTTGTCTGAGCTCCTTATGGGTGGCAAAAGAAAAGCTGCAACCCATAAGGATCTCCTGGAACCCCAACACCCTTGGTATCTAGGTACCATGTGCTAGGGACTTATAAGGGGGGTCCAGTGTGCCAATTGGAATTGGAGTATAAAGTCAGTAAACTAAAGTGACATATTTGGTAAGTAGAGAGAGCATAAGCACTGAAGTTCTGGTTAGCAGAACTTCTGTGACACAGTTAAGCACTACTGACAACACACACATTAGGCCACCAACCATTAGCACTGGGGTCCGGGCTAGCAGGATCCCAGTGAGACAGGCAAAACACACTGACAAATAAGGTTTTAACTATGAGCACTGGGGTCCCTGCTAGCAGGGTCCCAGTGAGACAGTAAAAACACACTGACACACAATCACAAACAGGCCAAAGGTGGGGGTAACCATGCTAAAAGGAGGCTACTTTCTCATAAATACCATGACCAATTTTAACCATAAGCAAAACTCCAAACTGAATAGAGTTTCAAAGCTTTATTACAACCACAAACCTAATGTAACAAAACTGAGTTCTAGATATATATGAAAACCATAGATTGACCAAAATCTCTAAATAGAGTAAGGCCCAGATTTATGTAAAAGTGACACAGCGCGGTGCTGCACCAAATACAGCAGCGCCACGCTGCGCCACTTTAGAAATGCAGAGGTGTGCCATATTTAGAGGAATATGGCGCACCCCTGCGTTTCCCCCTTACGCTGGTGCTGAATTGAGCTGCCTAGCGCCAACTCAGGCATCCTTGCACCACAGTGCAAGGTTGTCTGCATTGACGGGATATATTGCTCATGTGCAGGACGGTGTCTCTCTCAGCACATAAACAATCTATAATGGTGATTTGGCACTTCTATGTGTGCTGCAAAATACAAGAGATATCCCACGTCGAGATGTGTGCTGCAAAATGCAGCACACATAGAACTACCAAAGTGTCATTTTCAATGATTGTTTATGTGCAAGAAAGGACACCTTCCTGTACGCAAACAATCGTTCATGGCATTTTGCTTCTTCTATGTGTGCTGTAGAACGCAGCAGACATAGACAAAAGCAAAGAACGAAGAGGAATAGGAGCATTCCTCCTTGTTTTGCCATGCTAACGCCACAGGTGGGATGATGTTAGTTTTTGGCACTGTCTCAGGTTTATGACAACTTGTAAATCTGAGGCAACGTCAAAAGCAATGGGTGTTGCGCTGGAGCGCCCACTGCAACAGCCATTGCATGCTCCTCTGATGCAGGAAACTGCATCAGAGGGTCCCATATTTATAAGGAGGTGTAACGTCACAAAAAAGTGGCGTTACACCTCCTTGTAAATATGGAGCAGAAAAGTGACACTCCAGTGGCACTAGAGGCTCTTAAATATGTCCCTAAGTCTGCCCGTAAGTCTGCCAAACACCAATACTATTAAACACTCAAGAAGTATGAGCCAGATTAGCAAGACTATATTATGCACATTAAAAACAGATTTCAAAGCAGATGATCAGAAAATCATAAAAATTCAGTAATTAACATTTAGTTAGTTGTACCATCCTTATCTCTAATACAAATTTGAACTTGCATGTGGGGCTAAATAAAAAAAAAAGACAAAAATAATTTTGAAAAATAATTTTAGTAGGTTAAGCTACTATAAAAATATACTGTTGTAATTATCTAAGCTGAAAAGGAAACAAGAAAGCACATTGGAATAAAATCTCTCCTAATGGGACAGCAGACAGGAAGGTTTCAGCAAGCAGAGCATTCACTGTTTCACAGTATCTGAAGACAGCATCATCAGGTTAGTGCAGAATACGGGCTGCCTATAAGGTGGGTCAGCAGTTCAGAATTGATTGGGCATATTAGTACTAAACAGCAAAGTAAGTGGGACATATGGGACTAGAAAGAATCTCCTAACATATAGACTAAATAAGGCAGAAGACTTAGAGAGGGACATGAGGTGACAGCATGAACACCCAAGAAGAACTATCCTGCTACAGCAGACAGCAGCAGACCGCCAGCCTCTAGCAGACTAACCAAAACTTTCGAAAGTCTCCCCCTAACTGGAAATGTCTATCAGTTTTTGATTGATTCTCCAGGTGGGATCATCTTGTGCACAAGAATCAGCTACCAAATAGAATTCCACATGCCCTTCAGGTTAGCAACTATTCCAGATTTCCTCAGAGAAAATACATGATCATCTTGATGAATTCATATTTCCGCCAAAATATACTTTCTCCTTTGTTGAAACTTCTGGATACTTTCTCACCATACACAGGATAAACTGACCAATTCTCATGTGAAATTAATAAGGCTTCCTGTCTTGTTCGACAGTTATAACAAATACTGTTACTTTGTTAACATGGAAATATGTTTTCAGTCTTTAATACAGTAGAGCATTCAACAACATGTCAGTAACCTAGGAAATAATTCAGGTCAGAGGGAAACAGAATAAACAAGTAATTTTCCTTTTCTGCTGTAGAAATGAAACTTCAGGCCTAGTCTAGCTAAGAAAGCCTACATACACATGAATACAATTAACACATATAAATCCTATTGCACGCTTTACAATGTAAATAAACTTTGCAAAGCAAATTATTTAATTGCAAACATTTATAGTGTCATGATAGAAACAGTTTAAACGTGCATTTATTTTTCTGCACACATGAAACACGCTGATAAATTCATTTAAATCAATATGATTACTTCATGTTTAATTAATACTCATAATATACTTATACTATTTCTACAGTTTCTCTAAAAATAATAGTTTTAATAACAATTCATGTCAGTAATTCATTTAATTATAAGCGCACAATATCTTTCATGTTGAAACACAATGTCAAAATATGAATGGAATCCACATTGTCTACTATAATTTAAACATGCACGTTTTACATATTGTGTTAATTTCTCTGTAAGGTTTTTAAATGAAGGTTTATAGGTCACTGTATGCTAACTTTAATGCCGCTAATATATTAGTAAAATTTGATCTCTATCTCTATCAAGAACGATTTAAGTTTTGATGAGTGATATACTTAGAATGAGATATTTCCGGACAAATTGGAAATCATTTTTTTTTTGTCAATTAAAGAGTGAGATCTCCTTTCAGTATGTAACTTAAATATTTATAGTTGAAAACAAACTAGAGCAGAAAATGACCACTGAATTACCTAGACTAGAATCCTTAACCTTTAGTGTGCATATCTGAGACCTTAACCTCTATGCCAGAGGTGACTACTTACTTTGCTGTGTCCAGACTTAGCTATGACATTCAACCCAAAGATCTTGAGGAGAAAAAAACTTCAATGTTCTATCACTAGGAATGTGGAACAGTCAAAACACTAGAAAATCAACAGACACACTGCCAAGCGATACTAGGATTTGAACTGTCAGTCTACTGAGTAACAGCACAAGACTTTGACCAGAGATTAAATAATTTGCTTTGCATCCAAACGTAACTATGAAAAGTCTTACCAAACTTCTTGCTAGTCTGATTCTTTGAAGTGATTGTATGGAGAGACCACTTCAATAGCAATCTCCCTCTGTCTTGTATCCTTTTATGTGATGAAGTGAGTGGGAGAGAGTGACAGGGCAATGAGGGGAGCCTCAAGGCCTCTGCAGTCCTACTGAGGTCCCCACATTCTGGGGGAGCCAGCATTGCTCGTACAAGTAGGGAGTTGCTATAAATAGCAGCTTCCTGCTTGGGGGATCACTGTTTTCATCTGTTTCCCTGCATACATATTTGTGTGCAGGAAAACAGATAAAACATTCACTTCCTGTTTGTCAGCTCTCACTTTCAGAAAGGAAAGTGTTTGCTCTGACTTTGCAGGAGTAGTCAAAGCTCCTTCCAAGTCAGAGCAAACAGCTATGTCTAGGGGTTGGCACTGCGGACATAGCAGGAGCTGGCCCCTGGGGATGGAACCCTCCAACCTAAAATAGCCCCGGAGAGGTGGTGATCCCCAGGGGCTGCGCACCCACCCAATTGTATTTGATTAAAGCACAGGGAAGTTGATGGTCACTGGGGTTGTGGGTAGAGCCATGTGTTCCCATTGCATTATTTTTGATTAAAGCCCTGGGGAGGTGGTGGTCCCTGGGACTGCAGGGGGGCCACAGGGCTCCCCTACATTGTATTTCATTAGAGGCCCAGGGTGGTGGCAGCTTTCAGGGCTGATAGCCTCCCCCACATTGTATTTAATTAGAACCCCAAGGAGATGAACCTGCACATGTATGTCTTTGTTGCTTGACGTCAAAACAAATTTACTGTAACTTTTATTTTTAAGTGCTTTTGTGTCCTGGCAGGGCCCCTCTAGGACCCCAGCAGCAGAGCTAGGAGTTCAGGGTGTACTAACACTTGCCCCTTGTCATTTTTGTTAACTTTTCTGTGGGACTTGACTAAAGCCGAGTCCCAAGATGGCTGTCGACACTTCCTGGTTTGAAGTGTTGGCAGCCAAATAGAGCTCTGCATTTTCCTGCATGAGCTCGTTGGTATTAAGTAGTCACGGCCAGACATATACACTTTGGATTTCATTTCATTTCTCAAAAACTACTGAATGGATTTACAGCAAATAATCAAAAGTGTAATCTGTGTGCCGAAAGCTAGCTTTCTGCCAAATTTGATGAAATTCTATTTATTGGTTAGGGCTGTAGTCGTGTTGAAAGCTACTATGGGAATTAACATGGAAAACCCATGAGAAAGTGGATTATTAGTAACGGCAGGTAGGTACCTAAACTTAGCAGTAGGCCACAATCTCACATTAGGTCCAGTCAAGTCTCAGTAAATTAATCCTTGCTCAGCCATTGGTAGCTTGCCTCACAAGCAGTTAGGCTTAACTTAGGAGACAGGTGTGTAAAGCATTTAATATGAACAAAACATTAAATAAGTCGAACAAAACACACAATAAAAATCCAACCCCAATTTTTTAAAATCTGTTTTTTTTTATCTTTAGAATGAAACAAAAATGACAAAAGTCCAATGTAGGGAAACGAAGATATGATTTTTTTATAGAGTAAGGGACATATTTATACATTTTGATGCAAAACTGCGCTGATGCAGTTTTGCGTCAAAAATATTAGCGCCTGCTGGCACCATTCCTGTGTGCAAGCTGGGCACAATATTTATGGAATGGGGATAGCCAGCGCAAAGGAATGGTGAACCTTTAAAAAAATTGTATTAACCTTTGCGCCCTGTCGTAAATAAATATGACGTTAATGCAGCAAAAGTGGCGCAAAACCATTTTGCGGCACATAACCATGTCACAAACTGGTTACCGCCATTTATAGCCCATATTTGTGCCAAATATAAACGCACAAGCAGGAAAAGCGCAGGAGCAACTGAAAATGGAAGAAGCAGGCCAGGAGAGACCCCAGTCACCAAAGCACCAGCCAGGAAGATCCACAGAAGTCCCTGGAGAAGACAAAGCACAAGTGTTGCTTCAGTGAGGAGGATCACGACATCCTTGTCAGAGAGGTGATTGAGCACATCCTTGTCAGAGAGGTGATTGAGCACAAACACCAGATCTTCGTCACTTCCAAATTGCCAATCGGTAAGAGAGAGACTATATGGCAGCAAATAGTGGACAACAGGAAACTGTCACTGAGTGCAAGAAGTGCTGGCATGATCGCAAACATAGAACTAAGGAGACATTGGCCAAGAACATACAGGCAGCACTGCAGACTGAAGGTGGAAGTCCTGCACCAAAGGAGCACCTGGATGAGCTGGAGTGGATGGTTGCAGAGGTCATCCTAGATGAGCTGGTAACAGGAATCCAAGGACAGGACACCGCAGACTATCACCCACCAACACAAATGCAGGGCATGTTGCTTGGGGGAATTAACAGGAATCTTACAAATGCCAGAAGGTGGAGGTAGATAGGACACACCCAATGCATGCTAAAGGAGTGCGTAGGGACACGTGTCCTGAATCCAGATGCTCATCCCCATACAAGCAACACATGTACACATGCCTTGGATGTGCTATGCCCCCCAACATATACACAACGTGGATATACACCAATCACCAAGGCTATACTCCACCACGTAAATATGCAGCACATTGGATGGAAGGTACGTGTATATACTGTGCCTGGGGCTGTGCCATCACAACACCCCATGCATATTTTCAAACTTCCTGTACCCACACAACTTAGACATCTGACACTAGGACAGAAGTCAATGCCGTTGAGTGGGCTAAGGGTGGTGTATCTTGCAAAAATGCTTCCCTACCTCCTTGTAGCATTGCCAATCCATTCGGAGCCGGCATCCTCGTTGCAGGGGCTTTCCCGCTGAGCCGGCGGGCGGCCTTTTGGCAGTCGCCCGCCGGCCCAGCGGGAAAGCCCGAATGGCCGCCGCGGTCTCCTGACCGCGGAGCGGTCATTCGGCGGTAACCGCATGCACCCGTCGCACCCCTGCAACTCCGCCGGCTCCATTTGGAGCCGGCATCCTCGTTGCAGGGGCTTTCCCGCTGAGCCGGCGGGCGGCCTTTTGGCAGTCGCCCGCCGGCCCAGCGGGAAAGCCCGAATGGCCGCCGCGGTCTCCTGACCGCGGAGCGGTCATTCGGCGGTAACCGCATGGCGGGCGGCGACTGCCGCCCGCCGCGGTCAGAATGACTGCCATAATGTCCACTGCGTAGAGTCCAGCAGTCCCTGGTGGACATATTTGCTGCCATGAGGGAGAGGCCACAACAATTCCCTTTGCAAACTGGCAACAGCATAGCAGACAACAGGCTGGGGTACATTCAGTGGGAATTGGCCTCCCTCAGGGGAGACTTGGCTGTCTACCACCTCGATCTTGCAGCTAGATTTAAAAATTAGCAGTTCCTCCTTGCTACAGTGATGCCTTATATCTTACCACAAATCGCAGCTGCTGGGAACTTGGATTCCACATCTTTATCCCCTGAAGTGTGTGTAGCCCCCTCTACCTCAAAAACAGCACCACCAATGGCACAAGAAGCACCACACATCAGATGATGAAGATTTGGAACAAATTATTTTCAGTAGGAAGAGTACCCGGTAGCACCAATATGTGCCACATGGACAATTCTCCTTAGTTCTGGCCTCACAATCATGCCAGTGTCATGACAATAGGAAATGTGCTCTCTCTCCATCCACCCATTGTTGACTTGTCTGCTATGCACTGTCATTGTCTCTGACATACCAATTCGCACTTGTTGTTCTTCCTTACTAATGGACAGTACTCCTGAGCATGTCTCATGACATGTCCCTCAACTCTGGACTCTGAATGTGTCACATATCCATGACTTCCACTAATGGTGTCTCAGACCTGGACATTATAAATAAGTCACTTTCACACTATCACCTGCATATAAACACCTTGCACGCATTTAGCATGTCTACATATTCTGTGAACCAACTACTCAGCTAAATGATTGAAATGTGTGAATCCACTGCAATGATTGCAGTATAGCAGTACATGAGTGCATGACTGTTGGACACCAAGCTCCACCCAAGGTTGCTGACATGAGAAACCTGTAAGATGGTGTTGTCTGATACAACCAATTCACTGAGTACAATAACTGAAATGTTTGCTTTTATAATTTACTACTGATATATGGCAGGTATGGCTGAGAACCAAGTCAATGCCAATATAGACAGATGGGAGTCCCAGAACAACTCATTTGTGTGGTACAGAGGTAGCTGACCTCATCAATGATGGGCACCTGTCAGTGTTGCAGGATGCAGTCCCAAATGCACCTGTTGTCAGATGTGTCACAGTTCTCAATGTAGAAACTACAGAACCCCACCAATGACAGCTGAAGAACCAGATTTGCCAGTCCAAGACAAAGTACACATTGACATTGTAAGTGGTGGATGGCAAATGCATGGACCACTAGACATGATGTTGCAGACAAAGTGAAAGCTCCTTTGTCAATAGGGGAAGCACATGATCAATCACGGATTACAAGACATGATGGTTTCCATTAGCCATTCCCCGAAATTGCCCAGTGACCTCATGAGAAGAGTATCTCAGGCAACTGACACTAACTGAATGCAAATATTTAGAAGATTTATTATTAAAACAACAAGCTATATGGAAACTAAAACTTAAGTTAACCCATACTAACTATACTCATAAAACAACTGCATCTATTTAACCTAATCTAAACTTATCCTACACATGGAACATTGCCCTCCCACCCCCTTAAGAGACAAGACACAAGTAGGACAACAATTACTAAACTGCACATGTAACAACTTATCTTATTTACTCTACAAATATCTATATATTTTTTTTAATGTTTTAGTTTTTAGTATATAAATACACATACCCCAACATTACCCCCACTAATAAAATCATTAGAATAAAAACCCACACCCCAACTACTTAGCCTAACTAATGCCTCCCCTACACTAACCTACTACTAACTAGCTAAAACCCAACCCAAAACTAACAAAAACGCAATAGGGAGAGGAAGGAACTGAGGAAAGTCCAAATTGTTCTGAAGTTCATTTGTGCTGATTCTTGATCTTTTTTTTTTTTATGAACTTGAACATTTGACGGTTGTCAGCTGATTCCTCTTCCAGTTTCTCCAGGTACTTGAGGATAGCATTCAAGTCTCTCCTGAGGTCCATCTCAAACTGGGTCGGGTCACCGGTTGCTGGTGGCTGTAGCTGTGGCTGTGTGCTGACAGGTGGTGCTGATGTTGAGGGCATCAGTGGAGCACGGACCGCCTGCATCCCTGAGGTGCTGGCTCCTGTGTCCCTTGGTGCCTGCATTGTGGGACCATCATGTGAAAAGTCACGGAATTCCCCGGAGGCTCTCTCATGCCTGTAACGCCCGCCCATCCTGGGGTATCCTGCTTCCACTTCTAGGATGTGGTGGTACCGGTCTGTCCTCTTCGGGAACACATGCCCCTGCCTTTTGGCAGCTGAAATATGAGGAGAAGCAAGCATCAGTATCAGCATTGGGTGGAGTTTATACAAAATCAAAATTTACACTGCAACAGCAACTAACACATACAGTCCCAAACACATTCCACAACACTGACTTCAATCTCATGTATGTCTAAAACCAACCAGACATCACCAGATTCCTGTATATGTCAGTGAGATGACGGCAATCCATAGAAAAGCAAAAGGGCGCAGGGCTGAGAGGAACTAATACAACCCTCATCAACATTTGTGTTGCCTAACTAATGAGGATCACGTGCCTCTACAGGTCTGAAATTACTTTCTCACTGGCCATTAGGGGCCATGGGCATGCTATCCATCTCCTCAACACCCCGGTGATACATCACTGCCTGATTACTCGTTATGGAGTCAAGGTGTGGCCCATATCATAGTGGGGCTGCTAACTACCAACCTGCAATTCTGAGGTGAGGTAAATCTATGTTCATGTCTACTGGTGTACGACCTGCCCTGAGTTTATGTTACAAGGGGCCACCCCATATCCCATTATGTGCCCACATGTACAACTGATGCAATGTTGACTGAGGAACTATTGGGCATGGTCTGAGCTGCACATTACAGTTGTCAGGACATTACAGAACTGAAGCCCCCTACGCTGTACTGTGTAGTCCTACATGTGTAGAAAGGCACATAAAAGTTGGCTGCATGGATAGTCTTAAGCCCACAGTGATATTGGCACAGCATTGTTTGCTGCAACTGTATCCTGAAAGGTGTTACATCAGTAGCACATGCATGTCATACATCAAGGTACCAGCTACACACACATAAGTCACATAATTTGAATATGTGATATGGCCTACATCAGTTACAATTATCATGGTGGCAGGACCATGGTGTGAGATCTGCAGACATCTGGGCCCATTCTGGTGTGAAAATGATGGCGCACGATGCACTGCCAAAATTAGCTATGTCGGGCTCCATCAATTTTACCATGCAGGTTTGCGCCTTATGAAATTGGATAAGACGCACACCTGTTTTGTCCCCTGCATTGACTGTAAATGTATCTGTCTGTGCCAACGCAGGCATCATTGCACCATCTTGCATGGGTGTCTGCATTGAAGGCTGTTATGGTTCATGTGCGGTGAAGGTGTCCCTTCCGGCACATTAACAATAATATTCTGGCAAATTTGCTCTTTCTATACATGCTGCAGAATGGAGCAAGCATAGGAAAAGGGGAGAATGAGGAGGACAAAAGTATTCCTCCTCGTAGGACCTTGCTAATGCCCTTCCTGGAGTAGCAATAGATTTTGGCACTGCTTCAGGTTTACGGAATCTCATAGATCTGAGGCAACATCAAAACGCATATGGTGTTGCTGGGGCACCCATTGCACTCCCTTCCGAAATCCAACACTTCGTCAGAGGTGTCCATTTTTACAATGATGCACCTCTAAAAAATGTGTCACACTTCTTGTAAATATGGAGCTGAGGAAGCGCAACTGGAGCATCACGTCAAGTGATGCTTCAGTGGCGGTAGAGGCTCTTACATATGGCTCCTGGTATGGGAGAATCATAGACTTTTCCCTCAAACTTCTAGAGTGGAGTTGTCCACAAATTGTGTACACTACTGCCTGTTGTATAGCAAGTTATGGCTCTATGCTTTCGTACAAACACATTAGGTCTGAAGGTTACTGAGGAACCTGTGGTGTGTGTGTTTCCCACATGTTCCCCCTAGTGACATCTGCAGATAGAACCCACATCAGTACCATCATGTCAATAAGTGTATGTTATGTGTGGCATACAGTGCTTACAATGGTGCTGTGACATAGTGGTTGTTATAACAGGCATGCTATATACATGTCCAGCTGCCCTGTGACCCATAATGGAAGACAGCTATGCATATGTCCTCAGCCAAAACTATTCCCATTACACACAATTCCATGCCAGCACACATTGGCCTGTGAACTACATGCAGCCCATCCTCATTGCATAACATTTCAACATACATGATGTCATTGTCCATCCTCCTATGTTTTCAGATCATTTGTCAGGAGCAAATAGTCCTGTTATTGCATTCCACACCTCTAACTGACTCGTAGCATTCTCTGGATTGGCTCATAGGATACACAACGTGACACTTACTGGATGCTTCGGGGTCCTGTGTACGTGCCACCTCTCCAATGGTGTAGGGGGCTGGTCCACCTGCAAGACATTAATGGAAAACTTTGCGTAGTGTAAAAGCCAAGTTGCAGTACATGGACAACATTGTACAGTGTAAACTTGTTAGGCTGAATGGGATATTAGGCCCTAATGATAGATCACAGTAACTGACCAACTTCTATGATCACTCTATCACACATAATCCCACTTAAGGAAGACCCATGCACATCCAAACCATCCCTGTCTCTGACACTCCTGTGGTGTTTCTTACTGTACAATATATACATGACATTGTCATGCAGCTGTTTGATTGCACAACACCTCCATTACCATATGGGACTGCTTGATAATGTTTTTTTCTATCTGAGGGGCATGCAATGGTTGTCGCAGTGCCTGGCCCATTGTAACAAGCATGGCATTTCAGCCTGCATCTGATGTTGTAAACATCCACATCATTGTTACAGCTAACTGACAAACTACTACCCTGGGGTTGTGTGGGTATTCTAAGGTCTTGAGGAATGTCATCATACACCCTTCAGTCAAGGAAGTAATCTGTGTGTGCCGTCTCAAGGCACACATGCATTTGAAATACCTATGGGAGTGTACACATGTGATGTTGCGGTAACTACCTGCACATTGACTGGATTAAATCATGGATGTAGTGTCAACAGTGTGTGGCCTGCCATTGTCTCCATAGTAAACCTTTATCAGTCTATGATGAATTAAAACGTGAACACATGAATACCCCTCAACATGGACACACTTGCTCAGTGGTCAGAGGATGCATCTAATGGTATAGGTTAGTGAGCGGTATGCCAGTGATGAAGCTGATGCAGGGCAGCCCCATACTGTCAGTGACAAGCGGCAGTCCTGTGGAACTGACTCAGCACATGTGTCTGGTTTTTTACATCGAATAAGCTGTCTATGATACACAATGAACTGGAACATGAAACTGCCAGTAGTCTTGACCATTGCATGTTCAGGCATCCTTACATGGCCAAGGCTATGTACACAAAGGGCCCGATAGGACTACAGTGGTGCATTACCAATTGCATCTGTACTGTCCTTGTGGCCCTCAGTGGACCCCTTACTCACTGCCAAGTGTGTGTGTGGTCAGAATTATGTCACACCGTGTTGCATGTGTCATCCAAATCATCTATTATTGTGAAGGTCAATGATGCACTCAGCAGGAGATGCAACAGATCATCAAAACTACTGTAAGTAAATGGGTGCCCTTCTCAAACACTTGTATGCCCACATTACACAGCTTCTCGCAGCAGCCGTTCTGAGTGCTGGAAAATCATAACTAGGGAATTATCTACTGACTCAGAAGATGAAACATTGGGATCACTGCAATGTTTTGGGGCCCCCTTTCATGCATGTTGCATGGTGCAGACCTCGTTTGTAGCTGGGCATTACCCAGTTACAATATGCATTCATCACAACACTTGGAGATGGCTGTGTATGGTAAATTTTACATCTGTCCTTCATTTGCTTTCTTGTAGTACAATTGAAATGCTGCCCTAACATGGGGCATTGACTCGTCATACAGCTTGCATACAACCTGTCCACATGCATTGCATGCAGCACTTAAACTTAACACATATGCTCACAAATTAAGGTTTTATGATAATGGATGACTTACCAATTGTTCCACCAATCTCTACTTCCAGATGGTGGAGCATATCCTGCTCCCGTAACAGCCAGATCTGCCCAACGGTTCTTGATTTGGTGGTCATCCCTTCCAGTTTTGAAAATCCTAGTCAGATGATAGAGCACCTTGCCCCACCACAGACGCCTTGCCTCCGTGGGGTACCTTTGGATCACCTGGCCACCCAGTTGCGGCATCATCGGGTGTTTGTGTACCACTATCCAGATTAACTCCCCCAGCTCATCAGCAGACATCTGGCTCATCCTCCCTTTCCCAGACATTACCAGGGGTGAATGCACGTCACACAAAAAAATTAAATGAAACGTAACCCCTACTTCTACCCAAACTACCCAACCTACTCCAATAACTTAGCTACCCTAGATAAACTCCCAACAATACAGAGACAATAACAGTACACTCAACAGACAAAATACAAGTATTGACATAATAATAATAAAAAATTTACACAGGACACAGCATAAAGTACACAACACACACCAGGAACACAATCACAACCTCACATAGTCACAGGGAAACAGACTGCAGAGTGAAAGTGAAAGTACACTCACTGTAGCATGTTTGCAGGCAGGATGTCATGGTATATTACTTCCTGGGCGTGTGCATCTCGTTTTTCCGTCATGCATAGTTTTTTTTTTACACATGACAGTTTTGCGCCGTATTTTCACACCATTAGCGTGAAAGATGCCTGTGGCTGTGCGATAGATGAACAGGGGCTTTGCATCTATTAGCCTAGGAGAATTCTTTGGCAAATGGGTATGCATGAAAACATTTCAAGCATGATGGTATTGTGTGGATTTTTGCATTGTGACCCTTGAGAAGAAACTCTGAGTAACTTCAGATGTTTCATGGGGTGTACAACTGTGGTGGATATGTGCAATGGCAACATGTGGGTGTATGTCCAGTACTATCATTACAGTGACAATGGGATGTTGGACCTATGGGTTTGATTGTGAGTGTGCTGCATGCGATTATTGAATACCTCTTGCACATGTTTATGTGTGGCTACTCTGTGTCCACAGACATGTTGGCACATGTGTGCTATGTGTATATACATGTGTACGTAAGCTAATTTTGGTGTGAACTACAGTGTTATGTCAGAGATACAGATGTTCACATACCTACGACACCTAACATTTTTGGTGGCCTATGTTCAACGCATGGTAATGCATGTGACAACCATGTAAAAACTTCTAAAAACAGTATTCAGTGGACTTGGACTTCATTAACATCACAACAGCCCAGCCACTTTGCCTGTGTATGTGTGTTCACTCTGTGCTGTGTAGTTGTATTTCCCTTCATGTTGCTCTGCTACATGTGTGCCATTTCTGTCCCTAAGCACCGTAGGTGCAGGAGATGTTAGATACACATGTGTAGTGTAAGATTGGTGTCTGCTGTGTGTGTGCATGGACATATATTTTGTGATTTCTATCACATGTGACGACAGTGGTGTGTTCATAGGATGTGAAATCTCACATTACATTCTTCCTGCATGGACACATGTTGCCGTTTGACATATGCATGTGTTGTCACATCGGTGCCACCCATGTTTCCGTATGTTGGAACACGTGTAGTTAATTTCTGTCAGACACTGATCTTGTGATACTAATGCCCTACTTTTGTGCTAGGTTGCCTTTTGGTTTCAATCCATACATATGTCCATGGCTGAGCCAATACAGTGGTCCATGTGTACTGATTATGTGTCATCAACTACACACCCATATTTGTCCCAATAAGGTTAGTAATGACTCTCACAAACAAATGCATTCCACTGTGTCACAGTTTTGCAGTCTGGCATAGCTGCCAGCCTACACATCATCACTTCAGTGTGAGTTCCTAGCTCAACACAAAAGCATGGTTGCATGTGAGGAGGTAAGTCAATGGAACACCAGTCTGATCACACTCCTGTGCTCATGTATCAGGCCCCTGACAATGTGATATGTACATGTAGCTAGAGCAGTGGTGTGTGGGTACATTGAGCACAGACCTAGCCTTTTCAAGTTTGCCACTCATCTGCACTTTGCACACACCCCAGCAGACATATGCACGTTTGTGGTCATACAGTCCTGGATCTCTCATTTACCACTGCTGTACTTGATGTCAGCTGTCCCCTCTCACGTACATCACACTGACCTTGGACATTTAGTACATGTGACATGCTTTGATGTCCTTGGCATATTCCTTGGGCATCTTTTTGGCCTATTATCACTGTTGTGACTTCAATATTTGAAACATGCCAGGCTACAGATTGTGGTATCTGTTGCAGCCTCCTGTCATGGTGGTATACAAGGGGCAAGTACCATAGTATGCAAGTGGACATCATGGCTGGGTGATGTACTGACCCGGCCACCATCTCTGTACAAATGTGTAATATTAACATGTACACATTGATGTGTTATACCGTCAGTTTTGGTCTATGTGTGTCCCTTCTCCATGTATTACTGCACTACTGGTGAGACATGCTTTGTCACCTACATTGCTCCCATTATTTAGTCTGTTGGCACTTTGTGCACATCTCATACTGCAACATCGTCTCTTAATACATGGACGTGATGCTACATGTGACTTGTGATCATGGAAGATGTTCACATCCACTTCTCCTGCCAACTTGATAGGTACAGTTACATTGTCTGTATTTGTGAGTTGCCATGTGTTTCACACACACAACATCACTCCTGCACACCCCTTCTGTTGTCTCTATTTGACATCCCATGTTGTATTTATAAGTATGCATGGGTCTATGGAAGCAGTCCATCTAGTATGTCCATTTGTGAGAAAACAAGGCTGATGCAGAGGCACCCTCACTACTTTTTGCTGGTGTTTTCCTGACTCTGATTGGTGCCCTGAGTACTGCTAACCAGTCCCAAGGCCTTTGCTCTGTATAAAATGAGTATGCAAATTAGGCTAAATATAATTGGCTATGTCAAAGGTTTAGGGTCCCCACCACAGGTAGTTCTCCATAGATGCACTGCTGATGTGCCCAGTGTCATTTTAAAGGCAGGCCTGCCTTGCTGGCTGCTTTTAAATGAAAGTTATATGCAAATTCGACTTTGGAATTAAAAGTACTTCCAAAGTCTTAAACTACCTTGTTTTTACATATGTCATCCATAAGGTGTGCCCTATGTGCCCCTGGGGTTGGGTGCCATGTAATTATAAGCAAGGACCTTATAAAAATAGTTTTATAAGCCCTAGTGAGGTAAAATAGCCACATTTGTTTTCCCCTCTCTGTAGTGAATGGCCTCCATAGGCTAAAATAGGGAGACTTTATTGTAATAAACAAAGTCCCCTTAAGTGTCAGATACCTTGAGTTTGGTCTCAAATTATTTGTTACAATAAATCCCGCAACTTACAATTGTTGGATTTAGTATAACTAGTTAAGGCTAAGAGTTTTAAAACTCTACCTGAAAGTTGCCAACTTCAGCTCTATAGTGCCCTTGTCTGATTGGCCAGCCTCTATCAGCATGGCCAGGCTGCTGTGATGAGGTGTGAAGTGGCCTGGGCTGGACACAGAGGATGTGACTGGGGGAGGAGATTCACCTCAGCAGATGGGGAAGCAGTAAGGGGCAGGGTGGCCAAAATTGGTCTTCAAAAGCAGGGAAGGGCATTTGGAGCAACCCAGCACCTCCCTCACACCCTCCAGCCCCAGAAAATTAGGTGGCCCCTTGACTGGATTAGGAGAGGGGTGTGTTTAGGATTTTTAGCCAAATCAGTGGGTGGGCTGAGCCAGATCTAACCTCCAAAAATCACTTTCAGCCATGATGTTTTTTTTAAAGAATGTTGCTCCCTGGGATTGATCTTTGCCACACTTCCCAGGAAGTGGTCATCAAAGGGGGGAGGTCCTGCCTGTGATTGGACAGTCAGGTCCCCCGATTCCCCCCACCAGGAGCAAGGATAAATATGGCAGAGCTGTACCAACAACTCAGATCCCTACGAGGAACAAGACAAAGAAGAAAAAGGACTGCCCTGTTGGACCCGTGGCCTGCAACTAGACACTGCATTCTAAAGGACTGCACGAGCTGCACACTTGGGCTTCACCACTTTGGCTGACTTTAAATAGTTCAAAAAGGGACTCTCTGTTTGCTACAGGTGAAAAACAGCTAACCAGAGTCCCCTGAATAAAATCCTGAAGAAACTGACCAGCTGACCACTGTCCAGTGGTCATTTTAGAGTTTGAGTCAGGTGCATTCTAGGAGCTGGAGTCCACAGCACCCTCAAGGAGCAACTCAGAGCTTCTGGAACCTTGGGGTGAGCTGTGGACTCCTAAATGACCTTCAAAGACCTTCTGGAAGAAGATTGGTGAACTTTTTGGATAAAGCTCCATAGAGAGACGAACCATAACAGTGAGTCTAGCCAGCTTCCCTCAAATGCAACCTGTCCTGACTTGGAGGTTCGCCCCACTGAAGAAAATCTCCAAGAAAGTGACTAAGTCTGAACATACAAAATTGACCGGGACCTCCCATGCAGTGTATCCGAAGAGGGCTCCAGGGATGTTGGATCAAGATTCAGGTTTGGCCCAGTCGAAAGATTTTCATCACCAAACATTGTCTAAGTCTGAACGTAGAAATCTTCACCGAGGTCTCCTGCAACCCGTATCCAAAGAAGGGCTCCAAGGAGGTCGGATCGGACTGGCGACTTCGTCCAGCTGAAGAAAATCTTCAAGAAAACGACTAATTACGGGGAAACATCACTTACAACGCGGTGAATGCAATGAAATGCATTTACCACAATGCATTTACAACGCATATGTGTTTACCATGCATGCCTTTACTACGAATATGCCTTTACCATGCATACCTTTACAACAAATTTCTTTGTAAGGGCACAAATGGTAAAGGTGTATGCGTGGTAAAGGTTTTAAAGGTAAGTACAGGTAAGTATTAAGGGGGTTGAGCGATTATATGTGTGTGTGTATATATATATATATATATATATATATATATATGTATATATATATATATATATATATATACATACATATATATATACTTATATATTGTTTAGGGGGGCTAACAGTTATTGGTGGTAATTGCATTTTTTAATTTTAGGGTAGGTATGGGTTTTGGGATGGTAAGGGCATTTTTAGGTTTTAGGGTGGCTATGGGTTTTGGGGTGATAAGGGCATTTTCAGGTTTTAGGGTGGGCATGAGTTTTGAGTTGGTAAGGGTATTTTTAGGTTTTAGGGTGGGTATGGGTTTTTGGGTGGTAAGGGCATTTTTAGATTTTGGGGTGGGTATGGGGTGGTAAGGGGTGATAAGGTTTTAGGGTGGGTATGTGTTATGGGGTGGTAAGGTAATTTTTAGGGTTTAGGGTAGGTAGGTTTTTGGGTGAGAAGATGTGTTTGTGTGTATATATATATATATATATATATAGGGGGTCATTCTGACCCTGGCGGTCACCGACCGCCAGGGCCAACGACCGCGGAAGCACCGCCAACAGGCTGGCGGTGCTTCCATGGGCATTCTACCGCCGCGGTCAGAAACGGGAAACCGGCGGTATCCCGCCGGTTTCCCGCTGCCCCAGGGAATCCTCCACGGCGGCGCTGCAAGCAGCGCCGCCATGGGGATTCCGACCCCCTTACCGCCATCCTGTTCCTGGCGGCTTTTGCCGCCAGGAACAGGATGGCGGTAACAGGTGTTGTGGGGCCCCAGGGGGCCCCTGCAGTGCCCATGCCAATGGCATGGGCACTGCAGGGGCCCCCTAACAGGGCCCCACATTGATTTTCAGTGTCTGCCAAGCAGACACTGAAAATCGCGACGGGTGCCACTGCACCCGTCGCACGCCTTCAACTCCGCCGGCTCCATTCGGAGCCGGCTTCCTCGTTGAAGGCGCTTTCCCGCTGGGCCGGCGGGCGGCCTTCTGGCGGTCGCCCGCCAGCCCAGCGGGAAAGCCAGAATGGCCGCCACGGTCATTTGACCGCGGTGCGATCATTCGGCGGCTCCCGCCGGGCGTGCGGTTACCGCCGCCGGCGGGAGTCGGAATGACCCCCATAGTATGTTATACCTACCTCTAGTTTTTCTCGTGCATATGCCTTTACCAGCTGCTTTTACTACGAAATTTTTGTGGTAAAGACATTCGTGGTAAAAGCATATGCTTATGCTATAAGTTGTGCAATCACAGTACCCATTGAACAAGTACGAGACCACCTCACCTTCAATGCTTTACATCATGGAGCATACCTCAGTTACCTATTTTCATACAATAGTAGGACAATGCCAACTTCATTCCCACAGATCCAACACTAGGTCATGTAGACATCTATTCGTCACATGCACAGTAACAATAAGTAACAGTAACACAACAATAAGAAATGATGCTCACAGAATGTGCCATGTTGCTGACAAAAGTACAGTAGCCTGTAGAAGGTACTCATGTCACACTGGAAACATATAAAAAATGCACACTTCACCAAGTGAAACTTGTCCCAAAGGAGCCGTAGAGGTAGTACTAGTGTTGCTGAGATGTGGTTTACATTTAGCATGAAAATGGACACAGTACACAATGGGGGTCATTACAACATTGGCGGTATAAGGCGCTTACCGCCGTGCAGAAGACCCCCAATACACCGCCGCCGCCGCGATAGACCACCACAGCTATTATGACACACATCACTGAATCCGCCGCAATTCAGACACTCACACAACACCGCCACACCAAAGGTCAGCGATAAACATGCGGAAACAAATCCTCCACCTCCATGCCAACAGAAACACACCCATGCTATTACGACCCACGAATCCACGCGGCGGTCTTTCAACCGCGGTATTCCATTGGCGGTACACACCGCCGCGCTCAAAATACACACACATCTTCAAAACACCGCCACATTGGACAATTCAAAATACACACACCTGATACACATACACACACCACTCCCACACACCAAACACAATATAAAATACACACCCACATCACCCACAAACCCCTACAACCAGAAATTCTGATAGAAGGCCAGAGAGAGAGCACAGCTATTGACAACCCCACAACCCCACCACACAGAGGCACACAACACCATCACCCACACAACATCCACGCACAAAACACCACATACCACTACACTCACCACACTCATCACCACATACACCACCCCACACCTCACACACACCACCCATGTCACGCCAAAGACACCCCGCATCTCCGAGGAGGAGCTCAGGGTCATGGTGGAGGAAATCGTACGGGTAGAGCCACAGCTATTTGGCTCACAGGTACAGCACACATCAATAGCCAGGAAGATGGAGTTATGGCGCAGAATAGTGGACAGGGTCAACGCAGTGGGACAGCACCCAAGAAATAGGGAGGACATCAGGAAGAGGTGGAACGACCTACGGGGGAAGGTGCGTTCCACGGTATCCAGGCACAACATCGCGGTGCAGCGGACTGGCGGCGGACCCCCACCTCCTCCCCCACAACTAACAACATGGGAGGAGCAAGTCTTGACCATCATGCATCCTGATGACCTCGGAGGAGTCGGTGGAGGATGAGACACTGGTAAGTCAAATCTTAACTATCACATGCATATCACACCCTACCTGCATGCTATCACACCCCCCCACCCTCACACCCTCCCCTATCTCCCCAAATCCTCAGAAATGTACCCATAGCACAAACCACCCATCCCAACACCAAGCCCTGCATGACCCAACTAAGCATGGGCACCCCTCACTAAAGCATGCTCACTGCACATACCCAGAACACCCCCCCCAACCATCATCACACAAGCCCCCACACAGGAATGCTTGCACTGGGGTACACGCACACCCACCCATTGCACACCATGAAACACACACATGCAATAATCATGTTCTCATACCCCTGCAGGAACCCGAAGGACCGTCACCACACCAGAGGGTCCAGACAACACCACTCCACCCCCAGAAGAGGCCCACAGTGACGACAGCAGCTCTGCCCCACTGGATCTTGATGACCAGCCCGGACCATCGTGGGCCTAAGGACAGTTGGTTCCCCACGCCCAGCCACAGCCCAACACCGAGCTTCCACCCTCTGGTAACACCAGCACAGCACCCACCCAGCGGGCCCAAACCTCCCTACCCAGGACAGGTCAATCAGCGGTGTGTCCACCACTACAGGGCACCCAGGCTAACCCACCACCCCAACAACAACAGGGACCTGGGGGCAGTGGTAGTGGGCACACGGTCCAGGGGACCGAGGCACAGGAACATAGGGGAACTGGGAGGGCTGCTGTGCGACAGAGGGAGGACAGGCCAAGGGAACCAACTCTCCACGAGGCCCTCTCCTCCATCATGGGAGCATACCACCACTCCCAGGAGACGATGGTGACGGTCCTGGACAAGTTGCAGGAGACCCTGCGCCTGCAGGAGAAGCAGTATTTGGGGTTCAGGGAGGAGCTCAGGAGCATCAGCTCCGCCCTGGGCACCATCGTAGGGGTGCTGACGACATTCAAAAGACCTTGAGGGACACCGTGGCACTCCAAGGGGCCCCTGACACTAGCCACGACGATAAACTGCCCACCACCTCCGCCGGCGCTAGTGGACAGGACGCCCCGCCACAGGACCACCACACCAGCACCCCACCCCCTGCAGATGCACAACCACCACGCAAGCGGTCCCTGAGATCCAGGAACAGGACAGAGCAAGATGGCAAGACCCCCGCCAGGAAATAAGACCACCCTGATTGTCCTCCCACTGTCCCACTTTGTTACCCTGTCCATATTCGAACTGCCCCAGCTCCACTTCCTATGCCCAGATGGGCAGTGCACCTGTGAGACTAATAGACTGGACTCTGCCATGGACATTCCTCCACCATCACCCATCACCATTTTACAACCCCCCTTCATTTTTTGAGCACTTAAATAAACACCCTTGAAACACCAAAAAATCTGGAGTCAGTCTATGATTTGGTACTTTGTATTATCAATCACAGCGTCATAATGGGTTACCCGTTGTAAGGCTAACATACCTATGTCACACATCACAAGCCCTTGAAGGATGCAAGCAGTTGACACGTAGGTTACCACACCTGTGAAACTGAAATGGAAGGGTACAACTCAATTAACAAATAGTGAGTTAAATGTAGGTACAGGATAGAGATAGACGTGTGAAAGTTAATGTAATGTTAAACCAGAAAATCTTCTCACCTGTGTGTCACTGGAAATATTGCTGTATGACTGAATCCCTGTTGTCGTTTTCTTCTTCCTCAGCTTCATCCTCATCACTGTCCACAGGCTCCACAGGCTCCACAGCTGCTACAACACCGTCATATTGATCATCCTCCTGCAGAAAAGGCACCTGGCATCGCAATGCCAAATTATGGAGCATGGAGCAGGCGACGATGATGTCGCACACCTTCTTCAGTGAGTAGAATAGGGATCCACCTGTCATATGGAGGCACATGAACCTGGCCTTAAGGAGGCCGAAGGTGCGTTCGATAACCCTCCTAGTCCGCCCATGGGCCTCATTGTACCGTTCCTCTGCCCTGGTCCTGGGATTCCTCACTGGGGTCAATAGCCAGGAAAGGTTGGGGTAACCATTGTCCCCCAATAGCCATACACGGTGCCTCTGGAGTTGACCCATCATATCAGGGATGCTGCTATTGCGCAGGATGTAGGCGTCATGCACAGAGCCAGGGAACATAGCATTTACCTGCAAGATGTACTGGTCTGCCAAACAGACCATCTGGACATTCATAGAATGATAACTCTTCCTGTTCCTGTACACCTGTTCACTCCTGCGGGGAGGACCAGAGCTACATGGGTCCCATCAATGGCACCTATGACGCTGGGGATATGTCCAAGGGCATAGAAGTCACCTTTCACTGTAGGTAAATCCTCCACCTGAGGGAATATGATGTATCTCCTTACGTGTTTCAGCAGGGCAGACAACACTCTGGACAAGGCGTTGGAAAACATAGGCTGGGACATCCCTGATGCCATGGCCAGTGTTGTCTGAAATGACCCACTTGCAAGGAAATGGAGCATTCCAGTCGGATGGCGGATTGCTGACATCAGGTCTGGCTCCAACTGGGTACATAGTTCCTGGATAGTGGCTAGGTCAAACCTGCAGGTGACGATGACATGTCTTTCTTCCTTTGTCAACAGGTCCACCAGCGGTCAGTACACCGGAGGATTCCGCCATCTTCTCATATGTCCCAGCTGACGGTGCCTACGAAGGACAACAGCGAAGAACCAGTCATTAATCCTCCAGGTATGTACCCACTGTTACACACAAGACTACACCAGACACAAACCCTTCCTGTATGTGTGTTGAGTGTAGGCCTAGCTATGTGTGACGCAGTAGTAAATTAAGCCATGTGGGCCCCTGAAATGGCGGCTGCCTGACCTCTAAACTGGGACAATGGGATTGTGGGGTAACTGCGCTGGCGTTGCACACCGTCGCAGTAGGCGGTCGTAGACCGCGGCGCAATGCTGCATTGGTTAACATTGGACCCTATGGGTCCCAGGAGCCAATGAACAGGTGCGCTGGCGGTGATGATGCGCACCGCCGTGGACGTCACCGCCGCGGACGTCAGCGCCATTTTCTATCTGTTCAATCACTAGATACCTGACCTTCGACAGGAGAGGACCTACACTGCTAGTGCTGCTGTGACCTCGGTCTGGAAGCAACGATGGCTGCTGCGTCTGAGGAAAGGGCCCCTGCCTTCACTGCACAGGAGTTGGAGAAACTTGTGGATGGGGTCCTCCCCCAGTACACGCTACTCTGCGGTCCTCCAGACCAAAAGATTAGTACACAGGGAGCACGTTGTATGGGCTAGGCCTGGGTGGAGAGGGCTGGGATTGAAGAGGGAAGGGGGCAGATTTCATAGAACATTAATGCATGGGAATGAATGGGCCACATGGCCAGAGTAGGGAGGGGGCCACTCACAACAACGGTGCAGTTGGTAATGACTGTTCCTCTTCCCTTGTGCATGTCATGTAGGTCAGCACCCACCAGAAGAGGGACATCTGGCGTGCCATCGCCAAGGAGGTCCGGACCCTGGGGGCCCACCACAGACGGGGCACCCACTGCCGGAAGAGATGGGAGGACATTTGCCACTGCAGCAAGAAGAGGGCGGAGGCTCAGCTGTGGATGGCCTCCCAACGTGGGAGGGGTGCCCGTTGCACCATGACCCCCCTGATGTTCCGGATCCTGGCGGTGGCCTACCCGGAGTTGGATGGGTGTTTGAGGACATCACAGCAGACACAAGGGGATGAGTACAACCTCATTCTGCAGACTTTGCGTGCAGTGGAGGTGTCTGGGTGGGGGAGGTGGGCTGTGGGTGTCCCTAGGCCAGGGCGAGTTAGGCAGGCAAGGCCCCTCCGGAATGTAGGCCATGTGGCACTCAACCCCACCTCACCAGAGTGCCAAGTTGAGGTATAGTTGCCCCTGTGGCATCCATGTGCGTAGATGTCCACCATTGCCATGTAGGCCATATCCCAGAAATTGCATGTGCAGGGGGCAGGAGCACGGCGTTATGCAGGGGGCTGCTGTGTCTGTCTTGTCCGCCAACAGTAGCGGAATGCCATGCACTCAAACTCTCTTTCTTCTGTCTCCCCCCCTTTTCCTGCTCTCCCTGTCCTTTTGTACATCAGCATCAATCGGCAGAGGTACAGTGGCACTGGAGCACAAGGGAGCTGCATCCCACATGGCCATGGAGGGCCACACCACAGACTCTGAAAGCACCAGTGGGACGGAGGGCGAGTGGAGCTTCACGTCGGCCACCGGATCACCAACCAGCGGCACGGACTCGTTCGCCAATGGGAGCTCCCCTGTGGTGGCGGCACCATCTGTGCGCCCCACTTCTACAGGTACAGCCGCCACCTCCCCTACCAGCACCGCTCTCCCAGCAGCCCCTCAGCATTCGCCCCGTGCCCGCTCACCCAGGAGGGTGGGCATCACCTTCGCCCCAGGCACCTCAGGCCCTGCCCCTGTCACCCCTGCTGCCCTCAGTGAGGAGGCCATTGACCTCCTCAGGTCACTCACTGTTGGGCAGTCTACCATTGTGAATGCCATCCAGGGTGTAGAACGAGAGTTGCAACACAGTAATGCATTCCTGGAGGGTATTCATTCTGGTCAGGCTGTCCTTCAGCGAACCATGCAATCGTTGGCCTCAGCACTGATGGCAGCCATTGTCCCTGTGTCCAGCCTCCCCCCTCCAACTTCCTCCACCCAGACCCAATCCCCTGTACCCCAGCCTGTCCCAAGCACACCATCAGACAAGCATGCATTCACCTCAACACCCAAAAGTAGCTCAGGCAAACATAGGCACCACACAACCCACAGGCACTCACACAAGCAACACCCACATGCAGACACACCAACATCCACTGCCTCCACTGTGTCCCCCTCCTCGTCGTCTCCCTCCTCCCTCCCAGTATCGTCTACACTCACACCTGCATGCACTACATCTACAGGCACTAGGACTCGCACCAGAACACCCAGCACCACATGCCGCTCACCTCCACTTACCACCTCCACTCCCATTTACACGTCCCCTGTGTCCTCTCCCAGTGTGTCTGTGACGCCCCATCCCAAAGTACACAAACGCCGGCAATCACTCACCCAACATCCATCCACCTCACGACAGCCTCCAGTACCTGCACCTGCACCCAAAACACCTAAAGTGACACCTCCTACAACCACCTCCTCTTCCTCCACTCCCAGACCCCCTCCAACTACCCATCCCAGTGTCCGTCAGAAACTGTCCCTATGTCAAATTGACCTTTTTGCCCCCACCCCTCCCTCCAATTCATCAGTCCCGTCGTAGCGCCTCAGCCAAAAAGCCTCCAATACCAGTGGTGCCTGTTCAAGGTTTGTGGAGTGCACCGGCCACCAGGGCAGGCAGTAGGACCCGGAGCCAAGGCACTGGCAGCCCACCCCCTGTAAAGGCTCTAAATTTGGAGAGTGGACGGCTGGACCGTGTTAAGACTCCTGGTGGGACAACAAGTGACATGGGTTCGAAGGGGATTGGTGAGTCAGCTGTAACTCCAACAAAGGTGGGGAAGGTCCAGAGGAAGTCTGCCCAGCCTGTTGTGAGTGTCACGGCGGAGAAGTGCGCCAGTATTTCCGGCGGTTCAGACACAACCACCAGCACCGTCGTCACTGGTCCAGAGACCACAGCCACCGCCGGAGTCACAGCCCAGGAGGGCCCAAGTATCGTCACTGGTCAAGAGACCACTGCCGGAGTCACAGCCCAGGAGGGCACAAGTATCGTCACTGGTCAGGAGACCACCGCCACCGCCGGAATCACAGCCCAGGAGGGCCCAAGTATCGTTACTGGTCAGGAGACCACCGCCGGAGTCACAGCCCAGGAGGGCCCAAGTATCATCACTGGTAAGGAGACCACCACCGGAGTCACAGCCCAGGAGGGCCCAAGTATCGTCACTGGTCAGGAGACCACCGTCGGAGTCACAGCCCAGGACGGACCAAGTATCGTCACTGGTCCAGAGACCACCGCCACCGCCGGAGTCACAGCCCAGAAGGGCCCAAGTATCGTTACTGGTCAGGAGACCACCGCTGGAGTCACAGCCCAGGAGAGGAGGGCCCAAGTATTGTCACTGGTCCAGAGACCACCGCCACCGCCGGAGTCACAGCCCAGGAGGGCCCAAGTATTGTTATTGGTCCAGAGACCACCACCGGAGTCACAGCCCAGGAGGGCCCAAGTATCGTTACTGGTCAGGAGACCACCGCCAGAGTCACAGCCCAGGAGGGCCCAAGTATCGTCACTGGTCAGGAGACCACCGCCGGAGTCACAGCCCAGGAGGGCACAAGTATCGTCACTGGTCTGGAGACCACCGCCACCGCGGAATCACAGCCCAGGAGGGCCCAAGTATCGTTACTGGTCAGGAGACCACCGCCGGAGTCACAGCCCAGGAGAGCCCAAGTATCATCACTGGTAAGGAGACCACCACCGGAGTCACAGCCCAGGAGGGCCCAAGTATCGTCACTGGTCAGGAGACCACCGTCGGAGTCACAGCCCAGGACGGACCAAGTATCGTCACTGGTGCAGAGGCCACCGCCGGAGTCACAGCCCAGAAGGGCCCAAGTATCGTTACTGGTCAGGAGACCACCGCTGCAGTCACAGCCCAGGAGAGGAGGGCCCATGTATCATCACTGGTCCAGAGACCACCGCCACCACCGGAGTCACAGCCCAGGAGGGCCCAAGTATCGTTACTGGTCAGGAGACCACCGCCGGAGTCACAGCCCAGGAAGGCCCAAGTATCGTCACTGATCCAGAAACCACCGCCGGAGTCACAGCCCAGGAGGGGCCCGGATGCCACAGCCCCGCTGGGCAATGATGGAACGTCATGCCACACACCAATGCCCAGTGTAGAGAACGTCATGCCACCCACCAATGCCCATTGGAGAGAACGTCATGCCACACACCAATGCCCAGTGTAGAGATCGTCATGCCACACACCAATGTCCGTTTCTGAACCGCCATGTCAAAGCACCGCTGAACAGTCCAGAACCACCATGGCAAAGCACCGCTGAACAGGGCAAAGACCGCCATGGCAAAGCACCGCTGAACAGTCCATCAACCGCCATGGTAAAGCACCGCTGAACAGTCCAGAACCGCCATGGCAAAGCACCGCAGAACAGGGCAAAGACCGCCATGGCAAAGCACCGCTGAACAGTCCAGAACCGCCATGGCAAAGCACAGCTGAACAGGGCAAAGACCGCCATGGCAAAGCACCGCTGAACAGTCCATAGACCGCCATGGCAAAGCACCGCTGAACAGTCCAGAACCACCATGGCAAAGCACCGCTGAACAGGGCAACGACCGCCATGGCAAAGCACCGCTTAACAGTCCAGAACCGCCATGGCAAAGCACCGCTGAACAGGGCAAAGACCGCCATGGCAAAGCACCGCTGAACAGTCCATAGACCGCCATGGCAAAGCACCGCTGAACAGGGCAAAGACCGCCATGGCAAAGCACCGCTGAACAGTCATAGACCGCCATGGCAAAGCACCGCTGAACAGTCCAGAACCGCCATGGCAAAGCACCGCTGAACAGGGTAAAGACCGCCATGGCAAAGCACCGCTGAACAGTCCAGAACCGCCATGGCAAAGCACCGCTGAACAGGGCAAAGACCGCCATGGCAAAGCACCGCTGAACAGTCCATAGACCGCCATGGCAAAGCACTGCTGAACAGTCCAGAACCGCCATGGCAAAGCACCGCTGAACAGGCAAAGACCGCCATGGCAAAGCACCGCTGAACAGTCCATAGACCGCCATGGCAAAGCACCGCTAAACAGTCCAGAACCACCATGGCAAAGCCCCTCTGAACAGGGCAAAGACTGCCATGGCAAAGCACCGCTGAACAGTCCAGAACCGCCATGGCAAAGCACCGCTGAACAGGGCAAAGACCGCCATGGCAAAGCACCGCTGAACAGGGCATGCACCGTGTAGGAATGAAAAGGCCGCCGCATCAGGCATCCTTCTCCCATGTGCAGCTGGGACAGTGACAGGACATTAACTTTCACAGGGAGACTCATCCAGTCTGGGCACCAGTCCCCCCCAGTACCAGTAAAGAACTGCATCTACTTGAGAGACTGTGGCTTTGCACTCCCCAGGATGGCACAGTGGGCAAACCACCCACTGTAGAGACTTGAGAGACTGTGGTTTTGCACTCCCCAGGATGGCACAGTGGGCAAACCACCCACTGTAGAGACTTGAGAGACTGTGGCTTTGCACTCCCCAGGATACATCAATGGGCATGGAGCCCCGTCGTGGATCTGGCTTTGCATTCATCTGGCTGAGGTGCCCCCCCCTTCCCTTCCCTCTGAGGTGCCTGTAGTGTTTCTATCTGATGCCCCAGCAGTGTTCTCTCCGATTTTGGTCAGGTATAGTTTGTGGGCCTCGCCCATGCATTTTTGGACTGTTGGTGCACGGACATTGTTGTGTACATATCTGCACTACTTCTCGGATTGTATGTGTAAATAAGAGTGATTTTGAGATATATATATATATGTATATTTTTTATGACATGTATATTGGCACATTACAATGTTTGACCGAATTTCGCATTGTCTTTTCATTCTTCCGGGGGGATTGTGGGTTGTTACTGTGATTTTTGTGACTGCATTGGTGTGTATGTTGTAATATGCGAGGGTGGGGGTGGGGGTGTTTGGTGGGCGTCCCCCTAACTTTTGCCTCCCCGTGTCATAGGTGCAGTACTCACCGGTGTCTTCGGCGCCTACATAGCTGTTGGTTGTAGAGGAGCAGAAAGACAAGGGCAGGTAGGATTTGTAATTCGGCCTCCATGGTGTCCTCCTTCCTCGTGGAGTATGTTGAGGTGAGTGTTTTCCCATAGCAAAAGCTGTTTCCGCCGTGTTTTTTTCCACGGTGAATCCGCCCCGGAAAAGGTGGTGGATTGGCGGGTTGTAATAGTGTGGGCGGTACATTGTCTTCCGCCTGTCTGTTGGCGGTGACCGCCTCGCTGCTTGTATGTACCGCCATGGCGGGCGGTGTGTTAAAGTGGCTGTCTTTGTTGGCGGTTACCGCCAGGGTCATAATTCCCTTTTTTTGTCCGCCGCCCTGTTTGTGGTATTTCCGCAGCTTTAACACCGTCCGCCAGGGTTGTAATGACCACCAAAATGTGCTAAATGTCAGGGAGATATGTACCTTAAAATCCACAACACAATGAGTCATCAAGCCCCAAGGAAATCACCACTAATGTCTGGCACCTCTCACAATGACATACTTTGATTGTATCAGTGGACGCCATTAGTCATTTGTATGTTGGACTTGCACAGAGATTTGCAAGTACTAGTAGAAGGCCCTCAACATGTTGCCCAATAGGAAGCTACATCACTATCTCCATTTTGGTCCTACAAACCCAGATGTCCGTGGGTACACAAACACATATGATTTCAACATAACTGCAAGTCACTCCATGATGCATGGCAACAGTCAGGTTACAAACCTTTTCCATTACACATGTGCTGTTCACTTTCCCCCCTGATACCACATCAATGGCTTGGAAGTGCACAGTGTGGCAAAGAAATCCAGTCATACATGCCATGTCCCCCATTATTACTGCAGTTGTATATGTCAGATGACATGCAGTTATGGGTGACGGTATGTGTCAGCCAACAATCAATGGTGACACGCTCCTGTCTGTGGCACCACAATAATTGTACCCCCTTTCCAAATGTCCTATTCCAAACACAGGTTGGCATACACATATATGTGAGGGAATACAAAAATCATCCCATAAATATGGTAAAACCATGCATGACACAGCAGTGTACATATTTTGTCAAAAGGTAAAGGGATACATGCTAACATGTAGGCACAAGAAATGTTGGAAAAATAACAATGTATGCTCTGTCACATATATGATGACCATCTTTACATTACAGACAGTAGTGAAGTACAAGCACTCGTCACGTGCTGAAGACAAGTAGCCTCTGGGTGGCAGACACATGGCTGAGGACAGTGATTTATCGTTTCCTTTCCTTCGGTCTATAACACTAAGGAGTAGTGATCTGCAGTGTAGAATTTATACCCAAAACAACAACAAACTTTACATGATTAATCAATGTGCACAGTCATGTGTTGTCCCTGGAGGGCAATTTGTTTGTAGAATGTACACAGTTGTGCCCTAGGTCCCTGGGCCAAAGGGCAAGGTTCGTCAGTATGCACCGCATGACATATCTACACAAACAGTCACTCGTCTACTATGTCCACATGGCTCATTCTTAATCATCAGGGTGAGATGTCAGAACCTGAAAAATTTACTTGGCAATGTGATGGGCAGGAATATGCCCTGTACTCACCCCTTGTGGCTGCTGTGCTCCCCTCAAACTGCCATCAATGTCTGGGTATGCCACCGCCAGGATGCAGGACATTAGGGGAGTCACGGTCCGATGTGTGTCCCACCCATGTTGGGAGGACAGCCGCAGCTAGACCTCCATGATCTTTCAGGCCCAGAGTCTCAAGCCCTTCACCTCTTGTGACAGTGGCCATTCCGCCAGCGGGGAACCCTAGGGTCCGCACCTTCCATGAGATGGCTCTCCATAGCGTCTTCTGTTGATGGGCATTTGCCTGTATGTATGCAAGAGACATATCAAGAGATTACAGTCACTAGGTGTTGTACAAATAGTTGTCACACACATGTTAGAAACACCAATTTGTCAAAACACCACAAGTGAAAAGCACACAAGCCAATAATATAGGGACATGACTACAGACATTTGTATCCATCTGCAGACTGACCCACTATGCTGCTTAGGGCCTACAATGACTAAGCAAGCCTACTGATTTCAGGTAGCCTGTGGTCCAGCAACGTGTACTGTGATTTGACCACAATGAAACACTACATACATATGTGACTCTAAAGGGTAAACGTCTTAGGCCTGAATGGACCAACACATTCATACTCTGTGAGATTGACTCACTGCATAGAGTTCTTACAGACAACTTCAATAGTACAGACTTCACCCTTACTCTTGAATGACAATGAAGGGGCTGGCATGGGGGATAAACAAAGTGTCATCCCTGTGTATTAGTGGCCATGTGGCCTACCAAATGCAGACTCAAGCCACTCCAGGCGGGTGTTCTATTGCATGTACCTGTACCACAGAACACTCATTTGGATATATGTGTCTATCCTACAGAGATGGCAACCAACATTCAAAGGTATGCTATGCATTGCACAATTGTGACCAAGCCACTGACTTACATGTCATGGTCTCCCAGGAATCAACACACTACCTGCACTATGGGACTGTGATTCATGCAAATAAGCCTGTACTGTACAATTATAACTTATGTGAACATGACAAAAGAGATGTGGGAGTAAGGGAATTGTTGTGAATCAAATATACACATCTACAATGATGCAAAATGCACATATAGGCCATCATTACGACCCTGGCGGTCGGTGATAAAGTGGCGGTAATACTGCCAACAAGTTGGTGGTAACTACCGGCAAATTATGACCATGTCGGAAAGATTTCTGAAAGACAGCCAATGTACCACACCCGCCAGGGCGGAAACAACAGGCACAATGGCGGTAGCCACCTACAGCCAGGCAGAAGTCAAAGTTCTGCCCACCATATTATGACAAGACAATCCGCCACCTTTTCCGGGGCGTTTCCAACGTCATCAAAAGCCTGGTGGGAACACAGCATAGAAGTGAAAGAACTCAGCATTAGAGACACAGGGAAGAACCATGCCGCCATGAAACCAGAACTGCATGTTTTCCCGATGATATTCTACGTCATGCTCCACCACAAACATCAGCGCCGGCAAAGATGACAACTGTGATTACAGCCGCCTAGCACAAAAGGGGGGTGGAGGAAAACGAGAGTGACACACACACACGCTCGATGCTCACACCTGACACACACACCATACACACAATCAGCTGTCCAAGAAAACATGTTCATCCCCGTAAATCGTCTGAATAAGGCAAGGAGAACAGGAATTGACTAAAGTGATTGTAATAAGATCAACACAGTATTAATAATAATTTTGTCAATGCAACAGATATGTACAAATGTACAAAAAAGGGACACTGCCCAGTCCTCAGTTCGCGTGGGCCACATGGCCACAGGGCAAATTCCAAGGCCCCACTTGTTACCTGCATCAATACGGAGAGAACACTGCAGGGGCAGCAGCTGGCAAAGCGGCAGGCACCTCAGGAGGAGGGGGGCACCTCAGCTGGATGAGGAAACAAGACCACTGGTTCTGGAGGGGGCAACATGCACTGTGCTTGGTCCTGGGGAGTGGAAGGCCACAGGCTCTCAAGTGGGTGTCTCCCACACCAGTTCTGGAGGGGGCAACATGCCCTGTTCTTGGTCCAGCGAAGTGCATGGCCACAGTCTCTCAAGTGGGTGTCTCCCACACTGGTTCTGGAGGGGGCAACATGCCCTGTGCTTGGTCGTGGGGTGTGGAAGGCCACAGTCTCATGAGTGGGTGACTTGCCCACTGGTTCTGGAGTGGACAACATGCCCTGTGCTTGGTCCTGGGGAGTGCAAGGCCAGTCTCTTGAGTGGGAGACTCGCCCACTGGTTCTGGAGGGGACAGGCCACACAGCAGCCCATGGAGACTAGATTACATTGCGTCCGCTGGCGGTGATGGCTGCACTGTGGTAGTGGTAGTGGGAGGCTCCTGCTCAGCCCCTGCACCCTCTAATGGCTGCACTGTGGTGGTAGTGGTAGTAGTGGAAGGCTCCTGCTCAGGCCAGGCACATTCAGATGGCTGTACTGTGGTGGTGGTGGTGATAGTGGGAGACTCCTGCTCAGCCCCTGCACCATCTGATGGCTGCACTATGGTGGTGGTGGTGGTAGTGAGAGGCTCCTGCTCAGCCCCTGCACACTCAGGTTGCTGCGATATGGTGGTGGTGGTGGTAGTGGGAGGCTCCTGCTCAGCCCCTGCACCCTCTGATGGCTGCACTGTGGTGGTCGTGGTGGTAGTAGGAGGCTCCTGCTCAGCCCCTGCACTCACTGATGGCTGCACAATCACTGTTGGTGGTGGTGGCTCTGTGACAGCTGCTGCTCCAGGCTCCTTCCCCTCCTTGCTTGATGGTGCAGGCTCCTTCCCCTTTCCGCTGGCTGGTGCAGACTCCTTCCCCTTCTTGCTTGATGGTGCAGGCTCCTTCCCCTTTCTGCTGGCTGGTGCAGGCTCCTTTCCCTTTCTGCTGGCTGGTGCAGGCTCCTCCCCCTTTCTGCTGCCTGGTGCAGGCTCCTTCCTCTTTCTGCTGGTTGGTGCAGGCTCCTTCCCCTTTCTGCTGGCTGGTGTGGGCTCCTTCTCCTTTCTGCTGGCTGGTGTAGGCTCCTTTCCATTCAGTATTTGTGGCTTGGAATCCTTTCCACCATGATTAGGTACAGATGGAAGTGGGCCTATGGACTGTGTGGCTGAGGTGCTTGGCTGGGTTCTTGATACCCTGGCCATACGTGCAGGATGGGGGAGGGATAGAGAAGAGGTCAGTGGTGGAAAGGAAAAGCTTTTTAGGGACATTAGAGCAGGAAGAAAGACAAGTAATGGGAGTGGAGAATGAGGGAGTGGTTGTTGGAGGTGTTTGTCTGCTGGAATTGGGTGCACGTGTATGGGCTGTATGCTGTTGTGAGGTGGATGGCTGTTGGGTGACTGAGTGTTTGTGTACCTTAGGAGGGGGAGGAGACGGGATGTGTGCATGGATGTTGTGGAGGTGTCTGCCAGTAAGGTGTGTGTTCTGCTTGGTGTGCTGATGATGCAGGTAGTGGATGCTAATGTAATGCATGCAGGAGTGAGTCTGGAAGTAACTGGGTAGGAGGTGGAGGAGGAGGAAGCGGGGGAGACAGTGAAAATAGCGAATGTTGTTGTGTCTCCAACTGGATGGTGTTTGTGTGAGTGCCTGTGCGATGAAGTGTGGTGCTTGTGTTTGCGTGTGACACTCTTGGGTGTTGTCCTGTGTGCATGTTCACATGCTGTGTGCTTGTGATGGGTTGGGGTTGAGGATAAATGGACTGGGAAGTGAAAGTTGGAGTGGGTACGGTAGAAATAGGGACAATGGCTGCCATCAGAGAGGAGGCCTGAGCCTGAATTGATCTATGTTGGGCTGCCAATCCACAGTGAATGCCCTGCAGGAATGCATTAGATTTTTGCATCTGGGCTGCCAGGCCCTGGATGGCATGCAAAATGGTTGACTACCCTACAGAGATGGATCTCAGGAGGTCAATAGCCTCCTCACTCAGAGCAGCAGGGCTCACTGGGGCAGGGCCTGAGGTGCCTGGTGTGAAGGAGATGCCAACCCTCCTGGGTGAGCGGGCACGGGCAACTCGCTGAGGGGCTGCTGGGAGGGTGGTGCTGGTACGGGGGTGGTGGCTGAACCTGTAGCTGGGGTGGTCACAGAGGTGTCCGCCACAACCAGGGAGCTCCCATCAGAGGAGGTATCTGAGTCTGTATTGTTCCCTCCAGTCTCCGCCGTGGTGCTCCCCTCGCCCTCCGTCCCACTGGTGCCCTCAGTGTTGGTGGACTCTGCCTCCTGGGTCCTGTGGGATGCAGCTCCCTCTATCACCAGTGCTTCTGCACCTCTGCCAGATGATGCTAATGCTCATAAGGACAGGATGACAAAACAAGAAAGGGGGAGAGAGACAAAGGATACACTGGGTCAATGACTGCACCAACACCACTGTTGGGGTACACAGCACCCTCACACACAGGAAACAGGCCTACACACTATGCATTGCACTACCAGTGATATTATTAGCCACCAAGGCATGAGGAGGGGCACACACCGCCAACTGCAGCACACCTGGGACCCACGCAGCCCTGTAGTGTATGCTAACCAGCTAGGTAGCCATCATTTTCCATTCAGACCCCTTGCCACCAGAGGATCTACGCTGCTGTGGCTTGCCTGGCCTAGGAGCACCCATTGACACCCACCCACCACCCGGATACCACCCCACCAGGAGTAAGCTGTAATGATAGCCACTGCACTCACCTCCTTGTGGCTGCTGTGTTGCCCTCGAGCACCCATCCAGCTATGGATAAGCCCCTGTCAGTATGCGGGCCATCAGGGGTGTCAGGATTCAACGGGCACCCCTTCCTCTTTGGGATGTCATCCCCAGCTGGGCCTCCGCGGTCTTCCATGTCCATTGTCTCAGAGCCTCCCAACTTTTCCTGCAGTGGGTTCTCCACCTGCCATAGACCCCCAGTTTCCGCACCTACTTGGAGATGGCATGCCATATGCCCTTCTTTTGATGGGCGCTGACCTGCAGGGGCAATACAGACAGGAGAACACCATTATACCAACAGTCCAGTCTATCACACACATGGCCCACATACCCCTTTCGATCACCATTGGCACATACATAGCCCAGCTCACAACATGTACACCACCAACAGATAATACCCCCCTTACACAATACCTTCACACACATCTACATGCATCCATGTCACATGCATTGTGCCCACAGTGTACTCACCTGTTGGTCTGGAGGCCCATACAGCGGTCCGTACTGGGGTAAGGCCCCATCCACCAGTCGCTCCATCCCCTCCGAAGTGAAGGCTTGGACCCTTTCCCCAGTCACACGGGCCATGGTAGGTTCCAGACACAGGTCACAGCAGCACATGCAGTGTAGGTCCTCTCCTATGGTAGGTCAGACAACAAGTGAGGAATATGATAGAAAATGCTGGTCATGTCCACGGCGGTGCATACCGTCACTGCCAGCGTAGATCACCATTGGCCACTGTAACCCATAGGGCCCAATATTAACCAGTGAGGAGTTACATAGTGGTTCCTGACCGCCTCCTGCCACAGCACACAACGTCAGTGGAATTACCTCACTTCCGCCTGTCCCTCCACACAGGACAGGCGGACGCAATTTCAGGGGGGGCAGCCCTATGGAATAATGCTGTGTCACATGAGAAATAGGCACATTCTGGACAAATCACACTGACCTATTACATGTTCACAGAATGCAAACTACTGGTTGTGACAGGCCCCTCACTCTTTTGTCCCATAGATTTCTACTGCTGCAGATGAATAGGAGATGGAGATATACCCCTCGTTTACAGACCCCTGGTGGACTTGGCTACACTGGAGGACAAGCACATAATACTCTCCTATAGACTGGACAGGGCCACAATCACAGAGCTGTGTGCCCAATTGGAGCCTGACCTGATATCTGCTATCCATCACCCCACTGGTATCCCCACTCTTGTGCAAGTGCTATCAGTACTCCATTTCCTGGCAACTGGTTCTTTCCAAGTGACAGTGGGCTTGGCAGCAGGAATGTCACAGCCAATGTTCTCAATAGTGCTGACAAGAGTGTTGTCTGCCCTGATAAAACACATGTGCAGCTACATTGCATTCCCCTAGGTTGAGGATTTGGCCACTGTGAAGGCTGATTTTCATGCAATGTGACATATCCCCAATATAATTGGGGCGATTGACGGAACACATATTGCATTTGTCCCCCACGCCACAATGAACAGGTATTCATGAGTCGTAAGAGTTTCCACTCCATGAATGTGCAGATGGTGTGCTTGGCGGATCAGTACGTCTCCCATGCCAATGCTAAGTATCCTGGGTCGGTGCATGATGCCTTTGTCCTAAGGAATAGCAGCATCCCAAATGTGATGGCCCAACTACAGAGGCACAGGGTGTGTCTTATAGGTGAGCCCTGGTTCCCACCCAGTATATGTTGGTATATGGGTATGGTGTGGGACATATAGGATAGTCTGTAGCTAAATGTTGTCCCTCAATAATTGCAGGTGACTCTGGTTACCCAAAACTATCATGGCTTCTGACCCCTGTGAGGAATGCCAGGACAAGGGCAGAAGAACTTTACAATGTGGCACATGAGCAAACCAGAAGGATAATTGAGAGACCCTTGGGCCTCCTGAAGACTAGGTTTCGGCGCCTCCATCTAACAGTTGGATCCCTGTGCTACTCATCCAAGAAGCTCTGCCAGATAGTCGTGGCATGCTGCATGTTGCACAACCTGGCCCTCAGACGCCATGTACCTTTTCTGCAGGAGGAGGAGACTAGAGATGCCCCTGTGGCAGCAGTCGACCCTGTGGACAGTGAGGATGAGGAGGCAGAGGATGAAGATGAGGACAACAAAACATCTGTGATACGTCAGTAAGACAGTGTAACTTTACATTTCATTGACTTTGGTTGTATTCTGTGTGGCATTGGCATGATGGTAATTCCCAATTCAATGCCTACTTACTGTTCCCTCTGGATATTCATTTTTTAGCTGTTGGTGATATGACAAATACTCCTGGTGTGATCACTACAGCCAGCTACAGGTCATTAATTCTATGCTCATTCTATGTACAGTTCATTTACAATGGTTGTACCTGTTTCAAACCATACATATTTGATATACATGACATACTCAAAATCGATTTTTGTCAAAGGCTGTTTATTGAAGTGCTAACATATAGTGGGAAGTCCAATGGGATGGGGTGATGATGGAGGAAAGTTCAGGGTATTGTTCCAGTCTGTTTGTAGCACAGGTCCATTGTCCAAGGGAACATGGGAAGGGGAGCAATGGCAGTTCAAGGTGGACAGGGTAACTGAGTGGGACACAAGCGGGACACTCAGGAGAGTCTCATTTCCTGGCGGGGTTTTTTGCTAATGACTCTGGCTTCTGTCTGGATTGCAGAGGTGGTTCACCTTCTGCAAGGGGAAGGGTGCTGGTGGCCTGTGAGTCCTGTGGTGGGACCTCTTGGTCACTAGCACAGCGGAAGTGGATGGCTGTTCAGATGACTGGCTCGTGGCAGGGGCCCACTGTTGTGAGACTGCCTCCCTCATAATGTTGGCCATGTCTGGCAGCACCCCTGCTATGGAGATCAGGGTGTTGTTGATGGCCTACAAGTCCTCCCTGATCCCCTGGTACTCTCCCTCCTGCAGCTGCCTGTTCTGCACATTGTTCAGGATCTGGCCCATTGTGTCCTGGGAATGTTGGTAGGCTCCCAGGATCTCAGAGAGGGCCTCCTGGAGAGTCGGTTACCTGGGCCTGTCCGCCCCTGGTGCACAGCACTCCTCCCAGTGTCCCTGTTGGCCTGTGTCTCTGTCCCATGAACCGTGTGCCCACTGCCACTGAACCCATCTTGCGAGGTGTGGCCTGGGCTCCTGTACAGGTGGACACAATGCTGATTGACGTGTTCTGGGGACAGAGGTGTGGGTACACTGGCTGGGTGCTATGGTGGTGTTTCCTGAACGGGGAGGCTCTGTGGTGGTCTGTGACTGGGCTTGGGTAACCGGCTGTCCAGTGGTCCCTGATGGGCCAGGTAGGTCATCCAAATCCTGAAGTCCAGAGTTTCTGTCATCACTGTGGGCCTCTTCAGTTGGAGGACTGGATAGTGCTGGCACCTCCTCTCCGGTGACGTTGGCTGGGGTACCTGTGGGGATGTAAATTATGTGTTATGGTTGATGTGTATGGCATATTGTGCAGCCCTGGTTTCCCCTCTATGGTTGGTTTTGCCCTGCCAGCTTTCACTTTTGTATGTTAGTGTATAGTGGGATTGTTAGTTCTCTATGCTGTGCATGCTTTAGTGATGGGTGTCCATGCATTGGTACAGCATGCAAGGATTGGAATTGGGATTAGTGAGATGTGATGGTGGAGTGTGTGGGATGGAGTGGAGTGATGGCATGCAGGTAGGGGTTGATAGTTGTTGAAAGTTGACTTACCAGAGTCCAGTCCTCCTCCAACTCTGGCCAGGCCCTCAGGATGCAGTATTGCCAAGACATGCTCCTCCCATGCTGTGAGTTGCGGGAGAGGAGGTGCAGATCCACGGTCAGTCCTCTGAATAGTGAGCTGGTGTCTTGCTGCTATGGAACGTACCTTCCCCCGTAGGTCGTTACACATCTTCCTGATGTCATCCGTTGTTCTGGGGTGCTGTCCCACGGCGTTGACCCTGTCCACGATTCTCTGCCATAGCTCTATCTTCCTAGCTATAGATATTTGCTGTACCTGTGCTCCAAATAGCTGTGGCTCTACCTTGACAATTTCCTCCACCATGAAACAGGGGTGTCTTTGTGGTGCCATGGGTGTTATGTGAGTTATGTGAAGTGTGTTGGTGAGGGTGTGTTGGGTAATGTGTTGGGGTGTGTGATGTGGAGTGTGTAAGTGGTGTATGGGTGTGAGTGGTGTGTGTATGTAGTTGTCTCAGTGGTCTTGGTGTCTCTCTGGTGGCAATGATTTGTATTTGTAAAGGGTTGTACATAATGTGGATGTGTGTTTTATAGTGATGTGGGTGTGGTGTGTGTATGGGTGTCAGATGTGTGTTTGAATTGTCAAATGTGGTGGTGTTTTGTCTGTGGGTGTCAATTGTGAGCGCAGCAGAATGTACCGCCAATGGTATACCACAGTTGAATGTCCGCCGTGGTTATTAGTGGGTCATAATGTGGTGGGCCTTGTTCTGTTGGCGTAACGGTGTGGGATTTTGATACCGCCACTTTATAACTGACCTTTGGACTGGCAGATTTGTGTATGTGGCTGAATTTTGTCAGATTGGTGTGTGTGTGTGTGTGTGTATCATAATATGGTGAACTTATATCCGCCTCTGCGGCTTTAAGTTGGCGGCTGTCAGCATGGCGGTAAGTGGGATTTACAGCCAATGTCATATTGAGGGAAATAGGCTACTTCTGGGATGAACCTCACCACCCAAGTTTTGCTACTAGAACATTAGATCGTCCACATAACAGGATCAGCTGGTGTACCGGGAGAGGGCCCAGTGCCACAGTTGCATAGCCACAGTGACTCTCCCACAGCCTGGACTAGGTCTCATACTAGGGAATACATGTGACAGTCCCTGGCTTCTAAAGGCTGAGCATACAGAACCTACATGACACTCACATTTCCATCACTTCCATGCATGACAGTACATAATGTGGCCATCCGCAATGTGGTATGTGATTTGTGTAGCAACCTGAAGGGGAAAGTGAATCATGATATGCCTCCTAGACAACAGTTTTGCAAGGGCAGATGTGGGTTGAAAGATCTGTAGTGCTATATAGATTGCTTACAAGATCCACAAATGACTCAGACAATATGCATACACACCTCATCCTGTCATGCACATATATGGTGTCCAACATTGGCAACCATATTGGAGAAAGAGATCTCTTTGTATGGCAGTAAAGTCTCCATGCCTAATTGTGTGCTTCCAACATGAGGATGATCTAGGACCACTAAAAAGAAATCCCACAAAACAGTGTTCATGAACACAATATATAGGGGGTCATTATGACCCTGGCGGAAGGCGGAGAACCAGCGGTAAGACCGCCAACAGGCTGGCGGTCTTACCTTGTGGAATTATGACCATGGCGGTTACCGCCATGGTCATCCGCCGGTTCTCCGTTCCGCCTGCCGGGCTGGAGACCTGGGTCTCCAGCCCGGCGGCCGTCACTATACCGCTGGCGGTATTTGGACCCGGCTTACTGCCGTGGATTTCCAGTGGTGTGAACCGCCATGAAATCCATGGCGGTAAGCACTATCAGTGCGAGGGAATTCCTTCCTTGGCACTGATAGGGGTCTCCCCCACTGCCCACCCCCACCCCGACTCCCTACCCTACCCCCCCACCACCCCTGCCACCCCCCAAAGGTGTCAGGGCCCCCCTTCCCCACCCGACCCCCAACATAACATCAACCATACCCACACGACACGCACGCAGGCACCACCTACATACTTACACGCACACACGCCGACATACATGCCTACATCCACACACACAATCATACACGCACACCCACATTCAAAAATACACGCACACATCCATACAGACATACCCACAGACATACAAGCACTCATTCCCATACACACAACACCCCCACAGGCATACATGCACTCTCACACCCCCTCTACATGCACACACGCACACCCCCATGCACCCACTTACGCCCTCCTCCCCTCACGGACGATCGACTTACCTGGTCTGACGATCCTCCAGGAGGAGACAGGAGCCATGGGGGCAGCTCCGCCGACACCACAACGCCAACAGAACACCGCCACGCCGAATTACCTGACATGATTCGCTGGGCGGTGTTCTGTTGGCGTGGAGGTGGAGCGACCTCCACTTCCCCGCCTCCTGCCAGTATGGCTGTTGGCGGCTCTCCGTCCGTAAAAGGACAGAGAGCTGCCAACGGTCATAATAGGCTGAGCGGCAAACCGCCACCACTGGCGGTCTTCCGCACGGTGGTCCCTCGGGAGATCAAAATGACCCCCATAGTACTGGCACTAATATCTGCACAATGTACATCCCATTCATGCCACACAGACTGAAACAACAGGCAAACAAGAAGTCCAACTGGCACACAGGGGTACATTGTAGCCTGTGAGGAGGGAAAGGATGGTGTCGAACAGAGTCAGTTGTGCACATGAGGTATTGACTAGGCCTGGGCAGAGTTCATGGAGTTCCACTTCATAGAATTGATTAAAAAGTGAAGTTCTGTGAACCGCAGTGTCATGAATGCACCCTATCTCGGAAGTTAACCAGTCCCAACCCTGCTTAGCACTTCTGAGATGGGGCACATTCAGGAGAGTGCTGTAGGCAGTAAAAGCTGCCATTTCAGGCCTCATGTGCACCAGCCTGTCCCATGTGCACTGCACATGGGGCAGGCCAGTGCACAAGATGTCAGAAACAGCAGCTTTCTTTTGTTGCCTACGGTCCTGGCCTGAATACAGGCCAGAGCTTGTAGGCACCAAAAGCTGCCAGGTCTCTTGCACTGTGTAGCCCATAACTGGGCTGCAGTACCCACCGGGTGAACTACATTTACCTTCACTGGCAGCGCTAACAAGTACCAAAAACTTTGTTAGCTCTGCCAGCGCAGTGTAGCTCCACGCCCACCCCTAGTACTGACCTGCTCCTCTGGTGAGCCATAGAGGTGTCCATACAGGGGAGGAACCTCATTAACAAGCCTCTCCATCACCTCTGGAGAGAAGGCAGGGGCCCTATCATCTGCTGGACGTGGCCTGATTGCTCCCGGAGGCGGCACACAGCATTTCAAGTAGTGGGGGTGTTGCTGGCAGCAGTGTCAGGAGTCAGGTGTCATTACCGCTGACGGACACACCCATTGGTCTGCAACCTCCACAGGTAACAACGTTAGCCTATGTCTGTGTCTGCCACGGTTGGAACTGCTACCGCCCTAACGACTTCTGCCACCAGTTGCGGATGGTTCCTACTATCCCCAGAGGAGCAGGTCAGGCATCTGACATTGTGGCGGTCTGAAATACTGTACTTGGCTTTGAAAACTGTGTCACACCTACAATATATGTGTTGTAGCATCACAAACATCCTTATACTATCTTGTCATGCAGGTCCTTCTACACAACCATCAGTGTAGTACGTTGCAGGGCTCAGATGGCATTTGATGGTGGTGTGCAGTCCACCACCGCCAACAGTCTTTTTGGTGGTCAGAAAATACAGTTACATTTCGAAGGGCAATTGTGTATCAGATAGTTGAGTTTTGTCCAAATCCATGTTATATACACGTGGTGACAACCATGGGGGTCACATGTGACCCTTGTGAAGTTGCCAGCTGGGATGTGTACTGTGTGTCATGCTATCCAGTCAAAAATGCTTTGTCACATAATATTATTTGCATGGATCGTGTATGTTGCTGTGGACACACAGCCTAACGTTATAAATCATGTCTTGTCACACATAGGTAGCCTGAGAGAGGAAGGATGCGACAACCTTTAATCTACTGTCCACTGCCAGAACTTCAGACCATAGAGCAATGGCATATAATTCAGTTAGATGGCCTGGATAGGCAAACAATAGTGGACTTATTCCATCAGTTGGAGCCAGATCTGATGCCAGCTAATAGTAATCCAACCTGCATACCATCCATTGTACAGTTGTCCCAGTATTGCACTCCCTGGCCACAGGATCCTTCCAACATACCGGGGTCCTATCTGCTGGCATGTCACAACCTATGTTCAGTCTTGTGCTGAAGGATTTCCTCTCAGCAATGATGAAACACATTGACAGCTAAATCAGGTGCCCTCGACGTGAGGATTTAGCCAATCTAAAGGCTGACTTTTATAGTTTTGCCCAACTCCCACATGTGGTGAAGGCCATTGATGGAACACATGTTAGCTTGTTGCCACTCTAGGCCACGGAACAAGTCTATCACAACAGAAATAACTTCCATTCCATCAACATTCAAGTTGTCTGTTTGGCCATCTCTACATCGCACATATGTGTGGCCATTACCTGGGATCAGCACCTGATTCCTTCATAATGCGGATCAGTACCATGCTCCAGCTGATGTCATAATTACACCCAGAGAAGTCCTGGCTGGTTGGTAAGTCACATCTGCCCTGATTGTGTGAGAGCAATGTCAGGGGCTACAATCATGAAGTAAGGGACTCATTGGTTTAATTATGTCCCATTCCTTAACAGGAGACTAAGCATATCCAAACTGTCCTTGGTTGTTGACGCCGCAGAGGAATCCAACTATGCCAGGGGACATCCACTAAAATAAGGCCCATGGAAGAACAAGGCAGGCAGTGAAGCAGGATTTTGGGTGCCAGGTTTAGGTGTCTGGACAGAACAGGTGGAACCCTCCTCTACTCGCCAGGGAAAGTGTGTCAGATCACTGTGGCATGCTGCATGTTCCACAACATTGCCCTTCCAGAGGAGGATCCCTTGCAACCCAGAAGTGGGGGAGCCTGCAGTGCCACAGGCTGAGAATCCTGAAATGCCAACTGAGGATGAAATTGGTGAAGAGGAAGGAGCTAACCTCGAGAAGATCTCCTCCACAGCTGCTTCTCATGAGTGTAAGAATGTCTTGTAATGGCACGACTGTGACTGTATGATGAACTGTAGTAGTGAGAATGTTTTGAGTTGAGTGTTTTGGATACAGCTAGGGAGCTAATACTTTGCAATAATCGGCCAAAGGTTGCTTGATGAGATAGTTTCTGAAACATCAGTACCTTGATGATGTTGTTTTGTTTAAGTTAGTTTCTTTGCAATGCACATTGTTTTCCAGATGCTTGCTATGTTACTTGTGTCATATGAATGGTTTCAAGCCCATACTCCTTGTTCTGTTCTTTGTACAGGTACCATCACCATAACATCTTCATGTGGGCATTTCGAATTGTGACATTGGCAGGTATCTGATGCTAGTCTGACATACAAAATGGACATGGATTGGTGCAGGTAATTCAGGTCACAGAGCTTGCACAGTGTTTGAGTGGAAGGTCAGAAATGCCCATTGGACTTGATTTATGTGCTGCGGTGGACCAGATGCATCATGTGTGTCATCATATGAGCATGAAATATCTAGTGATATCTTACGACCATACTGGCTGAACACTCTTTTTGCATGACATATATCTAGCTGGTTCAAGCTGCTGACATAAACCACATCAATGTTTGCCTATTCTACAGGACAATGTCTGACAAATCCCTTCCTTCCATGGTCTGGGGGTCTGTACCTATCAATATGTTCACTTAATTAGTGTGAGATAATCATTCATGATTTCCAGTAGCACAGACATAGGCCCTCATTCTGACCCTGGCGGTCTTTGACCGCCAGGGCGGAGGACCGCGGGAGCACCGCCGACAAGCCGGCGGTGCTTCAATGGGGATTCCGACCGCGGCGGTAAAGCCGCGGTCGGACCGGCACCACTGGCGGGGTCCCGCCAGTGTACCGCGGCCCCATTGAATCCTCCGCGGCGGCGCAGCTTGCTGCACCGCCGCGGGGATTCTGACCCCCCCTACCGCCATCCAGATCCCGGCGGTCGGACCGCCGAGATCCGGATGGCGGTAGGGGGGGTCGCGGGGCCCCTGGGGGCCCCTGCAGTGCCCATGCCACTGGCATGGGCATTGCAGGGGCCCCCGTAAGAGGGCCCCTACATGTATTTCACTGTCTGCTGCGCAGACAGTGAAATACGCGACGGGTGCAACTGCACCCGTCGCACAGCTTCCACTCCGCCGGCTCGATTCCGAGCCGGCTTCATCGTGGAAGCGTCTTTCCCGCTGGGCTGGCTGGCGGTCTGAACGAGACCGCCCGCCAGCCCAGCGGGAAAGTCAGAATTACCGCCGCGGTCTTTCGACCGCGGAACGGTAACCTGACGGCGGGACTTTGGCGGGCGGCCTCCGCCGCCCGCCAAGGTCAGAATGAGGGCCATAGTGACAACTTATGTGCTGAACTCTGTAATAACATTTTTAGTTTGAGCAGACACTTGTATGTATGTGTTTGCGTGTGGGAGGCTTGGAATCCTGAGCCACTCTGTACATGCAACATATCCCATATTGAACAAGTACCTTGGATCATCAGTGTATGGTTCAGATGGTCTGACTTATATAAATGACTAAATATGAATTCAAAATCAGCAGACAATAAGTCAGTGAAGGGTGAAATTATTAGACAGCTATGATTAGCATAAAATATATGTGACATGAGTCAACAAAATTTCAAATGTGAAGGGGTCAGTCATGGTGCCTGAAATAATCATTGGAATAGATGCCACATCATTGGGGGCACAAAAGCAAGAGTACTCCTCCCACTGAAAATGGTAGGTAGTTCAGGATCAGCCCAGAATTAATGTGTAACGCACAAAGAAGATCCTTAAGGAAGACAGGCATTACTGGCAGTTGTGAGTGTCTTGCCATCCGCACCTCCTGGATTCTTTTCTGGACGTCCCCACTTGCGTGGGGAGGACCTGCTGCCACAGAGGCAGGGGTGTCTGGGGATTGTTTTCCTCTGGCAGGGCCTCCCTTCCAATGGATGGCACTGATGTTGATGGGCCTGCTGTTGATGAGCCAAAGGAAGGGGTAGACTGGTGTTGATAAGCCCTGCTCAGGGTGGTGTTTATGTTTATCAATACCCCTGTTAGGAAGGTAATGTTTGTTTTGTGGGCCTCCATTTGTTCCCTCATGTTTCTACTGCATGTCCCTCTGTAGCTACTTCATAGTTCGGTTAACACCTACCCCATCACTTTCTGGAACTCCTGATAGACGCCCAAGACATGGCTGATGGTGTTCTGGCCGAGAGCAGTCCCACTGGCCCTACCCCGTTGGCCCATAGCATCCCTCACTCACATCCTACCCGACAGGCCTGTGCCCTTGCCACAGGGTGCCCCCTCCTACTTTTTCCTCATTGTCAGTCAGAAGAGTTGTGCTGCTCAACAGGATCCAGGACTAGGGGGCACAGGATGGTAGACACTGTGCTTGGGACACAGGTTGGCATGAATGGGTGCCTGTATTTTGAAACAACAGGTCTGGGAGGTGACGTTGTGGGTACAGAGACTCATTGTTGCCACCTGACAAGGGTTAGACCTGGCATCCTTGGTGTGGTCTCCCCTGTCTTTTTTGCCTCTGCTTCCCATGTTTTGACTGTGAACTGGACTCTGTTTTTGCTGTTTTTGGTACTCTGTGCACATTACCACTGCTGACCAGTGCTAAAGTGCAAGTACTCCTGTGTAAATTGTGTGTGTAATTGGCTAATTCCTGATTGACATATTTGATTTACTAGTAAGTCTCTAGTAAAGTGCACTAGAGGTGCCCTGGGCCTGTAATTCAATTGCTACTAGTGGGCTTGCTGCACTAGTTGTGCTACCCACATTAGTAGCCTTGTACACATGGCTCAGACCTGCCACTGCAGTGTCTGTGTGTGCAGTTTTGGAACTGCCATTTCGACCTGGCAAGCATACCCACTTGCCAGGCCAAAACCTTCCCTTTTTATACACTTAAGGCACCCATACGTTAGGCCCTAGGTAGCCTCATGGGCAGGGTGCAGTGTATGTTAAACGTGGGACATGTACTAATGTGTTTTAAATGGCCTAACAGTAAAATACTGCCAAATCGGTTTTCACTGTTGCAAGGCCTATCTCTCTCATAGGTAAACATGGAGGCGGCCTTTAAATAACTTTTAAGTACAGTTTCACTTTGGGAGCAGATTGAGATTTCGAGTTTGGGGTCTCTGATCTCACAATTTAAAAATACATCTTCTGGTAAATTTGTTTTTTAAATTGTCTGTTTGAAGATGCCACTTTTAGAAAGTGGTCATTTTCTTGCTTAAACCATTCTGTGACTCTACCTGCTTCTGTATTCCCTGCCTGGGTCAGACTGACTGTTGGGCTGTTTGTGAATATCCATTAGACAGTAACACAAAGGGAGCTGGGGTGTAGCCTATATATCCTGATGGGCCATCTGGGCTAGAGTGGAGGGAGGTGTGGTCACTTACACCTAAATGGGTTGTGCCTGCCCTCACCCAATGCAGTCTCTAACCCCCTCATGTGAGTTTGGAGTCAGGACCAGGCAAGGCAGGATCTTGTAAAAAGCAGAGACTTTCCTTTGAAGTTTTCCTACTTCAAAGGCGGAAAGGGGTATTAGTAGTGGACCCAAAATCCCAGATTTTCAGATTACTTCTGGAACCAAGAGGAACCTCTGTCAAGCAGAAGAGATGAAGAGCTGGAGAAGGAGTACTGCCCCTTTGCCTGTGACTATGCTTTGCTGGGTTGGCCTGCAGTTGCTGCTTCTGCCTGAAAGAGAACAAAGACCGTACTTTGTGGTATATTCCTACTTGTGAAGTGTTTCCAAGGGCTTGGACTGATCTTGCCTCCTGTGTTGAAGTCTCAAGGCCATCAAAGACTTCCTCTGCAGGCACCTGGGCTGTCTGCTGATGCTCCTGTCATGCCAAGTGTTGCCCTATCAGGTCCCTGGGTCCTTGAAAGGTAAAGCTGGTAGAACAAGGACTGAAATCCATGCACAGGAAGCTGTGTAGGGAAATTTTTGACGCACCACCTGCAACACGGCTAAACACGGCTAAAAAAAAACGCACCACCCTTCTCGCAGCTGAAATCGACGCACCACCTGCATCACGGCTGGAGAAGCGACGCAACACCCTCTTGCAGCTGCTAAAAATGAGGCAAACCTCTCACAGCATGGTTTTTCCGTGACCGCGCTGCAGGATTTCACATGCATCATCACTAGGCATTATAATCATTGTGAACCTGCGTGGACCCGAGGTGCCCCATCTGGAAAATAATGCACGGCCTCACTTGCAAGTAAGAAAATTATGAATCGCTGACTTTTTTGATGTACGCTCGCCCGTGCAGCTTTACTTTTGACACAAACCAGGTACTTTGTGTAACAACAACATTTCCATTCTTTTCTATGGAGAAAGAATCTATTATTTTGAAAATTCATAATTTTACATGTGTATGTTGGATTATTGTAGTTCTGATCCTGTTTGTGTTATGGCTATTTTTCTAAGCTGGTGTGGTGTCCATTTTGTAGTGTCTTCACTGTATTACTGTGTGTGTTGGGACAAATACTTTACACATTGCCTTTGAGTTAAGCCTGACTGCTTGTGCAAAGCTACTAAGGGGGTGAGCAGGGGTTATCTTAAGTGTGTATCTCCATTGCTCTGACTACAATGAGGGTCCCTTGCTTAGACAGAGAGCAAACTGACTGCCAACCAGAGATCCCATTTCTAACAGTGTCACAATCAGTACTGCAGGTTCACTAGTAGCTTTGAATTCACACACACTGTGTGCATGTAATACCACTTTAAGAGGGACTTATAATTAAATGAAATGTGCAAACTTTGGATAAACCAATGCTTCCATGTTTTCAAGATTTAGTACATTCACTTTAGCACTGGTTACCAGTGGTAACATATGCATAGTCCTAAAGTCAGCAAAAACAAGACATGAAAAAATGGAGTAGGAAGGCAAAAACCTGAGGCGGGGGGAACCACCTTCAGGCTGACACGCCTAAAACATTCTAATGGATCTTTACCATTTTGTGTAGGAATGAGATGATAGCTTTGTGATCAGGCCAGTTCCCCAGTGGATTCATCTTCCTTAAAAGCTGCATACACCAAGGATATCAAAAGAGATTCCCAAACCTATACATTTACAAGGGGATGTATCTTTGCTGTAGGACTTGCAAGTTATCATATCCAACATCGCTGTCTTTAACTCCTTCTCTGGAATCTCACCTTTCAATAAGATTCTTCCTCTTGCAGTCATTCTTTGCCTTAGTTGTGTCATCCCCACTGGAGTGAAATAACCCTTTCAAAGAGGAGGCAAGGGCTCCTGCAGTATTGTTGAGTGGGGAGTCTGAGCAAAGTATTACTCATCTTACAGACCACTGAAATGGAGAGTTAGACCTTACTGCAATTTCAATGTGAAAAGTCTGCCCACTTTTCCACATGCTCACAGCGTCTCTCATCATAACAACTTTGTCTGGGCTCGCTCTACTTGGTAGATAAACAAATTGTTAAAGGAATGTTTAGAGGTTTTATGTTTGCTCCTATTCAGATGAAATAGATATTTATATAATTGTCTTGACAGTTGGCTTGTAGACCTTTCCAGGTCAGCTTGTTTGACCGTGGATTGTTGTTAAACAAGTTTGAGTCACCTTTTAGGAGATCAAGCTACATGGCTTTTCTTGCTACCAATGGCATTTGGCCTTCTGTGACAAAATATGTTATACTCAATGTAAAAAATGTTATGGGAACATAGGTTTGTTTTTTTCTTGTGGGGTTTTATATCTGTTAGCACATGTATGCCATTGTGCTGGTGATGGGGAGATATGCCCCAAAACTAACATTAGTTATAATGGTGAGGGATCTACCACCCCTCCCTCCAAAACATTACATTAGGTTATGTCCAGTAGAACATTGCCTTGCATCAAGAACTGATATATTTTTGAGAACAAGTCACAAAAGCAGCACAGGAATGTCTATTCCTTGTTTGTTAGATGACGTTGCTGTCAAAATTCACTTAAGCCAACATCATACAGTAACTAGTGTAAGATGGCCCTATCAGCATTGTTACTCCTGTCTAATGGTCTGCATTGTCAGGTCAAGGGCGAGTTTTCAGTCTCCCCTTATAACTCCAAGATTAGAGGTGGAAGTGTAGCCAACAGGGTGAAAATGGTGGACACACGTTTGGGAGTTCTAGATAGAAACCCAAAAAATAATGGGTCCACTCTGCTGTGTGGTAAGCTTCAGCTGGGATAATTAGGTGCTCTGGGCAATCAGAAGACCAGGAAGGTGGTTGAATCTTGAGAGCTTGGGCCACGACTCTGACTCTACTAGCCTTTATTCACGGGTCAGGACCATCTCCATTCCATGCTATAGGGCCTAGAGGTGTTGTGGATGCTGCACCACACTGGTTTAGCTGTGTGGGGCAGCTCACTTAGGACACCCCAGGCGCACAGACAAGCCTTAGGCAGATATTCTGTGCTCTTTGGCGTGGCCATATGGCAGGCCCTAGACAGAACTTGAGTGTTTAGGTACTGTCCGCCAGGTGCCACAGTAAAAAAGTAGCCTGTACACCCTTATTGGACCATGGCTTCTATCCGTGGGAACACTGATGTGGTAAAGACTAGAAAGTGCGATGGTGTGACCCCCTTATCGCCCCCTGATGAACCTGGGAGGATACGCCGTGAGGTCTGCTGGTACATCCGGAGGTGAAATTTACTTTCTGATCCATAGGAGGAAGGTTTGAGGCATTGCCACAGATAACAATTTTCCCTCTGAATAAAATACTGCCCTACATAGACATTTATGCATGTTGATGGTCTCCTTCCCTCCCTATCTTGGAAAGGGATATACTCCTGTCTTTGATAAGTATAAAGATTTAGAAGTTTGCACATTTGTAGTTGTTCACAAAGGGCCCTATTCATAAACAGCATCCACAGTCATGGCAGTAGCTATGCACTTGTGGTAGATTCTTTGCACTCAGTGTAGTCTCCACACTGCAGTTCTTATTGTGGAGACTACTCCGGTACCATAAAAAAACTGGGGAAGGGGGCTGAAAAGAACATGAAGAGGGCATCCATCAGGACTCACTCAGGCCAGGTGCTTTGCTGAGGGGGCCTCCCTGCACCATGGGGGCTGCTAGGACCTTTGTTACACCAGTGCATTCCATCATAAGCACCAAGACTCCATCATGACTGCAGAGTCACCACCATGACTTTGTGAATCAGGCCCAGTGTTACTAGGTGTGCCCGCTCTAAAATAGACACTCCCACCATCGCTTGTGGGATTACTCACAGAAAAACCTTTCTGTGAGGCAATTAATTTAGAACTGCAAATTCAGCTTCTTTTTATTAGAAAAGTAATTTTGCACTAGTTAATTGTGCTATTGATCTGTGTAAGTCTGATTTAACACATGAAATTACCTGCCAAATATTGTAAAGCACATTAAAGTAGATGTAGTGGAATCTTAGGTAGTTGCAAATTGGTGCACAGAATCATGTAGCCCTGAATTCAAACATGAGCAGCAAATGCCAGCAATTAGTGATAGAATAATTTATCTACAGCAAGCTCCGAGTAGTACATGACACACTTCAATGTTATAAATGATTGCAAAGTGTCTGCAGGCATTGATTTTAAAATATAGTTGCTTCTGCTAAATAAGTAATAAGGCCCATGTTTATACTTTTTTAGCAGCATTTGCATCACTTTTTGACGCAAAAGCGGCGCAAGCTTACAAAATACAATTATGGCCTGTATTTATACTTTTTTAGCGCTGCAATTGTATTTTGTAAGTTTGCGCCACTTTTGCGTCAAAAAGCGGCACAAACTTACTTACGCAGTGTGCATGTATTATAAGGCACTGGATGTGTCCCCTTGAAGGATCTGCAAAGCAATGGACATGATTGTGACTAAAGGTTTGACAATAGGGAGGTCAGCAAAGGAATAAGAGACATTAATACTGACGACCAGGTTTCAGAATCTACTATTATGTATGTATCTGTATTTATTTTTTCCATTAGTGTGTGACAACAGAATGATCCCCATTCCAGACATGCATGATCCCTGAAAAAGGAAAAGTTATTTTAAGAGTTATGATTGTTATTATGGAAAAACATACGAAAAGATTGAAAAGTCACGGCCATGCATATTATTTGGGTTGAGCCTCCATGCTTGCGCATGAGTATCGTTTGCGAGATGCTGTAGTAGTTAGAAAAGGGCTCGGAGCCCCGCCCATGTCATGTCAGTGTCTTTCATTGGTTCGTGGGCTTGCCTTTTTAAATCTGCTTGCTTTCATTAGTGGATGGCATGCATCTGTCATGCTTTTTCCGGTGGTTCGCCCTCCTCGAGCGCAGCGACCAATTACTGAAAACATACAAGGCTCGCTGTTTTCCATCCGGTTTGTGGACTACTTTTTCTCTTTTTTCGCAGCGCAATCTCGCTTGGCAGAAGTCGAGCGCTTTGCATGACATCGACCCTGTTACATAGTTAATTGCACTTTTGCCGGTTACATAGATAATTGCACTTTTGCCGATATGTTTTACTATGAGTGAACTGTTATTTCCGTTTGTGTGTCTGCTTTGCACTGATGGCGGCCATCAGCTTGTTTATGTGAAACGTTTACTTTTCAGTTTATATGGTAAGAAAAGTCCAGTTAGGTATGTGAAACTGTTTTCTTTTTGTTTTCAATTTATGTGGCAAGAAAAGTCCGGTTAGGAGTTTACAATGCCAGTTGCTCTAGCTCAAACGGGAGACCGTTTCAATTTCCATTTTTTAATGAGGCAAGAAAAGTCTGGTTGGGAGTTTACAACTGCTAATAGCTCTTACTTGGAGAAATGTGAGACCTGTTGCATTGCAAATGCTTGTTTTTTTTACTAAGACGTCTTGCCTGTTTCTTCAGTCTGATCCACACAATCAATGGAGTTTAGAGTGAGGTTGTTTTTAACAGTAAAAAATGAAAAGGCTGATGCTAGTTTCTGCTAGATGATAGACGACATGATCACTGGCAGGTAACTAATGATTTGACCCCATGGTTTACAGATCAGAAACCCCATAGGAGATTCATATAAGACACTTTCCTACCTTGTTTTGTTTTCTAAAATATTAGTTTTTCCTACACATACAGGTACCCCTGAAATACAGAAGTACCCACTTTCAGGTGAAAGCCTTATGCCTCATTAACGTGCATGGAATGCATGCCACAAAGGCAGGGACACACATGTATAGCCCTGAGGAAGGACCCAGACCCCTACTTGCTCTTTGTGAGGGCCGAAACACCTCTGCAAAAATCAGGGGTGATTGAGAAAATAACAATCAATTGAAACCCTGTACTTATTTTTATTAAACCTACAGTACCCTACTAATAAATTGTATTTCTGACAGGGAATATGATGAAGTTTTTTTTAAAACTTTCTTTCTTTGTTCAACTGATTTATCCAGACAGATATTTTATATAAGAACTCCCATTTGTGGTTGATGCTATGATCCTACCAGGGTGTTACTAGGCACCGATGATGAAGCATGCAGCTAACTAGAGGGAGAGGAATCTACCAGCTCACTCGCCGTCAGAGCTGGACATTTTACAAGTAGCTGCTGCCTCATGGTTCAGGGGATCCCACCCTTGATTTGTCATCAGTAAACATTTGACATGCACACTACTTCACCAGTTTTCACTTTTTTCCCCTCTCACGGTCTTCCCACTTCTATTATTTAGTGGTTTCACATGCTGATATTGGTTAGTGATGGAATGAACAGTTAACACACAGGGGTTTATGTGATTCCATTCTGGAACTGTTATTGATGAGCGCCTGAATTGCAATCTATTACATTTGGTTTTACTTTTTTGTTCCCTGTTCATGGCCCTTCCATTTTCATCCCTGTGTTCCTACAAGTTTATTTTGGCGTTTTGGTGATTCTACCTCAGTAAGGTCAACTTGTAAGCATCCGAGGTGTATGCACTGGAATTAATGTTTCCTTTTTCTGCCATTTCACACAGTTCATTTTACTTTCAGTGCTCTCAAATGCTTCTTTGGTCTTGGAGTCTCCTAACCAACCACGGCCTATTTCTCCATTGTCTTGCAATCTTCTTGATTCTTCCCAGTCCTTAGCTCCTCTCACCTTTGTCAGATAATTGGCACATTACTGATATGCTTTCCTGTGACATTCTCTAAATCTACTAATTTTGGTCCAGTCAGGCTTGGATATTTTGATTGGAGAGTAGCTTTTTTTTTTTTTTCTTTTTTTCTTTTTTTTTGCTTTGCATAGATTCACTTGTGGGTTTCGGCATTTCTCTGCACTTCATGTCGGGTAAAATTCCCCTTAACTACGGGTGACTTAAAACTTGGGTACTTTCTTCCCTTGTTTCTTGTGAGTTTCTGGTTCTTCTACCTGGCGTTGTACATAGTGTTTTACCAATGCCCTGCCTTTTACTAGTTTATACTTAAATTGGCAATTAATTTCTTCTTTATTGCTCTCTTCCATTTTCTTTCCCCTTTTTTTTCTTTCCATCCCCTTACTGTTTCATATCTTTTTTACAGACCTCTCTGGCATTATTGTATGCCCTAATGATGATCGCTTGATTGTTCAGGGATCAAAACGCCATTGACCTCCATATAGGGACTTTGTTTTGATTATTACTGGTAATGTAATTGTGAGCAGCGATATTAAAAAAATTGTGACTCTAAGTGTGAAGTGAAATTTGTCACACTCAGATGCTTCAGTCTCTGTAACTATGGCCCTCATTACAACCATGGCGATAAATGCTGCCTACCTCCGTGCTGACGGCCGCCAACATACCGTGCCCCCGGTGGTATTCCGCTATGGGTATTATGACCCACACAGAGAATTCCGCCACTATACAGACACCCACACAAGTCTGAAAGCCCAAAGGACAGTGATAAACTGGCGATAGCAAAACCCACACCAATACGTTAACAGGTACACACTGCTGCGCTCAAAATACACACACATTTACAAAACACCACCACATTGAACAATTCAAACTACACACACTTGACGCATATACACACACACCACACGCACACACTCACAACACTATAAAACACACACCCACATGACCCACAACCCTTTCAATGAAAAACAAGATTGCTAACACAGAGAGACACAAGCCAGGAGCACCCACTCAATCAGAGGCACAGAACACCATCACCCATACACAATCCACGCACATCCCAGCATACACCCCAACACATCACCCAAACTTCACCCCACACATCCTCACACATATCCATTGCACCACATCCATGGCACCCCAAAGACACCCCAGGTTTTCAGAGGAGGAGCTAAGGGTCATGGTGTGGGAAATCATCCGGGTAGAGCCACAGCTATTCGGATCACGGATGCAGTAGATGTCCATTGCTAGGAAGATGGAGCTATGGCGGAGAATCGTGGACAGGGTCAATGCCGTGGGACAGCACCCCAGAACAAGGGATGACATCAGGAGAGGTAGAATGACCTACGGGGGAAGGTGCGTTCCGTGGTTGCAAGACACCAGGTAGCACTACAGAGGATTGGCGGTGGACGCCCACCTCCTCCCCCACAACTAACAATATGGGAGGAGCAGGTCTTGGCAATAATGCATCCTGAGGGCCTCGCAGGAGTAGCAGGAGGACTGGACTCTGGTAAGTCAAATCTTCACTACTTTATCCCTCCCACCCTACCTGCATGTCATCACAAACTCCTACCCCTACCCTCACTCTCATCACTCCACCACCTCACACATACCCCACCACCATCACAACCTACCCATCCCAATACCAAGCCCTGCATGTAACACGAATGCATGGACCCCGAACACAGACCTGCATGGACACCCATCAACACAGCATGCCCAGTAGAGAGACCCACTCAGCCCACAAAATCACCACTCACACAAGGCCAAGCTGACAGGGAAATCACAATCATACAGGGAAAAACACCCATGCACAAGATGGCACACTCAGATACAATAACACTGCATTTGCATTCCCACAGGACCCTAACTCAACGCCTGCCCGAAGAGGCCTACAGTAACAACAGCAGCTCTGCACGCCTGGATCAGGATGACCAACCTGGCCCATCTGGGACCTCTGTACAGTCGGTCCCCCTGCCACAGCCCCAACCCACCACAGAGCCCACCCCCCCTCAGGAAACACCAGCACAGCACCCACCCAGCAGACCCATGCCACTGTCCCCAACACATGTCAATTAGCAATGTGTCCACCACTACAGGGACCCCAGGCAACCCCACAAACGCAGGAAGATCAGGGACCTGGGGTCAGTGGCAGTGGGCACACAGTTCAGGAGACAGAGGCACAGGACAACAGGGAAGCTGGGAGGACTGCTGTGTGACAGGGGGAGGACAGGCCCAGGGAACACACTTTCCACGAGACACTCTCCAACATCCTGGGAGCATACCAACCATTACCAGGAGACGATGGGCCAGGTACTGCCCAACTTGCAGGAGACCCAGCGGCTGCAGGAGGGACAGTACCTGGGGATCAGGCATGACCTAAAAAACATCTACACCATCCTGGTCACCATTGCAGGGGTGCTGGCTGACATGGGCAAGACCATGAGGGAGGCAGTGGCACAACAACGGGAGCCTGACACTAGCCAAACCAATGAACAGCCTTCCACCTCTGCCGGCGCTAGTGGACAGGAGGCCCTGTCACAGGAACAACAGGCCACCAGCACCCCACCCCCTGCAGAAGGAGAATCACCCCACAAACGGTCCTATATAAGACTGTCCTGATTGTCACCCTTCTGTCACCCTGTCCACCTTGAACTGCCATTACTCCTCTTCCTATGCCACATTGGACAATGCACCTGTGATACCAAGAGACTGGCCTCTACCATGGACTTTCCTCCACCATTGGCCCTGCCCATTGCACATCCCCCTCTACTTATGAGCACTTAAATAAACACCCTTGGAACAAATATTAATCTGGAGTCTGTCAAATGATTCACATATGTATTAGAACACCATTATCAAAGCATTGCAACTCAAATGTACAGTGAAATATACTTTGGAATGGCCTTTGGTGGGCAGCAGTCCACATAGCAGGTGCCAGAGTGGGGCACAGAGATCTGAAAATAGAGATGCCAAAGGGTACAGTCAATGGCCATAGGCATAGGGAAACAGGTTGCCATGTACAATGTCCAACCAAAAACTGAAATGTAAAGTGAACTTACAGTGTCTTACCTGTGTGTCACTGGAAGTACTGCTGAATTATATTGCTTCTGTTGTCAATATCTTCTTCCTCTGCCTCCTCTTCCTCACTGTCCACAGGCTCCACCGCTGCCACAAGACCATCTCCAGGCACATCCCCCTGTAGAAAAGGCACCTGGTGTCTCAAGGCCAGGTTATGCGACATGCAACATGCAACGATGATCTGGCACACCTTCTGGGGTGAGTAGTACAGGGAGCCACTTGTCAGATGGAGGCACCGGAACCTGGCCATCAAGAGGCCAATGGTCCTTTCAATAATCCTCCTTGTTCGCCCATGTGCCTCATTGTAACATTCCTCTGCCCTTGTCCTGGCATTCCTCACTGGGGTCAGTAGCCATGAGAGGCTGGAGTAACCAGAGTCACCTGCAAATATCGAGGGACAACTGTTAAACACACATTAACCCTTAGGGACAACCCCATACCCAGACACCTACTCATAGTGTGTGGGGAACTTGGGCTCACCTATTAGCCACACCTGGTGCCTCTGGAGTTGGCCCATCTTATATGGGATGCGGCTATTCCTCAAGATAAAGGCGTCATGCACAGAGCCAGGATATTTGGCATTCACATGGGAGATGTACTGGTCCGCCAAACACACCATCTTCTCATTCATAGGAATCCTGATTCCTGAAAACTTGGTCATTTCTCTGGGGGGGGATGGCAAATACTACATGTGTACCATCAAGGGCACCAATGATGTTGGGGATATGTCCCAGGGCATAAAAGTCAGCCTTCACTGTGCCCAAATTCTCCACCTGGGGGAACATGATGTAGCTGTGCATGTGTTTCAGCAGGGCAGACAACACTGGTTAACACGTTGGAGAACATTGGCTAGGACATCCCTGATGCCATGGCCACTGTTGTTTTGAAGGAACCACTAGCCAGGAAATGGAGCACTGACTGGACATGCAGTAGAGGGGGGATACTTGTGGGTCAGGTCTGGCTCTAATTGTGCATACAGTTCTATGATTGCGGCACAATCAAGTCTATAGGTTATGATAATGTGTCTGTCCTCCATTGTCGCAAGGTCCACCAGGGGTCTGTACACGGGATGATGCCGCCATCTCACATTCAGCCTCAGCGGTTGAGGCCTATGGAAGAAAACGGTGAGCAGAGGGTCATATTCACACTTCCATTGCACTAATGATGATTTGTTTCCTTTACAGAAACAAGATGTGAATCCGACAATCAGTTGCTGTGCCAATATCTGCTGTGACGCAGTTAGGTGCCTGCCCTGTGCCCCCCTGAAATGGCGGCTGCTGACCTGTGAGAAGGGACAAGTGGAATTGGGTAATTGCACTGGCGTTGTGCGCCGTCACTGTAGGCGGTCGAAGATCGCTACGCAACTTCGCATTGGTTATCATTGGGCACTATGGGTTCCAGGAGCAAATGGTGATGTACGCCGGTGGCGACGGTAAGCACCGCCGCGGACATCACCGCCATTTTCTATCTGTTCACTCACTTGAGTGCTGTGTATGTAAGCCACATGTGGGGGGGGCAGCGGCGTCCTGACCAGAGTGCTGCATGTAAGGTGGTCAATGTATGTGCGTCAGGGGATGTGAGGGATATGGTGGGCCATGAGTGTGATGGTCCGGAAGGTTGACTAATTCCCTTTTCTGCTGTCTTTTCCATGCAGGTCAGAGCCCTCCAGAAAATGGATATTTGGAGTGCCATTGCCAAGGAGGTGTGAACCCTGGGGGTCTTTGACAGCCGGAGGACACACTGCTGCAAGAGGTGGGAGGACCTGCGCCGCTGGAGAAAGAGGACGGCGGAGACCCAGCTGGGGCTGGCCTCCCAACAAGGAAGGGGTGCCCGTCGCACCATGACCCCCCCTGATGTTCCACATCCTGGCGGTGGCCTATCCAGAGTTGGATGGGCACTTGAAGGCATCACAGCAGCCACAAGGGGGTGAGTACAGATTTTGAATCCTGACTTTGCGTGCGTTAAGAGGTACCTGGGTGGGGGGTGTGGGCTATGGGTGCCCCTAGGCCAGGGTGAAGATGGCAGGGTAGGTCCCTTGTTGAGTAGGCTCAAAAGCACTCCTACCCCAATAGTGTTTGTGGGCATCTACTACTGGGCAGGCTCCTGTGGGTTTCAGGTGTGCAGCTAATGGCGTTAGACATTGTACCCCATGGGCTGGTGACAATCTTAGTAAGTGGTAGTGCATGGCCTAGTGTATAGGACTTCTTCCTGTGTGTTGTGTATGCCAAAGGTAGTGGTGTTGCTGGCATTGACCAAGTGTATCCTCTGTCTCTCCCCCTTCCTTTTTGTTTTGTCACCCTGTCCTTGTGTGCATTAGCATCATCTGGCAGAGGAGCAGAGGCACCGGCGACGAAGGGAGCTGCATCAAATATGTGCTTCGAGGCCAAATCCACAGACAGTGAGGGCACCAGTGGGACAGAGGGCGAGGTGAGCACCATGACGGGAACAGGAGGGGAGACCACAGACAGCAATTCCTCCTCCAATGGAAGCTCCCTGGCGGTGGCGGACACCTCTGTGCCCACCCCAAAAACAGGTACAGCTGCCACCAGCTCCTCCCTCCCAGCAGCCCCTCAGCGTGTTTCCCGTGCCTGCTCACCCAGGAGGGTGGGCATCCCCTTCGCCCCAGGCACCTCAGGCCCTGCCTCAGTCAGCCCTGCTGCCCTCAGTGAGGAGGCTATTGACCTCCTGAGATCCCTCTCTGTTAAGCAGTCAACCATTCTGAATGCCATCCAGGGTGTCGAGAGACTTTTGCAACAAACAAATGCATACCTTCAGGGCATTCACTCTGGCGTGGTGGCCCAACAGAGAGCATTTCAGGCTCTGGCCTCTGCACTGATGGCAGCCATTGTCCCTGTCTCTAGCCTCCCCCTTCCAACTTATTCTGCCCAGTCCCAATTCCCTCAACCCCAGCCTATCCCAAGCACACCTTCAGACCAGCATTCACCCAAATCAACACACAGAAGTGGCTCAGGCAAACACAAGCACCACACATCATCCCACAGGCACTCACACAACCACCATCCCCATGCAGACACACCAACATCCACTGCCTCCACTGTGTCCCCCTCCTCCTCGTCATCCACCTCCCTCCCAGTATTGTCTCCACTCACACCTGCATGCACTACATCCTCATCCACTACCTCCATCACCAGCACTCCCATCACTGCTCACCCCTCACTGGCAGTCACCACCCCCACATACATGCACACGTCCCCTGTGTCGTCTCCCAGTGTGTCTATGACCCCTCCTCCCAAAGTACACAAACGCAAGCACCCACCAACCCACCAGCCATCCACCTCACAAAAGCATCTAGCCCAGGCACCTTCACCCAAACTCAGACAGACCCCTCTACAACCACTCCCTCTTCATCCACTCCCAAACCCTCTCCCTCTCCCTCTTCTCACCCCAGTGTGTCTAAAAAGCTTTTACTGGCAAACATTTACCTCTTCCCTACCCCTCCCCACCCCCGTCCTTCCCTTCGGGCCAGGGTGTCCAGAACCCCGGCCAGCACCTCAGCCACCAAGTCGGCTTACACTGTGGTACCTGCAACTCACAGAGGCTCAAAGGGGGCAACTGTCAGCTCAGCCAGTGTGCCACCAACCCCTGCAAAGGAGAAAACCATTCCTCCACCTGCCAAAGTGAAGAAGGTGACAGCATGCAGCAAGGGCAAGGAGCATGACCCACTCAGCAAGGCCTCCTCCAAAACTCCAGCTGCCAGAGCCAAGGTCACAACAGCATCTGCCAAGGTGAGGAAGGGACAGAAAACCAAAGGCAAAGCACTTCAGCCGTCGGAGGCTGAGGGTGAGCACCTGGTGCCCACCAGCACAACTGCCAGCCATGCGACCTGCTCCGCAGGCAGCACCGCCAGCAGCCCCGCTGCAAGCACTGCCACCTGCCTTGCCACCTGCACCGGTGCTAGCACCACTACTGTCAGTAGCAGCATCCCCAGTGGGCAGCCATCTGAGGCTGCAGGAGAAGGGCTGGAGCCTCCCTCCAACACTGGCAGCACCAGCAGCTGCACCACGACCAGCACCACCAGCAGCCCCGCCGCAAGCACTGCCACCTGCACCGCTGACAGTAGGACCACTACTAGAAGCAGCATCCCGAGTGGGCAGCTGACCATGGCTGCAGGAGATGGGCTGGAGCTTTCCACCACCACTGGCAGCACCTCCACCAGCAGAGGCACTACTACCAGTTTGCAGCCTTAGCCGCCGCAGGATGGAGTCTAGCCCTGCCTCAATGGACTATCATGCAACCTGCTCTCTGAAAATCTTGTGCCTCAGACACCCAGGTGAGGGAATGTTAACTGCCACACCACAAGTTCTGCATCACTGGGCACAATGCCTCCTCCGGAACCAGTGGAGATATGCATCCCCTCACCCCCTCCTTGGCAGGAAGAAGCACACTGGGCACAAGGCCCCCTCCAGAACAAGTGGAGATATTCATCCACTCACCCCCTCCTTGGCAGACTGAAGAACACTGGGCACAAGGCTCCCTCCAGAACCAGTGGAGAAGCCATCCACTAGAGAGACTGTGGCTTTGCACACCCCAGGACCAAGCAGTGTGCAAACCACCCACTAGAGAGACTGTGGCTTGCACTCCCCAGGACCAAGCAGTGGGCAAATCACCCACTTGAGAGACTGTGGCTTTGTACTCCCCAGGACCAATCAGTGGGCAAACCACCCAATTGAGAGACTGTGGCTTTGCACTCCCCAGGACATTGCTGTGGGCATGGAGCCCCCTCCAGGAGAAGTGGCGTTGTCCCATCCTTCGGCTGAGGTGCCCCCTTTCCCCATCTACCTGAGGTGCCTGTGTGTTAGACCTGATGCCCCTGCAGTGTTCTCTCCATATTGAGACAGGAGTCAAGTGCCCCAGTGGCCCATGGACATTTGGAAAGGACAATGTACGGCGTTATGTACATATTGCATATTTTTGTAAACACAGTTTTTCTATTTGTTACGTATATCTGCCATTTTCTAATATATCATTGATTTAACTCACTTCATTTTGTCCTTGCGTTCTTCCAGGGGCTTATGGGGTGTAAATGTAGTGTTGTTGCATGTGTTTGTGTGTATGGAGTTGTGGATGAGGGTGTGGGTGGGTGTGTGGAGTGTTGCGTGTGTGTGTTACTCTCTTTTTCCTCCACCCCTCCCCTGTGTACTAGGTGCAGTACTCACTGTGGTCATCGCCGCAGCCTTTGGTATTCCTGGTAGATGGAGATGTAGACCAGCATGGGCAGGACCTGTAACTTGGGCTCCATGGCGTCCTGGTTCTTCGTTGAGTGTCGAGAGGTGAGTGGTTTCCCTTCTGTGTTCTGTTTCTGCCATGCTTTTGATGGCCTTGGTACCGCCCCAGAAAAGCTGGGGGATTGGCAGGATGTGATGGGGTGGGCGGTACATTGTCTTCCGCCTGTCTGTTGGCAGTGACCGCCATGGTGTTTGTTGCTACCGCCGTGGCGGTCGGAGTGTTCAAGTGGCTGTCTGTGTTGGCGGTTTCCGCCATGGTTGTGATCCCATTTTTTTTACCGCCGGCCTGTTGACGGTATTACCACCGCTTTAACACCGACCTCCAGGGTTGTAATGAGGGCCTATGTGATTTGATTTTCTCCAAGCTTGTTGGTGTTGTTGCCAACACAAACAAGTTCTTTGGATTTAATTGTGAAAACATTGTATGTATATGGTCTATCGGACACATTGAAGGTTCACTGTGATCTCCATTGTAATTGATGTTCATATGTTTTGCTTGAGGGACTGTTATTCCATGAATATGATATGTACCACTGGTCCCTCTATATTGATGAGGTTCTCTTGTTTCATATAAATGTGCCGATATAAATCTGCCATCCGCAGTACCCTCCTCAGAACACTGCTGAAAACTACTGGACCTATAGTGTCTGCATTGTGCCTGCATTGGGGTCAGCATAGTTTTTGTGCAGGAAGGAATCTCTTCCTGTACAAGCAATACTTTAAGATTCTTTCCGCTTTGTATGTGTGATGTATAATGCAGTACTTGTGCAAAGAAAAAAAATTAAAACATTTTCCCTTGTTACCCTTGCTTTAGGGATGTGCCGGATTTTGACACAAATCTCTGTTTACAATTCTTTGCAGACTGGGAATTGCATCAAAACCCATGGCCGCTGTATGGGATCTTACACAAAGTAACACAAGGCATCTTACTGTGTTGCTGAAGGAGGCTGGCCCTCTATGTAGTGTGCAAACCTAGGCACACTGTGCCGGGGTTCAAGGCAACTACATGTTGGTTTCCAGGGGTAAAAATGAGACCACCTAATTCTCCAATTTTTAAGGTAGCTGGTCGAAGAGTTAGGCTAATCCAGGAGATGTGGTAAGAATTTACTGTACTCACATATCCAATCATGCACTACACTCACTCAATGAATAACTCGAGACTAGAATTAATAAAAATACTTCAGACTTTTATATAAATTTTAAGACCAAAACCTTTAGAATATGTTAAGAACTTTTGGAGTTATGACTTTTTGAAGTTTTAATAAAGTTAGTCTTTCTGTGCGTAATTACTCACCATAGGAATCAATAGGCAGTCACTTTTAAAAATGCATTAAAAATTGTACATTTGGATTACCAGTCTCTTCTCTTTCAGGGAGGCCAGAGTGGTCGGTGGGCACTCTGTGCCAGCTGGAAAGCCTCAGCGGCTCCCGGTTCCAGCGGTAGCAGCATTGGAAAAACTCTTGGCAAAGGCACAGGACCACCTGGAGGGGCCACTTGGAAAAGGAGCTGGTTTTCAGATTTAAAGATGGTGCCTGAAGGTCCCCTTGAGCTGTTGAGGTCGCAATGGGTTGGGGACCTGGGGCACACAGCAGATCCTGCGATGCAAGGCTCAAGGTGGCCAGGTGCAGGGCGTTTTGGAGGTGTTGGATGCTGTGCGCAAAGGGACCCATTGGAGCTGGAGGTAAATCTTCTTCTTGGGGTCCTACAGGATGTTGCGGGCACTTTGGAAGGAGGCCCAGGGTGCCACTGAAGTCCATTGACAGGGGCTTCCTCCTGTTCCAGTTGCAGCTCTGGGGGAGCTGCTGTTGGTGATGTCTAACGTGCACTAGTCAGTACATGGGGTATTGCCACAACTCGGCCACATGAGGGTGCTGTGCCACCAAAAAGGGTACACTTGCAGGTCTTGGCTGGGCTGTTATTGGTTTGTTGTTGGGCCAGCAGAGACTTCTGGTTGCAGACATATCGTCCAGTCAGTGAAGTGACTGGCTTGCAGGTTCCTGTGGTTTCTTGAGTGGTGCCTCCACTCAGGAGGGATTTCATGGGCTACTTGCAAAGCCTGGAGGTCATCAGGGGCTTTTGCGGTTGGTCCAGTGGTCAGCTCTTCCGCATCGGTGATTGTCAGGACACTGGTGCAGCACGCAGGGGTCTTCGAGCCTCTTCTGTTGCAGCAGGTTCTCTGTTCTCGTCTTCGTGGGTTCTTTGGTGCTGTCTTTTTTCTTCCAGATGAATCTAAAATCTTGGTTTAGGGGATCCCACTACATATTGAATTTAGTGGGCATTTTAGGGGGATCCTAGTAGTGTCCAATGGGACATTTACCGTTGGGTGGCTACACCCACTATAGTGACCACTTCCTGTGGGAAAGGTCACTTCCCTAAACCCTATTGGATATTTTCTTGCTACCCAACATGGAGGAAAAAGAGATGGAGGTTCCACTTCGCCTGCAAGCACTTAGGGGTGGTGCATGAGCAGTGAGGCCACTACTCCTACTGTTTGTCTGGTTTCCCACCTTTGCTCCCACCAAAAGTGGTGCTTTGCAAGGGGGTCTTCTGCTGCTAGCAACAGGCCTAGAGGCTCGAGTTTCAGGGGCTGTAGCCCTCTGAAGCACGCCACCAGGGTGTTTCACATTCCTGCTCACTGCACCACTGGATTCAAGCTAGCTTAGCTGATGAAGGGTGATACCCTGAAACCTGTCCTAGGATGCTTGTTTCTGGTCCAGGGTGGACCTGTCTTGGCAGTTCGGGTTGGACTGTTCCTATGAGGAACAGGGTCAAGACTGATTTGCATATGGCTGAGTCCAAACTGGGGTGGCGTGATGAGCAAAAAAACGATGGCTTAAACCCAGATCTTTGTGACTGGGTGTGAATGTTTGCATTATTCAGCATTCCATCCATCATCTGTTCTTCTTTACATTTGTAGCCCTTTGAAGCTCACCACCAGGGTGTTGCACATTCCTGAGGGATGGGGTGTTAGCTCTTCTACCCAGGAAGGGCGTTGTCTTACAAACCAGAGAGCCATGGCTCTCTCCTAGGTTTGTGAATTGGCCTTCTGGAGTGGCAGGCTGGATGGAACCAGTCAGCAACTATGCCAGTTAGGTTAGCTTTTGCAGGGGGCACCTCAAAGGTGAACCCTGGGTACAGTTAGGTACCCAACACACTGGAACACTGGTACCAGTTTGGATGCAATATTCTGAGTTGTTTGATATCAAACGACCCAGGGTACAGAGTGGCCATCATGTAGCTGGGGAACCCGTTTTTGACCAGTGTCCAGTACATGTAATTAAAATGGCTGCTCTGTTCACTCGCTATGTCCCAGGTCTGGCAAGGACACAGTGGGCGCATATGGCTCATGCAATTATGCCCTCATATATAGTATGGTGCACTCTGTCTTTGGGCTGTAAGGCCTACTAGAGGGGTGACTTATCCATAACATATGCAGCGTAGGGTGGACAGGGCACACAGGGTGTGTGCCATGGTTAGTCTGCCCTTTTAGGTATGCCCCAGTACACTAAACCTGCACTGGCAGTGCTGGGGGTATCTAGGTGCACGGCCCTTGAGGTTGGTACAATCAGTGCTGATGGCCTCAGGGGCCTACTTCTACTATCACATGCCCTGGATATTGGGCTACCCATTTAAAAGGGTCCCATAGGGATATGTAAGAGTGTATCCAATTTTGCCAAGCATCACAACAGATTTAGGGAAAGAGCTCTGACCCAGGGTACCTGGTTAGCAGGGTCCAAGGACACTATTAACTTCTAGAACTTCTAGAACATATCAACATCAGGCAAAAAGTGGAGGCTAACCATGCAAAAAGAAGCCTCCTTTCACAGTTGCATTAAATTAGGTTACAATCCAGTGCAATTCACAATTTGCATTGGATTGCAAATCCCACAAGTAGAATTTTTATTGGATTTCTTTTAAAAATGTAATGCAAACCAGGCACAAAGGGTCTGATTTAGATGTTGTCAATAATGTTCCCGCCATCGAACTTTTCAACTGAAAACCCATCCAGCACCGTGATGTTCTATCCACCCTATTTAGATGTTAAAGGGAGCATAGGCGACAGACCACCGACCATCTGCTGTCACCACCAAGAATCACCACCCATGTCAACCGCGCCATAGGCTAAAGCGACTGACAGCAGGAAGCCAGCCCCTTTTTCTGCTAAGCCAATCATGATGTGCATTTCCCCAGATGCAGCTAAAGCTATACACCTGAGTTGGCGGACAGGGAGGTATATAAGCACAAAACTCACCTTTTTTATGCTTTCCACATTCCCTGATGACATGAACCCACTCATACTAGTCCTGACAATGTTTCTGGGCCAGATCCAAGATGGAAATCAACCTTTTTGTTGCCAGAACAGAAGGTAAGCCACGGTCATTCCGGTTATCCGTGGAGTTGTTGCTTCACCGTGGTATTGGACTTGTGCATGTGTAAATATTTTTATGCTATCAACACCATGATGAAGAACAATGCTTAAGGGTGTAATGTGGCATCTAGAAAATGTATCTGAACAGACCTCAAGATATAAGTAGTACCCACCAATCTGGTACAAACTGCCTTGATGGCAATGGACACCTACACAAATAGTCACAATAATCATAGACAGGATTGTATCTGCATTGGTGTGGGTAGTAATTACCCCTAAATATTGAAAGTATCAACTGAAACAATATACACAATCTGAATTTAACAATCCCATAATAATATAGCAATTAGATTACAACATGATACAGATGCCTATACACGGAATGCACTACCAATATTAAAGCTAAAGTGCAAACAAGTCAGAGATGTAGGAAGGTCACATGTCCCCTTGTTGTGTGCAATATATCACAAACATTAGATGTAACTTAACTGTAAAGCGCCAGGTTCTCTGTGTGATACATATGTGCATATCATTGACACATCGTGTCAAAATAAACACATATGCATTCTCCAGTAACAAAAACAGGAACACATACAATTTTTGTGTAGGTGTTCAGTAACAACATGAATGCTTTCACTACATTTAATATGTCAATCACAAATGTACAACACTAATGTATGCAATTTTATAAAAATGTACTACAATCCACAATCTGTGCTGGTCACAGTCGCAAATAAGAGTGAGTGCATGGCACACATATTAGCAGAAATGACACTAAACAGCAAACAATTAGTAACAGTCATCAAATAAGACCAGGACAAAGACATTCTGAAAATATTTTTTTTTTATAAAAATGAGATAATTCTCTCAAACTGTACATAAGAAAAACAAGATACTAAACCTGTAGTCCAGAGTGTGGGTGCATTAAAAAATGTTGCCTCCTGATGTCAGTTCCAAAATAAACCTCTTCTGATAGGGGCACCTATGGGGCAGAGAACAGGCACCTCAGTGATCTTACTGGAGAAGTCTTTGGTTAGGGCAGGGGTGGTTTTGGGTTTGGGAGGGGCAGGTTTGGTAGGGGTGGATTGGAATTTGGAAGTGGTGGGCTCAAATTCAGTAAGGGTGGAAAGATATTTGGGAGGGGTGGATTTATGTTTGGAAGGGGTAGGTGCCATGTGGGAATGGTGGCTTGAGATGTGGAAGGGGTGGTTCAGGAATTCAACCGGCTGGAAAGATGTTTGGGGGTAGTGTGGGGTTTGGAAAGGGTCAGGGCCAAAGAAGTTGGCCCTCCTTAGAAAAATGAGTAGGGTGCTCTTCAGGGAGTTTGGGCTGGGAGGTAGAGGGAGTGGCTATGCATGTTGTGTGTCCATGTTTTGAAGATGAGAGTGCTTGAGGGTCTGGTGTATGTGCTGTATGCTTAGATTTGTGACTCTTACTGATTGTTTATTGGGTGGGTGATTGTGGGTTCAGTATGTGTGTGTGTGTGTGGATATGTGTGTTGTATGTGTGGTGCACATTGGTGTGGTGTCTGTGTGTGTGCTGGTGCATGCATGTGTGGCGGTCGGTATTGAGACTGGGGCTGTGCTTGTGGTGTGTGTAGGTATTGATGTTGTTGGGTGTGCTGACAAAATGTGCTTTTGTATGTGTGGGTGTTGGTATAGTGGTAGGTACACTAACTCGGGGTGTGCTGCTGGTGTGTGGAGGTGTCGGTGTAGTAGTGGGTGCTGTGTCTATGGGGGTGATGGTGGTGTGTCTGTGTGTTTGTGTCATGTGGTTGTGATGATACCTGTGGATATGCTTGTGATGGTGGCAGTGAGGTGTGAGGAGTCTGCATGTGTGTGTCTGTGACTGTGTTTTTGCTGTCAGTGCAAGGATGTGCTTCTTGTGATTGTTATAATGGGTGCCTGCAAATGGTACCATGTGCTTGTGATAGGGTTGAGTTAAGGGATTTTGGATGGGAAAGGGGTGGTAGTCTGGGCACAAGGTTGGGGTGGGTGGCAGGCTGTGCCCAAAGAGGAGGGCAGACCCTGGAATAAGCCAGAGAGAGCACTGTGAATGCCATCCAGGTAAGCCAGCATCTGGATGTTTAAGCCCTGGAATTCAGAAGTGTGGTCTGGCCTGCAGTGATCGTCCATAATAGGTCTATAACCTCCTTATTGAGCACAACATGGGACACAGGGATGGAGGTGCCTGCTGCAAAGTTGATGTTGCCTCTTTAAGGGGGCAGCTACAACTAACTGGGGGTGCAAGAAAGAGGATGGAGCTTTGAATGTGGGTGGCAGATGATACTCAGGTGTCACAGTCACTCCAGGGACTGCCACCACTAGGGACTGGTCTTCATTGGAACCCTCCGAAGAAGATGTTGAGTCAGTGCTGGGTTCTGTGCCAATTCCCACAGCTCCATGTCACTGGGTCCCTTGGTGTCCGTTGTGTCCACACCCGATTCCCAGTGGCCTGCTTCCTACCTGCTGACATGGCAGCTGGTATCTTCACCTCGCCGAGATGATACTGAAAACACAAATACAACGGTTTGAGGGTAGCTGTGGGAACTCAATCGGATGTTCTGTTTCAATCAATATAGTTTGGCACACAAACTCACGTAGTTTGAAACAGACTGACTTACATGCACATTTGAAAAGAAGAAAGGCCTCAGGTGAACCTGCTACTGTCCACATTAACTGACTAGAAGTTTGCTGGACAAACTGATTTCAAACATGCTTAAACTTAGGAATGATGCCACTGTAAACTACATTCAGACCATTTGGTGCAGATGCATAATCTCATATTGTCATAGCACAAAATGTAAAATTTGATATAGCAACTGCATCATATTTGTGCAGTTTGCCATAGTCACCCATAATGGTGCCTACACTACCAACTCACACTTGCGATGGAGCATCCCACTTGACCCAGTCATGACATGGAGCATATTTGGTGCAACTGGCCCTCATGACATTGTGAAAATGCAAATACGCTGTCTTTCTACATGCAGCCATGTGTCTACTCACCAGCAGATCTTGAAAAAGATTCCATTGCACAATGCTTGCTTGCTCAATGAAAATAAAAACCAATGTTATGATGCCATAAACACACCACTTTACCATTCAAACCACTACTAAGATATTTAAAGTAAAGTAATGATAGCAAATCCTCTGTACAGACTGTGGCCTTCATCATGACATTGGTGGTAAATCCCGCTTACCACCGCGGTGACAGCCGTCAACATACCGACACGGAGGTGAATATCCCTTCTGCATATTATGACACACATACACCAATCTGACAGAATACTGCCACATATACAAATCCGCCAGCCCAGAGGTCAGTGTTAAAGTGTCGTTACCAACACCCATACTGTTATGCCAACAGAACAACGGCCACCACATCATGGCCCACGAATTACCAGTGCAGACATTCAATGGTACTAAACCATTGGTGGTACACAACGGCACACTCAGAATGGACACCCAAATACTAAACTATACAACATTGGCCAATACCAAAAACACACACCTCTACACTGATACACACACCACACACACACCCTCCAACAACACTATAAAACACACACCCACATTACCCACAACCCTTCATGAATACAAATTATTGCCACCAGAGTGACACCAAGACCACTCCGACAACAAGACACATACACCACATACACCCACACATCCCTCATGCACCCCACTTCACACACCCAACCACAGTACCCAACACCCACACACACCAAACAACACCCATGTCCCCACGAAGGCACCTTGTTTCACAAATGAGGAGTTGTGGGTCATGGTGGAGAAAATAGTCAGGGTAGAGCCACAGCTGTTGGAGCACAGGTGCAGCACATATCCATTGTCAGGAAGATGGATCTATGGCGGAGAATCATGGACAGGGTGAAAGCCGAGGGAGAGCATCCAAGAACAAGGGACAACATTAAGAATAGGTGGAACGACCTATAGGGGAAGGTACGTTCCGTGGCAGCAAGGCACCAGCTCGCCAAACAGAGGACTGGCGGTGGACCCTCCACCTCCTCCCTCACAGCTCCCAGAGCAAGTTTTGGCAATACTGCATCTTGAGGGACTCATTGGAGTTGCCGGAGGACTGGACACTGGTGAGTCAACATTTACTACTTATCACCCCCCATACCTGCATGCCATCTCACACTCTCACTCCCATCAATCTACTCCATCCTAGACACTGCACCTACACATATGACTAACCCAATGCCAAGCCCTGCATGCAATACCATGCATGGACAGCCCTCCCAGCCCTGTCTGTACACCCATTACAAAAGCATGCACAACATGGAGAACTAACAGTCCCACAATACATCACCATACACAAACAAACGTGGCAGCGCAACAGGAATGATAGAGGGGAAGCTAGGGATATACAATATGTCACAGACATGAAGCATAATACATCACTTACATCACCACAGGTGCCCCAGCCAATCTCAGTGGAGAGGAGGTACTACGGCTAAGCAGTCCCTCAACAGAAGATGCCCCCAGTGATGACAGTAACTCTGGACTTCAGGATCTGGATGAACTACCTGGCCCACCAGGGACCACTGGTCAGTCAGTGACCCCAGCCCACTCCTAGTCAACCACATAGCCTCCCCCATTGTTGAAGTAAGCCTCAGCAAGGCCTACTAGTGCAAGGGGTTCACCTTTCTCTGCACAAAGTCCTCACACCTTGTAGGAAGAAGTTGGCACAGGAACTGAAATAAAAGACAAAGTTTATTAACCTCATGAGGTGGTACTACAGTTCAAACAGCACCCTTGGGTAATGTCTGAAGTAGCACACTGAACTGAGAGAACATGGTCCTTTTATACCCACGCAGGGGCTAAAAGGAGGTGGTACAATTATAGAAGCAAGACTTGTATACATGTAAGATCATGTGGAAAATGCACAGTCGACAGGTAGGAGGAGCTAACAGTTTTCAAGGACTAACAGCTGCAGACCTTACTGAACATGTGCTAAAGTGGTAGATGCTAATTATAACTTGTCACTAGGAAGATTTCAAGAGTAGTTAACCGAAAGGTAGGACAGAGCACATGGTGAGCACATGGCAGCATGTGGCAGAGAAAATGGCTGCCATGAATAAAAAATGGATTCCGTGAAATGTTCACAATAGTTACAAATACAAGATGTCTTCTGCTAATGCTTAATCTAATCGCTGCTAAAGTACAACAGATGACCCTTTCAGCATTAGCTGAAGACATTTGTCTTTCTGGGATAATCTAAATATTCATCTTGTATATTTATGCTCATCATTTCAGCTATTTCTTTATCTAACACATGTTGTGCTTTCATTTCTGTAATATTTCTTTTGGTAGGCATACAAGCAGTAATACACATGGAGCAGATCATTGGACCACACTGAATACATATACAGCATGTGAAAAATATTGCAATCATTACACACAGGATAGTCAGTAGTTTCCAGCCCCAGGCAGAAACAAGAGCCCCAAACCATCCAGAAAAAGTCCAAGTACCAGTCTCTGTGTGGATTTCTGCAGCAATTTTATGCAATTTAGATATTGCATCATATACTGAAGGTGAGTGATCGGGAATGAAAACACTGCAACTACTACCGATGATGCGACATGCACTACCTCGGTCAGCTAATATCACATCTAGTACCATACGATTTTGGAGCGCTACAATCCTCGCAATTTGGAGCTCCTCAGTAATATTCCCAAGTGCCAAAGCTGCCTGATTGGTAACAGCTTCCACAACCCTAGTCAATCGTCTCACTTTCCTACTGTTTAACGCAGCACCCAAAAGGGGAACAATCCTAAATTAAAATCAACATATTGTTGCAGGCTAGTATCCGTTTGGTCTACCTCATTTGTAATTATTTCCCTTTTATATCTATTGTTAATGATGTAATTGAACAGTTTTAAATCTCGGTGATATGATGCAGGGGCCAAAAACACAGGGGGTAATAGAAAAGATACATAACACACACCTGACCACCCAACAGGTAGTTGGTAATATCCATAGTTACCACAAACAAAATATGTATTATGTGAAGCTGTAAAACTACTATTATTTACACCCTCAATAGTTAAAATCAAGGTACAATCACTTATCCCTACTGGAATTCGCCCAATGCTACGTATACATAAATCTGCTTTACTTTTTGTAACAGAAATCACAAATTGTTCTTTCTTGTCAAAGTCTCTTATATTTGTGAAGACATATGGTACTGAAACATTGTCCGGTTGATACTCTTCCCATTCCCATTTAGTTCCTTTGGCTTGGGGATACCCATCTTTGTCTTGGTAGCATACTTTATTAAGGTGAAAAAGAAGTCCGCCCTCTGTACGTTTTCCAGATGCAAACAAAAGCGTATACCAAGCTTGAAAAGAACCATTGTGTGAAAAAGGAAGAGGAATGAAAGGTGTTCCTCCTTTCTTTTGATGCGCAGGTATCATTCCACATACCCAACAGTTAGTAGTATTTGTAGCATTACAGTATGAGTATGATGCAACATCTGAATGAAAGTATTATTGAAGTACGATTGACGGTGCTTCTGCTCCTGATAGGGAAGTGTAAAGTAATAGTGATCCTCTGGTACTGGAGTAGTGGCAACAAAAAACTCACGAGCAGGAGCCTTCTTTTCAACAAACCAGGTGATTGTTGCTGTAACCACCAAAACAACAACAAACCCCATAGTACTAATGATCAGTTTGTTATTCATTTTAGCAACAGTGATAATCGACCCTTTCAGAAATGGATTCAAAACAATCGTTGGAGCTCTTATCCCTGGGCAGCCGCTGATTTCTTCACCACGGGCCAAGACGGGTGTCACTACTCTAATGCATGGCTGATCCCCCCCCCTTGCCACATTGGCTCTCCGTTTCACTAACCCAGGGCGGTAGCTCAACTAGTTTTTTCAAAACATTTTCAGATTCTTTCCTCGGTCTCAAATTATATCGCAACACTCCAGAAGTCGTATGGTCCGGGAAGACCTCCGCAGATTCGTCAGGTGATATAGCACGGCCTTTCTCCGTAGTCAAAATCTCTCAATGATCGGTCAGCACAGCAGGTTCCACCAAGGAAGGTAGCACTCTCTTGCAGTGAGTACTATGGACCCAATTCTTTCGGTTCGTCACTCGAACTGCTGTCCTTGTCGCAAGGAGCACCTGTTCTGGGCCTTGCCACCTTGGTTCCAAGCTGCTTGATCTTTCAAAAGACTTAATCATCATCTGGTCACCAGGTCGGAGTTCATGGCCTTCGCCTGTAGATCTGTCAGGAAGTGCTTCTCGAACCTGTCGATGAATAGAAACCAAATTGTCGGTTAACTGTGCCAAATTATCATTCATCAGGACACAAGGTACATCATATACGGATTTTGGCTTAGGAACTCCCCAAATATTCATTGGCCTCCCAAATACTATTTTGTATGGGCTAAGGCCGAGTCGAGAGTGTGGCACTGACCTAATAGACAATAATGCCAACGGTAATGCATCCGCCCAAGTTAAGGATGTGGAAGCCTGTATCGTCGCTAACTTCAGCTTCAAAGTAGCATTATACCTTTCCACCAACCCTGCTGATTGTGTGTGGAAAACCGCATGGAACTTCTGTTTGATCCCTAATCCTTTCAGGACATACTTAATAACTTCCCCAACAAAATGAGGTCCGTTATCACTCCATAAAAGTCTGCAAACACCAAACCTAGGGAAAAATTATTTCAAAAGCACCTTCGCTGTGGTAATGGCAGTATTATCCTTTGTGGGATACGCCTCTATCCATTTACTGAAGGCACATACCACCACCAAGACATACTTTAAATTGTTGCACTGGAAATTTCTGGATGCTCCCAAACTTGTGTAAGCAACTTCGTTATTGTTGAAGCTCCAACATGTGCCAGCCCATGTGCCATCTGAACCATAGGTTGTACAAAAGCTATAGGCAATTTCCATTTATCCATCTGCTTATTCCGCCAACAGCCCTCATCATCCAATTCTCCATCTTCAGACCATTGCTCACGTTCTTTCACAGAAGCAGATTTCTGTATATCTAATACGTCTTGTCTAGCATTATGCCAAAGTTCAGCTTGTGACTTCACTACATACATAGAAGTAGTACTTCGCTGTATCGCAGTCTCACGTGCTATGCGGTCTGCAAGAGCATTACCTTGCCCTATCTTATCGGTCACTTTCTTATGTGCACTACATTTCACAATAGTTTTTTATTTGGATATGTCAATGCAGTCAAGAGGTTATGCACTAATTCTCCGTGCATTATCTGCATCCCGTGGGATGTGAGAAAGCCTCTCTCCTTCCAAAGCAAACCAAAATCATGAGCCACTCCAAAAGCATAGCGGCTGTCTGTATAAATGTTCACACTTAAGTCAGTACTAAGCTCACATGCTCGTGTCAAAGCTATGAGTTCAGCTGCTTGAGCTGACTTCTGTGGTATACAAGGTGTCTCCACTACTGTGTGTATTGTGGTGATTGCATATGCAGCTGAGGTCGTACCATCAAACAAGACCCATCAACCCACAATTCCCTGTCTACATCTAAAAGGGGCGTATCTTGTAAATCAATACGACCCTTTGTCTGTTCTTCGCTGAGGAATATACAATCATGTGTTTCTTGTGACTGAGGCTGAGTCACCGGATATGGCAACAAAGTGGCTGGATTTAATACTGCACATCTCTTCAGTGTAATGTGAGGAGCCAACAATGTCAACTCATATCCCGTTATATGGGCGCTAGTTAAATGTGGTGTCTTTGTTTGATTTAAAAGAGCATCAACCGCATGGGATACTAACACCAACAGCTTATGTGACAAAACTATCCCTTCACTCTGACGTATTGACACAGCTGTTGCGGCAACTGAACGAAAACACCCAGGCAACTCTCGAGCAACAGGATCAAGTACAGCTGAAAAATATGCACAGGGACGCTGCTTATCGCCATGTGTCTGTACTAAAACTGACAATGCACATCCATCTTTCTCATGTACGTAAAGTGCAAAAGGCTTCATGTAATCTGGAGTACCTAACACTGGTGCGGAACAAAGGGCTTGTCGCAGCTGCCTGAAAGCAGTCTCACATTCATCTGTCCATGGGAGGGGCATTGGAGTATCTTTAGTCAAAAGTGCTAGCAAAGGTTTGACAATGTGTGAAAACCCTAATATCCATTGCCTACAAAAAGAAGTAAGACCAAGGAATGCCCGAACATCTTTCTGAATAGAGGGTACTGGTGTGTCTAAAATTGCTTGAATATGATCTGATGTGAGTGCACGGCCCTCCTTAGACAAAAGGTGACCTAAATAGGCTACCTTTGGTCTACAATATTGCAATTTCTTTCGTGACACTTTATGATGGTGTAAAGCAAGAAAAGAAAGTAAAGACAAAGTGCACTTTTCACATTGCTCAGGGGTATCAGCCGCCAACAAAATATCATTGACATATTGTATGAGAGCCACACCTTCAGGCAAAACAAAAGAATCAAGTTGTCGTTTTAACGCTTGACTATAAATACTTGGACTCTCCGTATAGCCTTGAGGAACTCTGCAAAATCTAAATGATTGTTTATTCAAAGTAAAACCAAACAAATATCGGCTGTCAGGATGAATAGGGATTGAAAAGAAAGCATTTTTCAAGTCTATCACAGAGAACGTATTTGCTGTCGGGGGAACCAAAGTGAGGAGTGTTGTGATGTCAGATACCACAGGATATTGTGGTACCACAATCTTATTCAATTCTCGTAAATCAATAATGAATCGGTAAATCCTAGTATCAGTATCCTTTTTCAGAATAGGAAGAATCGGACTGTTCCAAACATTATACAGAACTTCCTCAACAACTCCAACTGCAATAAGATCATGCACAATTCGTGTGAGTGCTTCTTCGCCCTCCTGTGAAATTTTGTATTGAGGCAAACGTGGCAATACAGCTCCCTCCTTGACACTAATATGTACCGGTGGAATAATCATTTGTCCCACATCAGTATCTGAAGTAGCCCACAAAGTACTAGGGAGTGAAGCTAATGCAATATCCTCTTTAACAAGACAAACTCTTTCCATCACAGGATGATTTTCATTTAAAATAACACGCACCCCTTCAGGAGAGCATCGTATTGTAGCCCTGAAATACTTGAGCATATCAAGACCCACAATATTGTCTGGTGTATTTGGAGAAAGCAAAAATGGACATGGAGCAGTAAATTTATCAACATGGAATGCAAGTGGTTGTGACAATGGGCTAGGGGAAGGTGTTCCATCGAAACCTATCGATGTAATGGTTAAGCCAGACAGGGGAGCCCTTGGAATCAATTGTTTAGACAAGGCGCTACGAGCAGCCCCTGTATCAACCAGAAACTGATCAGTGAACCCAAAACCTGTGCTGTAACATGGGGACCCCTCTGATCTACTGGAACTTCAACTGATTCCTTACCCCATCCTAGGCAATCCTATGCATAAGCAGAGTCTTGGAAATCAGGCTGCACATAGTTAGATATCTGGTATTGGTTCCGTCTATCAAAAGTGTTAAACCCATCCTGCCATCGTATATTAGCATCAACCCTAGCATGATCAATCGTGCTTCTTCTAGGTCCTGAATATCCTGAGCGATTTCTCATTTGTCCCCGACCACGTGAACACTGCTGAACACGTAGTACTGGACAATCGGCAGCCCAATGCCCAAATTTCTTACAATACGCACACTAATCAACAGACAAATTCGAACGAGTGTAAGAAGAACCATAAGATCCACGTCCACATCTATCACTACCTCTAAAAGGCGGACCATAAGCTTGAGCCAACATAACCTTCGTCTTTAATTCTTTAATTTTTTTGTCCTCGCTGCCTTTTGCTTCTAATTCCTGACGTTCATAATACTGAGCCATAGTCAAAAGAGAAACCGGAGTAGAGGTAGTCCATGAACTTTCACTAGCTTTTAGATGGCTAGCTATTCCTGGTAACAGATTTGCGACATATTTATCGACAAACAAATGTCTGCCCGTATCATCTGACAATAACTGACCGCTAAAATCATGAAATGCTTCTTCAAAGCGTGTAAAGAAATCAGAGACCGATTCATCTGCCTTTTGCTTACAAGACGCTAAAACAGTCCAATCTATCTTTTTAGGGGGAATAATAGTTTTTAACTTAACTAAGATGGCTGCAGGAAGATCTAGAATCAACAGATATGGCTTTTTTGCAGGTTCCCTATCCCCGTCCATCTGTTCTAATTCTTTCCATGACGACCCAGAAAACTGCACGATAATCAATTTTACAAACAGTTCTCCACATATCTGGCGGTAATACCAATCCGAAAAATAAATCAATGTCAGCCAAAGTCATAGTACAAGAACTAATTGCTCCCTCAACTTCCTCATAAAAGTCGGCTGGATTATTCCACGGGTCAGGTAATGCTGTTTTAAGTGCCATTACATCTGCCCTATTCAAAGGAGTATACCCCCAATTATAAATAAAATAACCCTTAGCATCAACAGAAGTTTTATCATCACTTGTACCCAATCCTTTAGGAGGAACATACAAAGGCGCGGCCTCCCGCATTGGTTTCACGTGAACTATCATAGTCTTATCTGCTCCGAAGATGGAAGCTTGCACCCCATCGGTCTGAGATGTCCGTGCAACTACGTCCACAGCCCTTTTCTCCTCTTGCAAACGGACTGCCGTAACACATCATTTTATTAAACGTCTGATTGCATTAGCCACCTGGGAGAAAACAAAAAGACAATCACGCATTTGCTTATGATCAGCTGCTACATCATCGGGCTCTAACTCATCGGAATATTTCCGATATAGTTCAATAACTTCTGAGCCAAATGCCTCAGTAAAATATAGCTGCTCCTTTTCTGTCCACCCTTTCATGCTGTCTAAAACGTCAGAAGCAGAGACAACGCTACGAATTGTTTTACGAGCAATAGATCTAACCTCAGACGCACGGTCAGCAGGCAACATAGAGCGACTGTCTCGCATCTTCTGTTGCTCCGAACTGGAGACCTTAGCTAACTCATGAGGGACAGAAGGGACGACATACAGAGGTGGAGGGCGATCTAGTAACAATAAATCATCATGTGGTTTATTAAGGATAGGATAGAGAGGTTGCCTAACGGTGTATTGGCCAGTTACCTGTAATTTACATTCTTTCTCTTCTAGCTCCTTTAAGTCATTTATTTCTTTCTTTCTCATTTCCAATGCTTTCACATATACATTCTTCTGCTGCTCTTTCTCAAGCAAGGCTTGCTCACGCTTCACTCGTCCACGCACTTCTTTCTCCCACATTTGTACACAGTCAAACATATCTTGCCTAGACTTTCGCTTACACATACATTGTTCCACATACTCAATCTTTCGCAAATCAAATGACCCATGCATAGGCCAACGTAACTCAGGATCCGCACGAGTGTATTTATTCCATAATGTGCTGTACATTATAGAAGAAAGACCATGTTTAACATACATATCTCTACTTGGCGTCCACTCTGGGGGTGCCGGTTGCGATTCTTCCAGTCTCAAATTGGTACCATTTACAAAAGCAACACATCCTATGAAGTGCGCTAAAAACAGGCATGCCAAAAATAGTGCAAAATATGCAATATTATAATCAAAGTAGCACTTAAGGTGCCGTTCAAATCAAAATTAAATTGGAGAAAATTCTCCTCATTACCTGCCTATATAAATTGCAATTTATATATCAATTCAAAAGACACAAATTGATTAGTCACCCAAAACACGAGAGCCACAGTAAGTAGTGCTACACTACATTACCAAACAAAGGCATCAAAACCCACAGCAAGTGCCGTAAAACGGCTCTTACCAATCACAGTGTGTCCAGGTTCCAACTGCCAAGTTCTAAAATCAACCAAATGGTCACTGCATGACGAATGAACAAAAAGGATCTCAGTCGAGGACCGGCGCCACCTGGATGGTCAAATCAGAAAGAAGGGAAAAACGCTGTGGTTGCCAAGACTCGGGTCTCCTCAGACATTGATCGTCCGCAGCGAGATCCCAATCCTTCGTCGCGACCAATCCGTTGGGCATCCGAGTCACCGATGAGTCCCTGTTCGGGCGCCAATTTGTTGAAGTAAGCCTCAGCAAGGCCTAATAGTGCAAGGGGTTCACCTTTCTCTGCACAAAGTCCTCAGACCATGTAGGAAGAAGTTGGCACAGGAACTGAAATAAAAGACAAAGTTTATTAACCTCATGAGGTGGTACTACAGTTCAAACAGCACCCTTAGGTAATGTCTGAAGTAGCACACTGAACTGAGAGAGCATGATCCTTTTATACCCACGCAGGGGCTAAAAGGAGGTGGTACAGTTATAGAAGCAAGACTGGTATACATGTAAGGTCAAGTGGAAAATGTACAGTCGACAGGTAGGAGGAGCTAACAGTTTTCAAGGACTAACAGCTGCAGACCTTACTGAGCATGTGCGAAAGTGGTAGATGCTAAATATAACTTGTCACTAGGAAGATTTCAAGAGTAGTTAACCGAAAGGTAGGACAGAGCACATGGTGAGCACATGGCAGCATGTGGCAGAGAAAATGGCTGCCATGAATACAAAATGGATTCCGTGAAATGTTCACAATAGTTACAAATACAAGATGTCTTCTGCTAATGCTTAATCTAATCGCTGCTAAAGTACAACAGACGACCCTTTCAGCATTAGCTGAAGACATTTGTCTTTCTGGGATAATCTAAATATTCATCTTGTTTATTTATGCTCATCATTTCAGCTATTTCTTTATCTAACATATGTTGTGCTTTCATTTCTGTAATATTTCTTTTGGTAGGCATACAAGCAGTAATACACATGGAGCAGATCATTGGACCACACTGAATACATATACAGCATGTGAAAAATATTGCAATCATTACACACAGGATAGTCAGTAGTTTCCAGCCCCAGGCAGAAACAAGAGCCCAAAACCATCCAGAAAAAGTCCAAGTACCAGTCTCTGTGTGGATTTCTGCAGCAATTTTATGCAATTTAGATATTGCATCATATACTGAAGGTGAGTGATCGGGAATGAAAACACAGCAACTACTACCGATGATGCGACATGCACCACCTCGGTCAGCTAATATCACATCTAGTACCATACCATTTTGGAGTGCTACAATCCTCGCAATTTGGAGCTCCTCAGTAATATTCCCAAGTGCCAAAGCTGCCTGATTGGTAACAGCTTCCACAACCCTAGTCAATCGTCTCACTTTCCTACTGTTTAACGCAGCACCCAAAAGGGGAACAATCCTAAATTAAAATCAACATATTGTTGCAGGCTAGTATCCATTTGGTCTACCTCATTTGTAATTATTTCCCTTTTATATCTATTGTTAATGATGTAATTGAACAGTTTTAAATCTCGGTGATATGATGCAGGGGCCAAAAACACAGGGGGTAATAGAAAAGATACATAACACACACCTGACCACCCAACAGGTAGTTGGTAATATCCATAGTTACCACTAACAAAATATGTATTATGTGAAGCTGTAAAACTACTATTATTTACACCCTCAATAGTTAAAATCAAGGTACAATCACTTATCCCTACTGGAATTCGCCCAATGCTACGTATACATAAATCTGCTTTACTTTTTGTAACAGAAATCACAAATTGTTCTTTCTTGTCAAAGTCTCTTATATTTGTGAAGACATATGGTACTGAAACATTGTCCGGTTGATACTCTTCCCATTCCCATTTAGTTCCTTTGGCTTGGGGATACTCATCTTTGTCTTGGTAGCATACTTTATTAAGGCGAAAAAGAAGTCCGCCCTCTGTACGTTTTCCAGATGCAAACAAAAGCGTGTACCAAGCTTGAAAAGAACCATTGTGTGAAAAAGGAAGAGGAATGAAAGGTGTTCCTCCTTTCTTTTGATGCGCAGGTATCATTCCACATACCCAACAGTTAGTAGTATTTGTAGCATTATGAGTATGATGCAACATCTGAATGAAAGTATTATTGAAGTACGATTGACGGTGCTTCTGCTCCTGATAGGGAAGTGTAAAGTAATAGTGATCCTCTGGTACTGGAGTAGTGGCAACAAAAAACTCACGAGCAGGAGCCTTCTTTTCAACAAACCAGGTGATTGTTGCTGTAACCACCAAAACAACAACAAACCCCATAGTACTAATGATCAGTTTGTTATTCATTTTAGCAACAGTGATAATCGACCCTTTCAGAAATGGATTAAAAACAATCGTTGGAGCTCTTATCCCTGGGCAGCCGCTGATTTCTTCACCATGGGCCAAGACGGGTGTCACTACTCTAATGCATGGCTGATCCCCCCCCTTGCCACATTGGCTCTCCGTTTCACTAACCCAGGGCGGTAGCTCAACTAGTTTTTTCAAAACATTTTCAGATTCTTTCCTCGGTCTCAAATTATATCGCAACACTCCAGAAGTCGTATGGTCCGGGAAGACCTCCGCAGATTCGTCAGTTGATATAGCACGGCCTTTCTCCGTAGTCAAAATCTCTCAATGATCGGTCAGCACAGCAGGTTCCACCAAGGAAGGTAGCACTCTCTTGCAGTGAGTACTATGGACCCAATTCTTTCGGTTCGTCACTCAAACTGCTGTCCTTGTCGCAAGGAGCACCTGTTCTGGGCCTTGCCACCTTGGTTCCAAGCTGCTTGATCTTTCAAAAGACTTAATCATCATCTGGTCACCAGGTCGGAGTTCATGGCCTTCGCCTGTAGATCTGTCAGGAAGTGCTTCTCGAACCTGTCGATGAATAGAAACCAAATTGTCGGTTAACTGTGCCAAATTATCATTCATCAGGACACAAGGTACATCATATACGGATTTTGGCTTAGGAACTCCCCAAATATTCATTGGCCTCCCAAATACTATTTTGTATGGGCTAAGGCCGAGTCGAGAGTGTGGCACTGACCTAATAGACAATAATGCCAACGGTAATGCATCCGCCCAAGTTAAGGATGTGGAAGCCTGTATCGTCGCTAACTTCAGCTTCAAAGTAGCATTATACCTTTCCACCAACCCTGCTGATTGTGTGTGGAAAACCGCATGGAACTTCTGTTTGATCCCTAATCCTTTCAGGACATACTTAATAACTTCCCCAACAAAATGAGGTCCGTTATCACTCCATAAAAGTCTGCAAACACCAAACCTAGGGAAAAATTATTTCAAAAGCACCTTCGCTGTGGTAATGGCAGTATTATCCTTTGTGGGATACGCCTCTATCCATTTACTGAAGGCACATACCACCACCAAGACATACTTTAAATTGTTGCAGCGTTCAAGCTGAATATAATCCATTTGTAGAACTTCAAAAGGTGCAGTTGGTGTAGCAATCCCTACCGCAGGAGTACGTGTCCCTTTTCCAGGATTGTATTGTAAACAGATCAAACAAGACTGTACTACTCTCTTAGCTGTACTGGAAATTTCTGGATGCTCCCAAACTTGCGTAAGCAACTTCGTTATTGTTGAAGCTCCAACATGTGCCAGCCCATGTGCCATCTGAACCATAGGTTGTACAAAAGCTATAGGCAATTTCCATTTATCCATCTGCTTATTCCGCCAACAGCCCTCATCATCCAATTCTCCATCTTCAGACCATTGCTCACGTTCTTTCACAGAAGCAGATTTCTGTATATCTAATACGTCTTGTCTAGCATTATGCCAAAATTCAGCTTGTGACTTCACTACATACATAGAAGTAGTACTTCACTGTATCGCAGTCTCACGTGCTATGCGGTCTGCAAGAGCATTACCTTGCCCTATCTTATCGGTCACTTTCTTATGTGCACTACATTTCACAATAGTTTTTTTATTTGGATATGTCAATGCAGTCAAGAGGTTATGCACTAATTCTCCGTGCATTATCTGCATCCCGTGGGATGTGAGAAAGCCTCTCTCCTTCCAAAGCAAACCAAAATCATGAGCCACTCCAAAAGCATAGCGGCTGTCTGTATAAATGTTCACACTTAAGTCAGTACTAAGCTCACATGCTCGTGTCAAAGCTATGAGTTCAGCTGCTTGAGCTGACTTCTGTGGTATACGAGGTGTCTCCACTACTGTGTGTATTGTGGTGATTGCATATGCAGCTGAGGTCGTACCATCAAACAAGACCCATCAACCCACAATTCCCTGTCTACATCTAAAAGGGGCGTATCTTCTAAATCAATACGACCCTTTGTCTGTTCTTCGCTGAGGAATATACAATCATGTGTTTCTTGTGACTGAGGCTGAGTCACCGGATATGGCAACAAAGTGGCTGGATTTAATGCTGCACATCTCTTCAGTGTAATGTGAGGAGCCAACAATGTCAACTCATATCCCGTTATATGGGCGCTAGTTAAATGTGGTGTCTTTGTTTGATTTAAAAGAGCATCAACCGCATGGGGTACTAACACCAACAGCTTATGTGACAAAACTATCCCTTCACTCTGACTTATTGACACAGCTGTTGCGGCAACTGAATGAAAACACCCAGGCAACTCTCGAGCAACAGGATCAAGTACAGCTGAAAAATATGCACAGGGACGCTGCTTATCGCCATGTGTCTGTACTAAAACTGACAATGCACATCCATCTTTCTCATGTACGTAAAGTGCAAAAGGCTTCATGTAATCTGGAGTACCTAACACTGGTGCGGAACAAAGGGCTTGTCGCAGCTGCCTGAAAGCAGTCTCACATTCATCTGTCCATGGGAGGGGCATTGGAGTATCTTTAGTCAAAAGTGCTAGCAAAGGTTTGACAATGTGTGAAAACCCTAATATCCATTGCCTACAAAAAGAAGTAAGACCAAGGAATGCCCGAACATCTTTCTGAATAGAGGGTACTGGTGTGTCTAAAATTGCTTGAATATGATCTGATGTGAGTGCACGGCCCTCCTTAGACAAAAGGTGACCTAAATAGGCTACCTTTGGTCTACAATATTGCAATTTCTTTCGTGACACTTTATGATGGTGTAAAGCAAGAAAAGAAAGTAAAGACAAAGTGCACTTTTCACATTGCTCAGGGGTATCAGCCGCCAACAAAATATCATTGACATATTGTATGAGAGCCACACCTTCAGGCAAAACAAAAGAATCAAGTTGTCGTTTTAACGCTTGACAATAAATACTTGGACTCTCCGTATAGCCTTGAGGAACTCTGCAAAATCTAAATGATTGTTTATTCAAAGTAAAACCAAACAAATATCGGCTGTCAGGATGAATAGGGATCGAAAAGAAAGCATTCTTCAAGTCTATCACAGAGAACGTATTTGCTGTCGGGGGAACCAAAGTGAGGAGTGTTGTGATGTCAGATACCACAGGATATTGTGGTACCACAATCTTATTCAATTCTCGTAAATCAATAATGAATCGGTAAATCCTAGTATCAGTATCCTTTTTCAGAATAGGAAGAATCGGACTGTTCCAAACATTATACAGAACTTCCTCAACAACTCCAACTGCAATAAGATCATGCACAATTCGTGTGAGTGCTTCTTCGCCCTCCTGTGAAATTTTGTATTGAGGCAAACGTGGCAATACAGCTCCCTCCTTGACACTAATATGTACCGGTGGAATAATCATTTGTCCCACATCAGTATCTGAAGTAGCCCACAAAGTACTAGGGAGTGAAGCTAATGCAATATCCTCTTTAACAAGACAAACTCTTTCCATCACAGGATGATTATCATTTAAAATAACACGCACCCCTTCAGGAGAGCATCGTATTGTAGCCCTGAAATACTTGAGCATATCAAGACCCACAATATTGTCTGGTGTATTTGGAGAAAGCAAAAATGGACATGGAGCAGTAAATTTATCAACATGGAATACAAGTGGTTGTGACAATGGGCTAGGGGAAGGTGTTCCATCGAAACCTATCGATGTAATGGTTAAGCCAGACAGGGGAGCCCTTGGAATCAATTGTTTAGACAAGGCGCTACGAGCAGCCCCTGTATCAACCAGAAACTGATCAGTGAACCAAAAACATGTGCTGTAACATGGGGACCCCTCTGATCTACTGGAACTTCAACTGATTCCTTACCCCATCCTAGGCAATCCTATGCATAAGCAGAGTCTTGGAAATCAGGCTGCATCTAGTTAGATATCTGGTATTGGTTCCGTCTATCAAAAGTGTTAAACCCATCCTGCCCTCGTATATTAGCATCAACCCTAGCATGATCAATCGTGCTTCTTCTAGGTCCTGAATATCCTGAGCGATTTCTCATTTGTCCCCGACCACGTGAACACTGCTGAACACGTAGTACTGGACAATCGGCAGCCCAATGCCCAAATTTCTTACAATACGCACACTGATCAACAGACAAATTCGAACGAGTGTATAAGAACCATAAGATCCACGTCCACCTCTATCACTACCTCTAAAAGGCGGACCATATGCTTGAGCCAACATAACCTTCGTCTTTAATTCTTTAATTTTTTTGTCCTCGCTGCCTTTTGCTTCTAATTCCTGACGTTCATAATACTGAGCCATAGTGAAAAGAGAAACCGGAGTAGAGGTAGTCCATGAACTTTCACTAGCTTTTAGATGACTAGCTATTCCTGGTAACAGATTTGCGACATATTTATCGACAAACAAATGTCTGCCCGTATCATCTGACAATAACTGACCGCTAAAATCATGAAATGCTTCTTCAAAGCGTGTAAAGAAATCAGAGACCGATTCATCTGCCTTTTGCTTACAAGACGCTAAAACAGTCCAATCTATCTTTTTAGGGGGAATAATAGTTTTTAACTTAACTAATATGGCTGCAGGAAGATCTAGAATCAACTGATATGGCTTTTTTGCAGGTTCCCTATCCCTGTCCATCTGTTCTCATTCTTTCCATGACGCCCCAAAAAACTGCACGATCATCAATTTTACAAACAGTTCTCCACATATCTGGCGGTAATACCAATCCGAAAAATAAATCAATGTCAGCCAAAGTCATAGTACAAGAACTAATTGCTCCCTCAACTTCCTCATAAAAGTCGGCTGGATTATTCCACGGGTCAGGTAATGCTGTTTTAAGTGCCATTACATCTGCCCTATTCAAAGGAGTATACACCCAATTATAAATAAAATAACCCTTAGCATCAACAGAAGTTTTATCATCACTTGTACCCAATCCTTTAGGAGGAACATACAAAGGCGCGGCCTCCCGCATTGGTTTCACGTGAACTATCATAGTCTTATCTGCTCCGAAGATGGAAGCTTGCACCCCATCGGTCTGAGATGTCCGTGCAACTACGTCCACAGCCCTTTTCTCCTCTTGCAAACGGACTGCCGTAACACATAATTTTATTAAACGTCTGATTGCATTAGCCACCTGGGAGAAAACAAAAAGACCATCACGCATTTGCTTATGATCAGCTGCTACATCATCGGGCTCTAACTTATCAGAATATTTCCGATATAGTTCAATAACTTCTGAGCCAAATGCCTCAGTAAAATATAGCTGCTCCTTTTCTGTCCACCCTTTCATGCTGTCTAAAACGTCAGAAGCAGAGACAACGCTACGAATTGTTTTACGAGCAATAGATCTAACCTCAGACGCACGGTCAGCAGGCAACATAGAGCGACTGTCTCGCATCTTCTGTTGCTCCGAACTGGAGACCTTAGCTAACTCATGAGGGACAGAAGGGACGACATACGGAGGTGGAGGGCGATCTAGTAACAATAAATCATCATGTGGTTTATTAAGGATAGGATAGAGAGGTTGCCTAACGGAGTATTGGCCAGTTACCTGTAATTTACATTCTTTCTCTTCTAGCTCCTTTAAGTCATTTATTTCTTTCTTTCTCATTTCCAATGCTTTCACATATACATTCTTCTGCTGCTCTTTCTCAAGCAAGGCTTGCTCACGCTTCACTCGTCCACGCACTTCTTTCTCCCACATTTGTACACAGTCAAACATATCTTGCCTAGACTTTCGCTTACACATACATTGTTCCACATACTCAATCTTTCGCAAATCAAATGACCCATGCATAGGCCAACGTAACTCAGGATCCGCACGAGTGTATTTATTCCATAATGTGCTGTACATTATAGAAGAAAGACCATGTTTAACATACATATCTCTATTTGGCGTCCCCTCTGGGGGTGCCGGTTGCGATTCTTCCAGTCTCAAATTGGTACCATTACAAAAGCAACACATCCTACGAAGTGCGCTAAAAACAGGCATGCCAAAAATAGTGCAAAATATGCAATATTATAATCAAAGTAGCACTTAAGGTGCCGTTCAAATCAAAATTAAATTGGAGAAAATTCTCCTCATTACCTGCCTATATAAATTGCAATTTATATATCAATTCAAAAGACACAAATTGACTAGTCACCCAAAACACGAGAGCCACAGTAAGTAGTGCTAGACTACATTACCAAACAAAGGCATCAAAACCCACAGCAAGTGCCGTAAAACGTCTCTTACCAATCACAGTGTGTCCAGGTTCCAACTGCCAAGTTCTAAAATAAACCAAATGGTCACTGCATGACGAATGAACAAAAAGGATCTCAGTCGAGGACCGGCGCCACCTGGATGGTCAAATCAGAAAGAAGGGAAAAACGCCGTGGTTGCCAAGACTCGGGTCTCCTCAGACATTGATCGTCCGCAGCGAGATCCCAATCCTTCGTCGCGACCAATCCGTTGGGCATCCGAGTCACCGATGAGTCCCTGTTCGGGCACCAATTTGTTGAAGTAAGCCTCAGCAAGGCCTACTAGTGCAAGGGGTTCACCTTTCTCTGCACAAAGTCCTCAGAACATGTAGGAAGAAGATGGCACAGGAACTGAAATAAAAGACAAAGTTTATTAACCTCATGAGGTGGTACTACAGTTCAAACAGCACCCTTAGGTAATGTCTGAAGTAGCACACTGAACTGAGAGAGCATGATCCTTTTATACCCACGCAGGGGCTAAAAGGAGGTGGTACAATTATAGAAGCAAGACTTGTATACATGTAAGGTCATGTGGAAAATGCACAGTCGAAAGGTAGGAGGAGCTAACAGTTTTCAAGGACTAACAGCTGCAGACCTTACTGAGCTTGTGCGAAAGTGGGAGATGCTAAATATAACTTGTCACTAGGCAGATTTCAAGAGTAGTTAACAGAAAGGTAGGACAGAGCACATGGTGACCACATGCCAGCATGTGGCATAGAAAATGGCTGCCATGAACACAAAATGGATTCCGCAAAATGTTCACAGTAGTTACAAATACAAGATGTCTTCTGCTAATGCTTAATCTAATCGCTGCTAAACTACAACACCATCAGTATCCAGCACCACAGCACCCACCCAGTGTTCCCACACCTCTGTCCTGAGGACACATCAATCAGCAGTGTGCCCACCTGTACAGGGACCCCAGTCCACACCTCATATCCAAGACAATCAGGGACCCGGGGTCATTGGCAGTGGGCACACTGTTCAAGTGACACAGGCACAGTGCAACAGGGATACTGGGAGGATGCTGTGCACTAGGGGGAGGATGGTCCCAGGGAACCGACTCTCCACAAGGTACTCACCAATGTCCTGGGGGCCTACCAACAATCCCAAGACACTATGGCCCAGATCCTTAACAACATGCAGGAGAACAGGTGGCTGCAGAAGAAACGCCATCAGGTGATCTGGGAGGACTTGCAGGCTCTCAACACCACCATGATCTCCATAGCAGGGGGGGCTGGCAGACATGGCCAACATCATGAGTGAATGGACAGCACACCAGGGGGCCCCTGCCACTAGCCAGTCTATTTACCAGCCCTCTACTACTGCTGCAGCTAGTAGGCAGGAGGCCCTGCCTCAGGACCCACAGGCCACCAGCACCCCTCCCCCACAGAAGGTGAACCTCCCAGCAAACTTTCCCTGTGACCCAGATAGAAGCCAGAGACACTTGCCAAGACCAAGACCTCCGCCAGGAAATGAGACTCTCCTGATTGTCCCCCTTGTGTCCCACCCTGTCACCTTGTCCACTTTGAACTGCCTTTGCTCCCCTTCCTATGACCCCTTGGACACTGAACCTGTGCTACAAACAGACTGGAACAATACCCTGCACTTTCCTCTACCGTCACCCCATTCCATTACACTTTTTAGTCAATTATTTGCACTACAATAAACACCCTTGAACACAATTTGAGAGACACCATTTTATGTGTTGAAAATGTGCATTTATGAGAACAATCACAATTAGTGTAAATGCTCTGAACACTGTGATAGCATACAAATAATGACATGTAGATATCTGCCATCTATCACATCAGGACACTGTTGTCATATCACCAACATCTGTAAAAGGACAAGCCATAGGTGACAGTAAGTTGAGCTGCAAATGACGTGAATGCCTTCATTCTGCAGCCAAACCGAAAACATCAATAGTCAGAGTAATGGTCAGTTGCACTGTCTCACCTGTGTATCATTGGAAGTATTGACAAATAACTACGTTTCTGTTGTCCTCATCCTCTGCCTTCTCATCCTCACTGTCTTCCGAGTCCACTGCTGCCACAGGGTCTTCTCCAGTCCCCTTCCCCTTCAGAAAAGGCACATGTCGTCTGAGGGCCAGGTTGTGCAACATGCAGCATGCCACTACTACCTGGCAGACTTTCTCAGGTGAGAAGCACAGGGGTCCAGTTGTCAGATGCAGGGATCTGAACCTGGCCTTCAGGAGGCCAAAGGTTCTCTCGATTATTCTCCTGGTTCGCCCATGTGCATCATTATAACAATTCTCAGACCCTGTCCTGGAATTCCTCAGAAGGGTCAGGGGCCACAATAGGTTTGGGTAGCCAGAGTCACATTCAAATATTGAGGGACAAAATTTAGCCTTACACAATCCTATGGGGATAACACTTGAAGGCATACACTGACATACAGTGGGTGGGGACTCTGGCTCACCTATTAGCCACACCATGTGCCTCGGTAATTGGTGTAGGAAGGTAGACTCTTTCTAGCCTTGTTACTCCCACTTTTGGCCTGGTTGTGAGTATATGTCAGGGTGTTTTTACTGTCTCACTGGGATCCTGCTGGCCAGGACCCCAATGCTCAAAGTGGAAACCCTATTTGTCAGTGTGTTTTATATGTCTCACTGGGACCCTGCTAGCCAGGGCCCCAGTGCTCATAGGTTGTGGCCTGAATGTGTTCCCTGTGCGGTGCCTAACTGTGTCACTGAGGCTCTGCTAACCAGAACCTCAGTGCTTATGCTCTCTCTGCTTGTAAAATTGTCACTGCAGGCTAGTGACCATTTTTACCAATTCTAATTGGCACACTGGAACACCCTTATACTCCCCTAGTATATGGCACCTAGGTACCCAGGGTATCGGGGTTCCAGGAGATCCCTATGGGCTGCAGCATTTCTTTGCCACCCATAGGGAGCTCAGACAATTCTTACACAGGACTGCCACTGCAGCCTGAGTGAAATAAAGTCCACGTAATTTTACAGCCATTTTACACAGCACTTAAGTAACTTATAAGTCACCTATATGTCTAACCCTCACCTAGTGAGGGTTAGGTACAACGTTACTAAGTGTGAGGGCAATCTGGCACTAGCCAAGGTGCCCCCACATTGTTCAGGGAAATTTCCCCTGACTTTGTGAGTGTGGAGACACCATTACACGCGTGTACTACATATAGGTCAATAACATAATGGTAACTCCGAATATGGCCATGTAACATGTCTAAGATCATGGAATTGTCCCCCCATGCCAAATCTGGTATTGGGGTGCCTATCCCATGCATCCCCGGGGCTCCAGCATGGACCCCGGGTACTGCCAAACTAGCTCTCTGGGGTTTTCACTGCAGCTACCGCTGCTTCCAACCCACAGACAGGCTTCTGCCCCCCTGGGGTCTGGGCAGCCCAGTCCCAAGAAGGCAGAACAAAGGATTTTCTCTGAGAGAGGGTGCTACACCAGTCCAGTGGCCCTTCTGTCCAAATTTGGTGGAGGTAAGTCCTTGCCTCCCCATGCCAGACAGTAATCCTGTGTACTGCATGATCTGCAACTGCTAGGGCTTCTTTGCATATTTGCAAGGAATCCTTTGTGCACAGCACAGCCCAGGTCCCCAGCACTCCGTCCTGCATTGCTCTACTCACTGAGTTGACCACCAGCTTCGTGGGATCCTCCATTGTAGTGTTGAGATGACTGCCTTGCTCAGTTTTCTTGAACCCCTGTTCAAGTGCTTCTGCGGGTGCTGCCCGCTTCTGCATGGGCTCTCTGTGCTGCTGAGCGCCCCCTCTGTCTCCTCCTCCAAGGGGCGACCTCCTGGTCCTTCCTGGGTCCAGGCAGCACCCATTTTCTTTCAACTGTAACCTTTGCAGCTAGCAAGGTTTGTTTGTGGTATTTCTGCGTGGAAACAACTCTGCGTCAACCAGCACGCCGTGGGACATCTTCTGTGCAAAGGAGAAGTTCCTGGCATCTTCCGTTGATGCAGAATCTTCAGCTTCTTCCACCCAGAGGCAGGCATTTTGCACCTTCATCCAGGGTTTAACCCCCGGACACTTTTGTGACTCTTGATCTTGGTCCCCTTCCTTTGCAGGTCCTCAGGTCCAGGAATCCGTCTTCAGTGCTTTGCAGTCAGTTGTTGTCTTTGCAGAATCTCCTATCACGACTTTAGTGTGTTTCTTGGGAAGTAGGGTAACTTTACTCCCACTTTTCAGGGTCTTGTGATGGGGTATCTTGGACACCCTTAGTGTTTTCTTACACTCCCATCGACCCTTTACACACTACACTAGGCCTGGGGTCCATTCGTGGTTCGCATTCCACTTTTAGAGTATATGGTTTGTGTTGCCCCTAGGCCTATTGCATCCTATTGTATTCTACAGTGTTTGCACTACTTTTCTAACTGTTTACTTACCTGATTTTGGTTTGTGTGTATATTTTGTGTATTTTACTTACCTCCTAAGGGAGTATATCCTCTGAGATATTTCGGACACATTGTCACTAAAATAAAGTACCTTTATTTTTAGTAACTCTGTTCATTGTGATTCTTATGATATAGTGCTATATGATATAGGTGGTATAGCAGGAGCTTTGCATGTCTCCTAGTTCAGCCTAAGCTGCTCTGCTATAGCTACCTCTATCAGCCTAAGCCGCTAGAACACTAATAATCTACTAATAAGGGATAACTGACCCTGGCACAAGGTGCAAGTACCATAAGGTACCCACTATAAGCCAGGCCAGCCTCCTACATTGGTGGTGCAGTGGTGGGATAAGTACTTGTAACTGCTTTACCACTTTGTCATTGGTGGTTTTCATAAGAAAAACATACACCAAATACTTACAAATATACATAGTTAACCTAAACAGTTTAACTTTCTTTCTATAAACTTTCTAAGAAGTTTTTGAAAAGTTTTCAAAAGTTTGAAAAAGCTTTTCTCTTTTCTCTAAAAGTTTCTAAACTTTTTTCTCTCTGTCCTAAACCCTTTCTAACAATCATGTCTGCAGTAGAACGTACTCCCACAGTGGTCCAGGCAGCCTATGGTAGTTTAAACTTTAAAAGTTTGAGGTGTCTCTTCATAGAAAGAGGTTTACGCATTGATAAGAACCCTATCAAAAATCTTCTCCTTAGCCTTCTCCTAGGAAGTGACCAGAACCAGTCTGACCTATCCCAGGATCAGGAGGTAAAGGAGGGGGTACCCAGCAAGACTCTAAGGAGTCCCCTGAGGATGCTGGGGAGGGTTTATCCAAAGACCTGCCAGCTAACAGGCCTGCTAGTGACACTGGTAGTGGGATGGGGTCACACACTAGTAAGGCACCTTTCACTCCAAAAGGCCAGGTTACTAGAGTCCAGCCAGTTAGAGACAGGTCTCACTCTGCCAATTCCCACATTTCTTCTGTGTCTCAGAATTCCCATGCCTCCCACCCTGAGGATAACACTATGGAAAGGGAACTCAGAAAGCTGAGGTTGGAAGAGGCCAGGCTGAAGCTAAGACAGCAGCAGCTGGCCTTAGACAGGGAATCTCTAGATGTAGAGAGGGAAAGGCAGAGGTTAGAGTTAGTTCCCCATGGTGGCAGCAGCAGTGTCTTTGATAGCAATCCTGTAAGAGAACAAGTTTCCAGAAACCTGCATAAGATAGTCCCCCCCCTTAAAAGGAGGGGGATGACATTAACAAGTGGTTTGCTGCCCTTGAGAGGGCTTTTATGGTACAGTTAGTCCCTCAAAGGCAGTGGGCTGCTATCTTGTGGCTATCTTTCACTGGTAAGAGTAGGGATAGGCTCCTTACTGTCAGAGAAAGTGATGCTAATAATTAAAAAGTTTTGAAGGATGCACTCTTGGATGGATTTGTCTTAACCACTGAACAATACAGGATAAAGTTCAGAGATACCAGAAAAGAGTCCTCTCAAGACTGGACAGACTTTGTAGACTGTTCAGTGAAGGCCTTGGAGGGTTGGTTACATGGCAGTAAGGTGACTGACTATGAAAGCCTGTATAATTTAATTATGAGAGAGCATATTTTGAAAAATTGTGTGTCTGATTTGTTGCACCAGTACTTGGTAGACTCAGATCTGACCTCTCCCCAATAATTGGGAAAGAAGGCAGACCAATGGGTCATAACAAGAGTGAACAGAAAAGTTCATACAGGGGTTGACAAGGATGGCAAGAAGAAAGATGGTGAGAAATCTCAAGATAAGCATGGGGATAAAGGTAAAACTAAAGATCCTTCTTCACATCCTAAACAGTCTTCAGGGGGTGGGGACAAATCATCTTCTTCCTCTTCTTCACAACCCACACACACTAAAAAGCCTTGGTGCTATGTGTGTAAAAATAAAGGCCATGAGCCAGGGGATAAGTCCTGCCCAGATAAACCCCTTGAGCCTACCACCACTAATACATCAAACTCTAGTGCCCCTAGCAGTAGTGGTAATAGTGGTGGGACTTCTGGCAACAGTCAAAATAAGGGTGTAGTTGGGTTCACTTTTGGGTCCATTATAGAAACTGGGGTAGTCAGTCCCAAGACAGTTTCTGTCACACCTGGTGGCATTGGCCTTGCCACACTGGATGCGTGTCCCCTTACAATGGATAAATACAGGCAGGCAGTTTCAATAAATGGTGTTGAAGCTCAGGCCTACAGGGACACAGGTGCCAGTATCACTTTGGTGACTGAAAACCTAGGGCCATATATATACTTTTCGACGCACAACTGCGCCAATGCAGTTGTGCGTCAAAAAATCTAACGCCGGCTAACGCCATTCTGAAGCGCCATGCGGGCGCCGTATTTATTCAATGACGTTAGCCGGCGTTAACCGGCAGAGCTGCCTGGTGTGCGTAAAAAAAATGACGTACACCAGGCAGCGCCGGCGTAGGGGAATATGGAGCTTGGGCGCCAAAAAATGGGGCAAGTCAGGCTGAGGCAAAATTTTCGCCTCAACCCTATTTGCGCCATTTTTTTTGGCTCCCAACCCCCATTGAAATGACTCCTGTCTTAGCAAAGACAGGAGTCATGCCCCCTTGCCCAATGGCCATGCCCAGGGGACTTCTGTCCCCTGGGCATGGTCATTGGGCATAGTGGCATGTAGGGGGGCACAAATCAGGCCCCCCTATGCCACAAAAAAAATAAATATATTACTTACCTGAACTTACCTTATGTTCCCTGGGATGGGTCCCTCCATCCTTAGGCGTCCTCCTGGGGTGGGCAAGGGTGACAGGGGGGGTCCCTGGGGGCATGGGAGGGCACCTCTGGGCTCCTTCCGAGCCCACAGGTCCCTTAACGCCTGCCCTGACCAGGCGCTAAAAAACAACGCAAAAGCGGCTGGATGTCATTTTTTTTGACCCGCCCACTCCCGGGCGTCAGTTTTGCCCGGGAGTGTAAATACGGCGCACATGCCTCGGAGTCAATTTTTTAGACGGGAACGCCTACCTTGCATATCATTAACGCAAAGTAGGTGTCCACGCTAAAAAATTACGCAAACTCCATGGACTTTGGCGCTAGACGCGTCTAACGCCAGAGTATAAATATGGAGTTCGTTTTGCGTCGAATTTGCGTAAAAAAAAACAACGCAAATCCGGCGCAAACGGAGTATAAATATGGCCCCTAGTGTCTCCTGCACAACACATCATTGGATAACAGTACAAAATTATTGATGTCCATAACTCCACTCAGTTCCTCCCCTTAGCTATAGTTCAGTTTAGTTGGGGTGGAGTTACTGGCCCTAAGCAGGTGGTAGTATCACCTAGCTTACCTGTAAACTGTCTCTTAGGTAATGACCTAGAGACATCAGGTTGGGCTGAGGTAGAGTTTAATACCCATGCATCCTTGCTGGGTATCCCTGAGGAATGGCTCCCTCTCATTTCAGCTGAAATGAAAAAGCAAAGGAGAGAAAAAGGCCTGAAAACTCAGGATCCTTCTCCAACAACAGGTAAAAAGGGCATCAAAGTATCCCATACCCAGCCTGCCATTAAGGATACCATTCCTGTGTTGGGAGAAATCTCTCCTGGGGTGGCACCTGTACCAAGGGAACCATCAGCTAACACAGCTGTACTCCCTGAGGTGAAAGTACCTCTCTGTGGGATAACTAATATTGGTGAGCAAAAGGGCACCATTTTAGTTAACATGGAGCATCATTCAAACCCTCCCAGAGACACTTTAGTGCAGCAACTCTGCACTGCCTCACAACACTTAGGACAGCAGCCCTGCCCTAGTGTGGAGCTTATAGGACAGCAGCCCTGCTCCAACTCAAGAGAAACAGCAACCCTGTTCTCTCTTACAGCCATATGGACAAAGTTTTTGCCCAGCTATGGCTTTATTAAGACAGCATTTCTGTCTGGCATTCTCATCATTTGACATAGGCCCCGTAGACAATTCCCACTGCTCTAAACAAAAACATATTAATAGGAACTCTGAGAATATAACTTCACATTGTTGGCTAGCTAAAAAACACCAAACAGGGTGGTTTACATCCCCACAGGGAAGTAACCATACAGTGGACGATAAAGGGAGTAACCAATCTATTGCAGAGCTACTCTCCACTTATCACCACTTAGACAATAAAGACTCAACTGGCCAAGGTTAGCCTTATTGTCCTTCATTTGGGAGGGGGGGTTGTGTAGGAAGGTAGCCTCTTTCTAGCCTTGTTACCCCCACTTTTGGCCTGTTTGTGAGTATATGTCAGAGTGTTGTTACTGTCTCACTGGGATCCTGCTAGCCAGGACCCCAGTGCTCATAGTGGAAACCCTATTTGTCAGTGTGTTTTATCTGTCTCACTGGGACCCTGCTTGCCAGGGCCCCAGTGCTCATAGGTTGTGGCCTGAATGTGTTCCCTGTGTGGTGCCTAACTGTGTCACTGAGGCTCTGCTAACCAGAACCACAGTGCTTATGCTCTCTCTGCTTTTAAAATTGTCACTGCAGGCTAGTGACCATTTTTACAAATTCTAATTGGCACACTGGGACACCCTTATAATCCCCTAGTATATGGTACTCAGGTACCCAGGGTACTGAGGTTCCAGGAGATCCCTATGGGCTGCAGCATTTCTTTTGCCACCCATAGAGAGCTAAGACAATTCGTACACAGGACTGCCACTGCAGCCTGAGTGAAATAATGCCCACGTTATTTCACAGCTACCTATATGTCTAACCCTCACCTAGTGAAGGTTAGGTGCAAAGTTACTAAGTGTGAGGGCACCCTGGCATTAGCCAAGGTGCCCCCACATTGTTTAGGGCAATTTCCCCGGACTTGTGAGTGCAGGGACACCATTACACGTGAGCACTACATAAAGGTCAATCCCTATATGTAGCTTCACAATGGTAATTCTGAATATGGCCATGTAACATGTCTAAGATCATGGAATTGTCCCCTGTGTCAAATCTGATATTGGGGTGCAAATCCCATGCATCTCCGGGGCTCCAGCATGGACCCCGGGAACTGCCAAACTATCTCTCCGGGGTTTTCACTGCAGCTACCACTGCTGCCAACCCACAGGAAGGCTTCTGCCCCCCCCCCGGGGTCTGTGCAGCACAGTCCCAGGAAGGCAGAACAAATGATTTCTTCTGGGAGAGGGTGTTACACCCTCTCCCTTTGGAAATAGGTGTTAAGGGCTGGGGAGGAGTAGCCTCCCCCAGCCTCTGGAAATGCTTTGAAGGGCACAGATGGTGCCCTCTTTGCATAAGCCAGTCTACACTTGTTCAGGGATCCCCCAGCCCCTGCTCTGGTGTGAAACTGGACAAAGGAAAGGGGAATTACAACTCCCCTGTCCATCACCACCCCAGGGATGGTGCCCAGAGCTCCTCCAGTGTGTCCCAGACTTCTGCCATATTGAATGCAGAGGTGTGAGGGCACAGTGGAGGCCTCTAAGTGGCCAGTGTCAGCAGGTGATGTCAGAGACCCCTCCTGATAGGTGCTTACCTGGTTAGGTAGCCAATCCTCCTCTGAGGGCCATTTAGGGTCTCTCCTGTGGGTTTCTCTTCAGATAACAAATGCAAGAGCTCACCAGAGTTCCTCTACATCTCTCTCTTCAACTTCTGCCAAGGATCGACCGCTGACTTCTCCAGGACACCTGCGAAACCACAACAAAGTAGCAAGACGACTACCAGCAACATTGTAGTGCCTAATCCTGCCAGCTTTCTCGACTATATCCTGGTGGTGCATGCTCTGAGGGCTGTCTGCCTTCACCCTGCACTGGAAGCCAAGAAGAAATCTCCCAGGGGTCGACGGAATCTTCGCCCTGCTAACGCAGGCACCAAACCTCTGCATCACCAGTCCTCTGGGTCCCCTCTCATATTGACGAGCGTGGTCCCTGGAACACAGGAGCTCGATCCAAGTGACCCCGACAATCCAGTGGTCCTTCTGTCTAAACTTGGTGGAGGTAAGTCCTTGCCGCCTCACGCCAGACAGTAATCCTGTGTACTGCGTGATCTGCAGCTGCTAGGGCTTCTGTGCATGTTTGCAAGGAACCCTTCATGCACAGCCCAGGTCCCCAGCACAACATCCTGCATTGCTCAACTCACTGAGATGATCACCGGCTTCGTGGGACCCTCCTTTGTAGTGTTGAGACGACTGCTGTGGTCAGTTTTCTTGAACCCCTGTTTAAGTGCTTCTGTGGGTGCTGCCTGCTTCTGCATGGACCCTCTGTCTCCTCCTCCAAGGGACGACCTCCTGGTCCTTCCTGGGTCCAGGCAGCTCCCATTTTCTTTAACCGCAACCTTTGCAGCTAGCAAGGCTTGTTTGTAGTTTTTCTGCGTGAAAACAACTCTGCATTCTCCAGCACGCAGTGGGACATCTTCTATGCAAAGGAGAAGTTCCTGGCATCTTCCGTTGTTGCAGAATCTTCAGCTTTTCCACCCAGAGGCAGCTATTTTGCACCTTCATCTGGGGCTTAGTGGGCTCCTGCCCCCCATGGACACTTTTGTGACTCTTGGACTTGGTCCCCTTCCTTTACAGGTCCTCAGGTCCAGGAATCCATTTTCAGTGCTTTGCAGTCAGTTGTTGTCTTTGCAGAATCTCCTATCACGACTTTAGTGTGTTTCTGGGGAAGTAGGGTAAATTTACTCCTACTTTTCAGGGTCTTGGAGTGCGGTGTCTTGGACACCCTTAGTGTTTTCTTACACTCCCAGAGACCTTCTACACACTACACTAGGCCTTGGGTCCATTTGTGGTTCGCATTCCACTTTTAGAGTATATGGTTTGTGTTGCCCCTAGGCCTATTGCATCCTATTTTATCCTACAGTGTCTGCACTACTTTTCTAACTGTTTACTTACCTGATTTTGGTTTGTGTGTATATTTTGTGTATTTTACTTACCTTCTAAGGGAGTATATCCTCTGAGATATTTCTGAAACATTGTCACTAAAATAAAGTACCTTTATTTTCAGTAACTCTGAGTATTGTGATTCTTATGATGTAGTGCTATATGATATAAGTGGCATAGTAGGAGCTTTGCATGTCTACTAGTTCAGCCTAAGCTGCTCTGCTATAGCTACCTCTATCAACCTAAGCTGCTAGAACGCTACTAATCTACTAATGAGGGATAACTGGACCTGGCACAAGGTGTAAGTACCATAAGGTACTCACTATAAGCCAGGCCAGCCTCCTACAGTTGGGCCGTCACATTTGGATGCACATTGAGTGAGTGGACACTCTTCCGATTCCTGTACACCTGTTCATTCTTAGGTGGGCGGGAATGCAAAATGTGTACCGCCAATCGCCCCAATAATATTGGGTATATATCCCATTGCATAGAAGCCTGCCTTTAGAGTGGCCAAATCTTTCTCCTGGTGGAAAGCAATGTAGCTGCGCATGTGTTTGACCAAGGCAGACAAAACCCTTGCCAGCACTATTGAGAACATTGGCGGTGACATTCCTGCTGCCAAGTCCACTGTGACTTGGAAATAAATAGTTGCCAGGAAATGGAGCACTGATAGAATCTGGACAAGACGGGGATCCCAGTGGGATGACGGATATCTAGTATCAGGTGAGGCTCCAATTGTGCACACAGCTCTATGATTGTGGCTCTGTCCAGTCTATAGGTGAGTATAACGTGACTTTCCCCCAGTGTAGCCAAGTCCACAAGAGGTCTGTACACTGGGGTTTGTCTCCTCCTCCTATTCATCCACAGTGGTAGGTATCTAAGGGATACAAGAGTGAGTAGGCCGTCACAATTTGAACAATGGAACCACCACCTCAGTGTGCACACAGCATTAATGTGATGGGATAGTGGGAATGGCAATGTATATGCAATTTTCGGCAAAGACACAGTTATGGAAGATCTGTATGTAGTCCACCACCATGAAATGGCGACCGCCTGTCCTGTATTTAGGGACAGGTGGAAGTGAGGTAACTCCGCCGGCATTGGGAGTCGTGGCGGAAGGTGATCTTGCACTGCCATGCAATTCCTCTTTGGCTAATATGGGGCTCTATGGAGTATGGTGGCCAATGGGGATCAGCGGTGTACACGTGACTGACATTTTCAGTCTATAACCTCATTTGATTCCTGACTTTCCACAGGAGAACACCTACACTGTGTGTGCTGCTGTGACCTGTGTCTGGAACCTACCATGGCCCGTGTGACCAGGTAAAGGGCCCCTGCCTTCACTTCGGAGGAGTAGGAGTGCTTGGTGGATGGGGTCCTAACCCAGTATGGACAGTTGTATGGGCTTCCAGACCAACAGGTAAGAACTCCTTGGGCACGATGCATGTGGGAAGGTTGCATGGAGATGTGTGTGAAGGCATTGTGTCACTTGGGGGGATGTCGTTTGGGGGGATGTCTCTTGGTAGTGTACATGGTGGGCGGGATTGTTCCTGTTTCTACTGTCCGCACTGCAACTACCACTTCCCAGTCCCAGTCTCCTCAACCCCAACCCATCCCATGCACACATACAGAGGAGCATGCACACAAGACATCACACAAGAGCGATACAGTCAAACACAGGCACCACACTTCAGTCCACAAGCACTCACACAAACCCCTGACAGTTGCACACACATCCACATCCACTGTCTCCACTGTCTCCCCTCCTCCTCCTCCTCCACCTCCCTCACAGTCACGTCCACACTCACACCTGCATGCACTGCTTCAACAGCCACCACCAGCATCCCCACACCAAGCATCAGACACACCTCACTAGCAGACACCACGACATCCATCCATGCGTCCCCTGTGTCCTCACCCACCCTGTCTGTCCCCCATCCTAAAGGACACAACCGTAGGCACTCAGACACCCAACAGCCATCCACTTCACATCAGCACATTGCCCATGTACCTGCACCCAAGTCCAGCAGACGCACTCTTCCAACAGCCACTACCTCAACCTCCACTCTCATCCCTCCTCCCTCATCCTGTCCCACCGTCCCTAGGAAGCTTTTTCTTTCCCAACTTGACCTCTTCCCTCCCCCCCAGTCCTGCCAGTAATGAGCAGCGTCCCAACAAACCAGGCCAGCACCTCAGACAAACAGTCTAAGGGGACAGTGGAGACACCTCCTAGTTGTGGAGGCAAGACAGTGAAGGATCCCACTCCACCAGCCAGGAAAGGGAAGGATCCTAGTCCACCATCCAGGAAAGGGAAGGATCCCACTCCACCAGCCAGGAGGGGTAAGGTTCCCTCTCATTCACCAATGAAAGAAAAGGTTCCCACTCAACCACCAATGACAGAAAAGGTTCTCACTCTACCACCAATGACGGAAAAGGTTCCCACTCAACCACCAACGAAGGAAAAGGTTCCCACTCAACCACCAATGACAGAAACGGTTCCCACTCTACCAACAATGAAGTAAAAGGTTCCCACTCAACCACCAATGACAGAAAATGTTCCCACTCTACCACCAATGACAGAAGAGGTTACCACTCAAACACCAATGACAGGCAAGAGGCCCACAATTGTTTATGTATCTCTGTTCTAAAATTGGTTCATGTGATGGCTTTTGCCTTGCAATTACAATTTCAATACTGCCGACCTCTAGTCCTTGTATTATTATGCTGTGTGTCCTGTGCCATTGGTTCATGTCTGAAGCTGGTTGTGTGTATGGTGTGTATGAATGGTGTGTGTTGTGTGTTTGTGTCACTCTCCTTTTATCCCTCCCTCCCTTGTGTGCTAGGCGGCTGTACTCATCGTCTTTGTCTTCGTCGGCGTTGGTGTTCCAGGTGGAGCATGGCATAGAAAAGCATCAGGAAGACCTGCAGTTCTGGTTCCATTGTGGCGCTGATCTTCTCTGTGTCTCTGTTGGTAAGTCTTTGGTCTTCTGTGATATGTTTCCACCAGGCTTTTGATGATGTTGGTACCACCCCGTAAATCGTAGTGGTTTTCAGTGTCATGATACGGTGGGCGAGACCTTGTCTTCCGCCTGGCTTTTGACGGCTACCGCTATGGTGCGTGGTGGTTACACTCTGGCGAATGGTGTGGTACATTGGCTGTCTATGGGAGTTATCACCGCCATCATCTTAATTTGGCAGTAATTACTGCGAGCCTGTTGGCGGTATTATTGCCACTTTAAAAGTCAATGTCAAAATGATCACCTGTGTTTTGTTTACAAATACATGACAAAGTGCTATGTCGTAGTTAGAAATGGGGTTGCTGCTTGGCAGTCATTTTGCACTCTGTCCAAGCAGGGACCCTCACTGTAGTTAGGGTAATGGAGCTACACACTTAAGGTGACCCCTGCTCACCCCCTTGGTCAGGCTTATCTCAAAGGCAATGTGTAAAGTATTTGTACCAAAACACACAGTAATACAGTGAAAACACTACTGAGAGAGCATCAGAAAAGTCATTGATGCGTCGATTTCTTGCTCCCAAGTGAGGCTGTGTGTCGTTTCTTCTCTGGTCGGGTAGGCTATGCATCGTTTTTCTCTCCTGCAAAAGAGAAATGCATCAATTTCTGGATGGGCACCTCGGGTCCGGGCAGGTTCACACTGATTTTGACGCCCAGCAAAGATGCATGCAAAATCCAGGCGCACAGTGATGAGGAACGACGGTGCTTGGGGGTTGCTTCAATTTTAGCAGCTGCAGTGCAGGTGGTGTGTCTTTTTTACAGCTGTGTTGCAGGTGGTGTGTTCACTTTTTCCCTGCACAGCTCTGGTGTGTGGATTTCCACCTTGGTTACACCAGCTTCACCTTTCAAGGGTCCAGGTACTAGAGTGAATACCACTTGGCAGGGTAGGAGTCTCAGCAGAGAGTCTAGGTGCTAGCAAAGGAAGTCTTTGACGGCCCTGAGACTTCAAAATAGAAGGCAAGCTAAGTCCATGTCCTTGGAGGCACTTCACAAGTGGGAATATACCACAAAGTCTAGTCTTTCTCCTCTTTCAGGCAGATACAGCAACTGCAGGCCAACCCAACAAAGCACAGCCACGGGCAAAGGGGCAGTACTCCAGCTCTTCAGCTCTTCTCCTGGCCAGAGGTTCCTCTTGAGTACAGAAGTATTCTAAACATTTGTGGTTTTGGGTCTACTTATGCCCATGTCTGTGTTTGAAGTTGGCAAACTTTGAAGGAAAGTCTCTGTTGTTCACAAGATCCTGCCTTGTCCAGGCCTGGCTCCAGACACACACCAGGGGGTTGGAGACTGCACTGTGTGAGGGCAGGCACAGCCCATACAGGTGTAAGCATCAGCTCCTCCCTCCACTCTAGCCCAGATAATTCATCAGGATATGCAGGCTACACCCCAGCTCCCTTTGTGTCACTGTCTAGTGGAGATTTATAAACAGCCCAACTGTCAGTCTGACCCAGACAGGGAATACACAAGCAGGCAGAGTCACAGAATGGTTTAAGCAAGAAAATGCCCACTTCCTAAAAGTGGCATTTTCAAAATGACAATCTATAAGCCAACTTTACCAAAATATTTATTTTTAAATTGTGAGTTCAGGGGCCCCAAACTCTACTTCTCTATCTGCTCCCAAAGGGAAACTGCACTTAAAAAGATATTTAAAGGCAGCCCCCATGTTAACCTATGGGAGAGATGGGCCTTGCAATAGTGAAAATCAAATTTGGCAGTATTTCATTGTCGGAAAATGTAAAACACATCAGTACCTGTCCTACCTTTAACATACAGTGCAGCCTGCACATGGGGCTGCCTAGGGCCTACCTTAGGGGTGCCTTACATGTATAAAAGGGGAAGGCTTGGGCCTGGGAAGTGGGTACACTTGCCAGGTCAACTTGGCTGTTCTAAGCTGCACACACAGACACTGCAGTGGCAGGTCTGAGCCCAGTTTACAGCGCTACTCATGTTGGTGGCTCAATTGGTGCTAAAGACCCACTAGTAGCATTTTATTTACAGGCTCTGGGCACCTCTAGTGCACTTTACTAGGGACTTACTAGTAAATCAAATGTTCAAATCATGGAAAAGCCAATTACACATACAATTTACACAGGGAGTACTTGCACTGTGAGCCCTGGTCAGCATGGTAAAGTGTCCAGAGTACGAAAAACCAGCAAAAACAAAGACCAGCACACAGTCAAAACATAGGAAGCAGAGGCAAAAAAGACAGGGGGATCATGCCAAGGATGCCAGGTCTAACAGTCGCAATGACACAACAACCAACATGTTTTATAAAAATGAAACAAACAATGCAAAAAATTACATGACAGAAAAAGGTTTACCTGTATTAACACTCAGAGTGAAATTTCTGTTCGCCCATGCTTGTTGAAAGGGGGTGGGTTAAGTAAAGGTTCCTATAGTTGCTGCCATGCATTCCCAATTAAGTACATCACGTAACGGCCAAGAATGATTGCATTTGCAACACTAGTCAACAGGGGGAAAAAAGAGAAGATGAAAGGCACACCAGCAGCTGTTATATAACAGAGCCTGGTCGCTCAGCACAGAGCACAGAATAGGAAGGACAAATGTGACATTCCGTTAAGCTGGGAATCTTGTGAGGAGAAGATGTGTTAACTACGCACCTCACTGGTGTAGGGCGACTTATTCGGTGTTAGATCACAGCTCAGGCTGCACAACTGGAGCTATTGCCACTCATGGCAAACTCAGCAACAGAAGTAGAAAGCATGAGAACCAAAGCCAAAGATAGATTGTTTTTGATAAACAGGAGAGATGAAAATGGATGCTGCAGTGTGAGGTAATAAAATGCGTCAAAAAGCACTGTTAAAGTTTGTGTGGAAAAAATCAAGAATGAGAGCAGGATGTAGAAAGACAACTCCATACAATGGAACAGCTGGAAAATGTTGGTAAATCATCTCACTAACATCAGATATGGGAATATAGGAGAGCAAAGATGTGGCACATAACTGGTAACTGCGAAATTCAGTTACCATGTTTGCTCTTGATCAGACCATTGTTATGTAGGGGGTATGTATGAATGTTTCATAAAACTGGGGTCTTAGAGGACTCCCCAGGTGCAGCTCTGCAATGGTGTTGTGCAACTTCTAATACTGGCAAATGAAAACTGAAAGCAGAGCTCGGTGAAGGGCTTTTGCAGATGAAATGTAGGTGTGCCCAGGCAGCTCTTACTGACAGGCAGAAGAGGCTGTCTATCGGCAGCAGTATAGAAGCAGTAAAGTATGTAGAAACTCTATCAGTACACTAAGAGGGCAAAAATTATGGATCGGCAAATATTACCTATGAAATCTCTCCGCACCATACGGCAAAACAGGTGGAGCTGAATTGGTATTCACAGATCTGCAAAGGAACAACATTCTTTATCCTCTGCAGTGACTGCTGGGCTCACCTTTCAGAAAATAGGCCCAGCAGGAACACTACTCTCACATCTCACTTGCTAGTTTTTAAAATGCTCAAGAGAATTTTGAATGAGAATATAATGAGCCATTATGGCTGATTGAAGTTGCATTTAATTTTCCCTTCTGAAATACATGCTCAATTTGCACACATTCCGCAAGGTAGTACCTTGCAAGGCCCAATACAGATTAGGACAGCTAAAAATGTACATATGTCTGTACATTCACACTTTGCCACACTAATACACTTCTACACTGGAAACTGTAAAGGGTGTGTATTATAAAGTGTTGCCCTACTGCACGTTTTTTTTCTTCCAGTTGCATTGGATATGCCCTCGATTAGTTCATTTGTTAACTGTAATGTATGATGCAGCTCGGGATTAAGGTGTACTGTCAAAGCTTGCTGTGTGCTTGGTGAGCTGGCTAGCTTTGAACGTGTATTTGTGTCCCGTGGAGCCCAGATTGGGAACCGCTGCAGTAACACCAATCTTTTCCAAAACAATTTAGAGGTAGCTTGGAAATGCTGCATTACAGGAAGTTTATGAGCATCCTCATCACTTTCTAGCTCCTCATGTTACCAAATCAGGTCTACATCTTCTAGGCCAAGGCTATGAAACCTGTGGCGTTGTAAAAGCCACCCCTGATTACTCATAATCACTGTGAGATACTAAAGGCTCAAACCAACCTGTGCAATCCGTGCACATAACTTCATGCACAGCTACATTAGCTTCATGCCTGAACTCCCAAAAATCAGAACCTATGGTCTGCATTGTATACAGGGACTGAGGGCAGGATAGATGGGCAGCTATATGTCAGTCAGAGCTAGGATTCGGGGATGTATAAACAAGTGTGTGTTACAATGGGACATACTGGGTTGGATAATAGTGAGAGTGTCATCTGAACTTGCAGCACAGTGAATAACTTTGTCTATATGTGGATGCATGACATATTGAAAGCATACAGAGCAGCCTATTATATTATATGGGCTGGAATCCCAATTGACAGGACAGGATCAGAAAAATCCAGCTGTTCAAATTTTATTTTTAACTCATAACTATCTTTTTAACAGTGCCTAAATGTTGTTGTCACTCTATGTAGTTTGCAATGATTGGCCCACTGTGAGGGGGTCCAGGCACCCCCGCTGGTTCACAGAGGTAAAGCCTAGATCACCTTATTCTCTAATATTTATGGTAGCTTGGTCGAGCAGTGAGGCCAATCTTGGAGAAGTGCAAAAAATGTGTTGTACTCACAGTATCAGTCATGCAACGTACACACTTGAAGGAATACCTTGAAACCAATTTATTAAAATACTTCATATTTTTATATAATTTTGTAGACCAACATTATCAAAATTGGTATGGATTTTTTAAGTTTAATAAAAAAGTATTTTTGTGGGTAATTACGCACCATAGTAATCAATGGAAAGTCACCTTTAAAAATACATTAAAAATCGTACAGTTGAGTTACCAATTTCTTCTTTGGCAGGTTGGTTGAAGTTGTCAATGGGCACAATGTGCCAGCTGGAGAAGCTTGGGTGGCTCCCTGTTCCGGCGGGAGCAGCATTGGAAAGTCTCTAGGGCTGGTGCAGGGCCAATGCGAGGGACCACTTGGAAATGCATTGCACAGGTAAGTTTAGAGGTGGTTCCTTGGGGTCCCCTTGGAGTGTGAGATCACAAAGGGTGAGGGACCCTTAGGGCACAGCAGATTCTTCATTACAGGGCACAGGGTAGCCAGGTGCAGAGTGAATTGATGATCAGGAGCTGTGCACAAAGATGCCCTTGGGATCTAGAAGTAAGTCCCTTTAAGGGTTGCTTGTAGGACAACGGGGGACTCTTGCAAGTGGTCCGGGGTGTTCCAGAAGTCCCCTGCCTGGGGCTTCCTCCTGGTCCTTTTTATGCTCCGGGTGGGCTGGTTTTCTTGGTGTCCAGCGTCAGCTGAATGTAACGGGGTAACATCCCCCGATGACGCGAACAAAGGATGGGGGCCAGTAGCATGGTGCCCCAGGGGGATTAAGAATAGGATCCTGTGCTGATGTAATCACGCCAACGAGGATAAACTGGAAGAGGAAGCAGCCAGTGAGGAGGAGAGTAAAAACGCGCATGAGGAGGGCAAAAGGGACGCCTGAGGAGATTACGAAAAACCCGAGAAGCAGGAAGTGGAGGAAAACACCTACGAAACTAAAGGAGACGTGCAATAAAGCCTGCGAGGGGGACGCCCGAAGAAAGAGCGAGACGCACCGTAAGCAGGCCGAGGAAGCGGACACCTTTGAAAACATCAGAGATATGGATCAGAAGTGCGAGGAGGACCCCAAAAGATCCAGACCTGCTGAGAAGCTACGCAGCCCCCAATTCCAGGACCCAGAAGCCCGCCACGTCTAGCACAGGTACGTGCCCGAATTCAGTGCTCCGCTTCAACATTATTAAAAATGGGGAAAAGGAGGTGGGGAATGACAGCACAGGAAAAGGGAAAACCCCACAACAAAAATAAAAAGGGCAGTTAGAAAATAAATAAGACTCATTTGGAACACAAGTTGGGGGGGCACCTAAACAAATACACTGTGTATGAGCACAAAGTTAAGATGTTGTACACTGAGTGTTCACCTTAATCACTAGATCCTCACCTACCCTTCCCCAATGTAGTTAAGTTTAAGTATATACAATTTACCAGAACAATAAACGTACCTGTTGTCAGTCTTTTCTGTTCTCTCCTTATGTTCCTTATGAATGAGTGACGACTGCGAGAATCATCTGAAAAATAAAATGAAAAAGATGAAGATCAATGTAGAGAACTATAAAGAAGAGAAGAAAAGAGTAATAAAATGAACAAATAAAGGACTATCAGGAGATCACTATTAAGAAGTGTGGAAAGTCCACGATAAGGAAACACGTAAATAAACATCCTTTTGCGAAAAACTCATGTGAGTTTATCTGATCTTGTTTTATCTAATTTAAGGGATTAAAACCCTCCTGGTTTTGATAAGGACCTCCCTGGAGTAAACTCTTACACTGACTCAAATAAGAGAGAGATCCCACTGTCGTAGTTTGGACTCTTGCTCTGGGCAAGACTGCTGGTTAAAGGATGAAAGTACTTTTGCTTGTAGGCGACTACGCCTTTCCTACAACAAGTCGCAACTGTTGTCCCAACCTTACAGGCTCACTAGCAGCACCTCACCAGAAACACAATAGTAAAAGGTGATTTGTGGCAGCCTTTACGCATGGACTCGAGAATAAGACATCTCAGGGAATGTCATGGTTAAACGGAGATTACCCCTTTCTCACAGATATATCATGTCAGTACAAACAAAGGCAATGACAAAGATGCAGTAAAGTTTAAATTGTTTTTATTTAATGTAACTGCAATTTGTGATAAGTTGCATGGGCTGCAATGATTAAGATAATGAATAATGCAAGAAACAGAATTGTGAAGATGAGAGTCATTATTACAAAGACCCCCACCATCTTGCAATGCATAAGCAAGACATACGAGATGTAAAATGCCCTAATGTGAGAGCCCTAACCTCCTACCTAAAGGAGAGCTGGGTTTGCTAAACCTAATCTGCCAATGCTATGTCTATGAGAGGAGCTCCCAACCCTCGTTACCTGGGAATGAAGTCTCTATCGCAGACTCCGCATGAACACGAAGTCTGGGTCAACGTCAAGACGACGTGCAGCATCGATATCAGCGATGGTGGCGATGCCCTCTGGTCGGAATCCCTCTGATTATCTGTCTAAAGCACGATGTATTTATACAGATCTACAAGGACCCCTGACGTAGGTGTGTTCCCAAACAATAGATAACAGACAAGCATGGTACGGCAATTACTATAAACAATCCCTTGAAAGTATAGAGAGGGAAAATCCCTAAATGTGAACACCTACTGTTTGTTTGTCTTTGTGGCCTGATCTTGACGCCTAGGCGCGGTGACACTGATAATGTAAATCATAACAGGTGGCCTAACTATAAACAAGGCAGCCATCTTAGAAGAATTAAATAATTAAATGGGCTAAGACAGAGCAAGCTAAGTAGGTTAAAAGTCACTAGGTGACAGGGGCACGGGTCTGCAAGCCAGAGGCTAAGCTAACTCCTGTTATCCCATTAAAACAAACTAGGATTTACTCCACCACCAAAACCTAACCGCCCAAGGAGACAGGGAACCGCATCACAGTGATATTAAAAATGTCAACCCTGGGAAAGAGAATTCACACTATCAGAACCACATCTTGCAAACACCATTCTTTCATCATTCACTCAAATGCCACAAAGATCAGTAGTAATTAAGGGATATAAACAAAATGTTTTAATAAATAATTCCATACAGAATAAAAATGAATGTAAACACATAAAATCACAATAATATTGAAGAGATCCGATAAGCCCCAGAGAAGACCTTTATACAAACTGTAGACAATACATTAACACAAACATAAATAGGAGACAAAACAAAAGACACCCTCCATAGTCTATCATCGGTCACTGTCCATATATGGTATCCACAAGCCAGTTGACTGATACAACAGATGCCCAGTCTATTATTGGCCAGTTCCAACGGATCCAGTTTCAACTTCCATTGACGTGTTTCGGTGGCCTTGACAATTTTTTTCATCACCTTCCTCAGCACAATAATATAATCTCCCAACACATTTAGTTCGGTTCGGCCACTAGAGGACGCAGTGCCACCTAACTTGGCACACTTGCATGGTTTGTCCTTGTGGACGTCAGTGTGTCATCGGGTCCAGCTAACTTCCGGTTCAGGAGTTAGCAGCCTTTAAGTGAAGTGACTCTTAGTGGGTTGTTGGTTACTTTGTTGTTGCAGAGTGGTACCTCCACTCTGAAGGGAGTTCTTGGACGATTGGTAAAGCCTGGAGGTCCTCTAGGTTTCTTAAGGTCAGTCCAGTGTTTAGCTTCTCCACAGTGGCAATTGTCTGGACCTGGTTGCAGCAGGCATGGTTTGGAACCTTTTCTTGGTGCAGCAGGTCCACAGTTCTTGTGCCTTTGTTCTTCTTTGTCCTGGTCTTCTTTGTGTCATTTGAATATGATTTCTTGGTCCAGGGATGCTCACTAACTATTGAATGTAGTGGGAGTTTTAGGGGGTACCTGGTAGTGTCCAATGGGACACTTATCTTTGGGTGGCTACAACCACTATAGTCACCACTACCTGTAGGAAGGGCCACTTCCCTAAGCCTGATTAGCTACTTTTCTCAATCTAAGATGGAGAAAAATGAAATGGAGTGTCCACGTCACAGGCAACACCTTAGGGGTGGTGAATGCTAGGTAGGGCCACTCCTCCTATCCTTTATTTGGTTTTCCTCCTTAGCTCCCATCAAAAGTGATTGTTTGCAAAGGGGCTGACCATCTGCTGCTAGCTAGCAGCCGGCCTAGAGGTTGAGTTTTAAAGGGGGTAAGCCCTTCACAGCTCTCTGCCAAGGAAGTGCACATTCCTAAGGGAGGGGGTTTTAGCTCCTCTACACAGGAAGGGCTTTGTTTTACAAACCAGAGAGACAGGACTCTCCCACAAGGTTGGTATATTGGGTGTCTAGAGGTGACAGGCTGCATCGAAGCAGTCAGCAACCATTCCAAGTTAGTTAGCTATGGCAGGGGGCACCTCTAAGGTGACCCCTGGGTACATTTAGGGATAAATCCAGTACTTGTACCAGTTTGGATTTATCATTCTGAGTTGTTTGAAACCAAACAACCTAGGGTTCATAGTAACCATCATGTAGCTGGGAAACTTGTGTTGACCAGTGTCTAGCATATGTATTAAAATGGCTGCTCTGTTCACTCACTATGTCCCATGTTTGGCAAGGACACAGTGGGGGCATATTGCTCATGCAGCTATGTCCTCACATATAATACGGTGCACCCTGCCTTAGGGCTGTAAGGCCTGCCTGAGAGGTGTCCGACCCATAGTAGTATATGAGGGACATGTTGAGTTTGCAATTTAGATTTGCACCAGGACACTCAGCCTGCAATGGCAGTGCTGGGTGCATCAAGATGCTTGGCCCTATAGGGTGGCACAATCAGTGCTGCTGCTCTCAGGGGCCTACCCAAGTTACCCCATGCCCTGGGTACCTAAGAACCCATTTACTAGGGTCAGTATCTGGGGGCATGTCCCATCTTTCAGCGGTGTGGTACAGGAAGTCCTTGCTTCCTTGATGAGACACATTAACAGCTACATCCAGTTTCCACGTCCACAGAATTTGGCCACCACAAAGGGAGATTTTCATGCTTTGGGTAGACTACTGCATGTGTTTGGAGTTATAGATGGCACTCATATTACCTTGGTGCCATTACACCCAAGGGACAAGTCTACCTCAATCAGAAGAACTTCCATTTTCTACATATTAAGCGTATGCCCCTTCTTCCGTTCTTCAACACATGATTCATTTGTACAACAGAACAGCACCATACCCATGCAGATGTCACAACTTGGACCAGAGAGGTCCTGGCTTGTTGGTACGTACAATATGACTTGAGGATCAGTTGCCTGAATCCTAGTTTAGGAAGGAACAATGGCTTGATATTTAAGTACTCTGTTGATTTGTTGGTTCCATGTAGGAGATTCAGTGTATCATAACTGAACATGGTTATTGGAACCAATGCCAAAGGAAGTCTGCTTCAGTGTGGCCCATGGATGAACATGGAGGCCAGTGGAGCGGGCTTTTTGGCTTCTTCTTCCAATTAGGTGTGCCCAATCACGGTTGCCTGCTGCATGCTCCATAACATTGCCCTGCAACAGAACATCCCTATTATCACAGAGAAGGGAGACCGTGATAAGCCACTGGGTGAGGATGTTGAAATGCCCAACGAAGATGTCAGTGATGAAGAAGGAGGAATTGACACGTCAAGATGTGACAGGCCACTTCTTCACCGTACTGTAAGCGTACCTTTACAAGTTGTAACCCCCAATGTCAGGACAACTTGTGACATAGGGAACAAATCAGTCTTCAATGGTAATTTGTTAGGAATGGTCAGTGTAAGAAAGTCCAAGGCAACGATATTAGTGGACTACTGTGTTTGTTGCCGTGGAGTAACTTTGCTTGCACTAAGTGTGTGTGTCCTCTTAACATGTCATTTGAGTCAAATGCAATATTTGAAATAATTAATTATCCCTTGTTATTCTGTTCAGGGTCTGTGGGAAGGTAGCCTCTTTCTAGCCTTGTTACCCCCACTTTTGGCCTGTTTGTGAGTATATGTCAGGGTGTTTTTACTGTCTCACTGGGATCCTGCTAGCCAGGGCCCAGTGCTCATAGTGAAAACCCTATGTTGTCAGTGTGCTTGATATGTGTCACTGGGATCCTGCTAGCCAGGACCCCAGTGCTCATAAGTTTGTGGCCTATATGTGTTCCATGTGTGGTGCCTAACTGTATCACTGAGGCTCTGCTAACCAGAACCTCAGTGTTTCTGCTCTCTCTGATTTAAAATTGTCACTGCAGGCTAGTGACCAATTTTACCAATTCTGATTGGCACACTGGAACACTCTTATAATTCCCTAGTATATGGCACCTAGGTACCCAGGGTATTGGGGGTTCCAGGAGATCCCTATAGGCTGCAGCATTTATTTTGCCACCCATAGGGAGCTCAGACAATTCTTACACAGGACTGCCACTGCAGCCTGAGTGAAATAACATCCACGTTATTTCACACCCATTTTACACTGCACTTAAGTAACTTTTAAGTCACCTATATGTTTAACCCTCACTTAGTGAAGGTTAGGTGCAAAGTTACTTAGTGTGTGGGCACCCTGGCACTAGCCAAGGTGCCCCCACATTGTTCAGGGCAAATTCCCCAGACTTTGTGAGTGCGAGGACACCATTACATGCGTGCACTACATATAGGTCAATACTTATATGTAGCTTCACCATGGTAACTCCGAACATGGCCATGTAACATGTCTAGGATCATGGAAATAGGTGTGAAGGGCCTGGGAGGAGTAGCCTCTCCTGGCCTCTGGAAATGCTTTGAAGGGCACAGATGTTGCCATCTCTGCATAAGCCAGTCTACACCAGTTCAGGGATCCCCCAAGCCCTGCTATGGCATGAAACTGGACAAAGGAAAAGGGGAGTGACCACTCCCCTGATCAGCATCTTCCAGGGGAGGTGCCAGGAGCTCCTCCAGTGTGTCCCAGACCTCTGCCATCTTGGATGCAGAGGTGTGAGGACACAATGGACAGCTCTGAGTGGCCAGTGACAGCAGGTGATGTCAGATACCCCTCCTGATAGGTGCTTACCTTTCTCTGTAGCCAATCCTCCTCTGTAGGCTATTTAGGGTCTCTATGAAAAAAGAGAGGGACTGGGAGAATTCTGGTCCAGTGTTCGGTCTCCCAAGACCTGGACGTATGGAGAAAAGGGGTACACTGTTCCATTATATATATAAATATATATGTGCAGGGTGGACAGAGTCAGTAATTTCAGGAGAGCCCTCAACCATCCACTAGGATGCCAAGTTTCATCACTGGGCAATCTCCTCATCAGACCGGTGCTGCAATGTCTGGCGGACCACCCCGGAAATCGGTGGTGGTACTCTACCGAAATTTGTGTTGCAAGGTAGGGTCTGAAGTAGATACTGACTGTGAGAAAACAAAAAGGGGAGACAAGTGGGTTAAAATTGGCTTTGAACCTCAAACATCATAATTTTTCTTCATATTTAGGATCTCACCAGATAACGAATGCAAGAGCTCACCAGAGTTCCTCTGCACTTCCCTCTTCGACTTCTGCCAAGGATCGACCGCTGACTGCTCCAGGATGCCTGCATCACCACAACAAAGTAGCAAGAAGACTACCAGCAACATTGTAGCGCCTCATCCTGACGGCTTTCTCGACTGTTTCCTGGTGGTGCATGCTCTGACGGCTGTCTGCCTTCACCTTGCACTAGAAGCAACGCAGGCACAAAACTTCTGCATCACTGGTCCTCTGGGTCCCCTCTCATCCTGACCAGCATGGTCCCTGGAGCTGGGTCCTAGAGTCTTCAACAGTCCAGTGGCCCTTCAGTCCAAATTTGGTGGAGTTAAGTCCTTACCTCCCCACGCCAGACAGTAATCCTGTGTATTGCTTGAACTGCAGCTGCTCGGGCTTCTGTGCACTTTTGCAAGACTTCCTTTGTGCACAGCCTAGCCCAAGTCCCCAGCACTCCGTCCTGCATTGCTCAACTTGCTGAGTTGGACTCCGACGTCGTGGGACCCTCTTTTGTGACTCTGACTTGACCGCTGTCCTCAGATCTTCTAAGTGCCTGTTCAGGTGCTTCTGTGGGTGCTACCTGCTTCTGTGTGGGCTCTCTGTGTTGCTGAGCACCCCCTCTGTCTCCTCCTCAAATGGGCGACCTCCTGGTTCTTCCTGGGCACGGGAGGCACCCAAAATCATCAACCGCAACTCTTGCAGCTAGCAAGGCTTGCTTGTGTTTTCCTGTGTAGAAACAACTCTGCATCCTCCAGCACGCCGTGGGACATCTTTTGACCAAAGTAGAAGTTCCTGGCACCTTCTGTTGTTGCAGAATCTTAGGCTTCTTCCAGCCAGAGGCAGCCCTTTTGCTCCTTCATCCGGGGTTTAGTGGGCTCCTGCCCCCCCGGACACTTACGTAACTCTTGGACTTGGTCCCCTTCCTTTGCAGGTCCTCAGGTCCAGGAATCCGTCTTCAGTGTTTTGCAGTCAGTTATTGTCCTTGCAGAAGCACCTATCTAGACTTTACTGTCTTTCTGGGGTAGTAGGGTAAATTTACTCCTACTTTTCAGGGTCTTGGCGTGGGGTATCTTGGACAGCCTTAGTGTTTTCTTACACTCTCAGCAACCCTCTATACACTACACTAGGCCTGGGGTCCATTCGTGGTTCGCATTCCACTTTTGGAGTACATGGTTTGTGTTGCCCCTAGGCCTATTTCTCCCTATTGCATTCTATTGTGTTCTTCATTGTTTGCAGTACTTTTCTAACTGTTACTTACCTGGTTTTGGTTTGTGTCTATATATTTTGTGTATATTACTTACCTCCTAAGGGAGTATATCCTCTGAGATACTTTTGGCATATTGTCACTAAAATAAAGTACCTTTATTTTTAGTAACCTTGAGTATTGTGTTTTCTTATGATATAGTGCTAAGTGATATAAGCGGTATAGTAGGAGCTTTGCATGTCTCCTAGTTCAGCCTAAGCTGCTCTGCTATAGCTACCTCTATCAGCCTAAACTGCTAGAACACCTGTATTCTACTAATAAAGGATAACCGGACCTGGCACAAGGTGTAAGTACCACAAGGTACCCACTATAAGCCAGGCCAGCCTCCTACAGGGTCCTTCCCCATGTCATTATCATCTGGACATTTCAAAGTTGTGCTATTTGCAGTGATATTTTTCTGTTTGAATGTACAAAGTGAACATGTGTTGAACCTGGGACAGAGACATACTTGGGATGGACAGACCCTGTACAGAGACAACTTGCACCCTGACAGAATGGAAGTTCAGGAGATTGTATCAAAACTGTTTTCTGTGTGAGGGTGCCATCAAGGCAACATCTCCCAAATAACCTGAACTAACCATATAAGTATGCCAAGCCCTAGCATATTGTTCTTCCTTTCATTAGCTAAATGTTCAATTTGTGTTCAGTGAAGGTAGCTGTTGAAGTTCTTCCTCAAAGTCAATAGTCCTTTTTTACACACCACTGAATGTCGGTTGTGTTATATGCACCAGTGTGGGAAAGTCCTCCTTCTTGCCTGGTCACCCCCAAACCTTTTGGACAGATATTGGTGGTTACTGACTCTTGGCTGTGCCCTGGGTACTGCTTACTAGTCCCAGGGCCAGTGCTCTGTGTAAAGTGGATATGCAAATTGGGCTAATTGTAATTGGCAATATTAATCTACCTATAAGTCCCTAGTATATGGTAGGGTATGTAGGTTTAGAGACCCCAACATAGGTAGTGCCCACATAGGTGCACAGCTGAGGCGTCCAGTGTCATTTTAAGGGCAGACCTGCCTTGCTGGTCGCTTTTAAACTAAAGGCACATGCAAATTCAACTTTGGAATTAAAAGTACTTCCAAAGTCTTAAAATACCTTATTTTTACATATGTCACCCCTAAGGGTGCCCTATGTGCCCCTAGGACTGGGTGACATTTAACTATAAGGAGGGACATTATAAAAATAGTTGTATAAGCCCTAGTGAGGTAAAACACCCAAATTCACTTTTTCCTCATTGTAGTGAATGGCCTCCATAGACTAGAATGGGGAGACTTTATTTTAATTTATAAAGTCCCGTTAAGTGTCAGATTCCTCACATTTGGTATCAAATTAATTGGTAGAATAAATCCCACAACTTACAATTGTTGGATTTAATATAACTTGTTAAGGTAAAGAGTTTTAAACGCTACATTGAAAGTTGCCAACTTCAGCCCTGTAGTGCTCTATTCTTATTGGCCAGCCTCTGGTAGCCTGGCCAGGCTGCCTTGATGAGGTGTGAATTAGCCTGGGCTGAACACAAAGAGATGTGCCTAGGGGAGTAAAACTTTCTTCAGCAGATGGAGAAGCAGGAAGGGGAGGGCTGCCAAACTGGTTTTCAAAGGCAGGCAAGGACATTTGGAGCAACCCAGTACCTCCTTCACATCCTGCAAACCCAGGCACTTAGGTTTCCCCTTGATTAGATTAGGAGAGGGCAGGAGAGGGGTGTGTTTAAGATTTTTAGCCACACCAGTGGGTGGGCTCAGCCAGATGTAATCTCCAAAAATCAGTTTCAGCCTATTCTTATTGGCCAGCCTCTGGTAGCCTGGCCAGGCTGCCTTGATGAGGTGTGAATTAGCCTGGGCTGAACACAAAGAGATGTGCCTAGGGGAGTAAAACTTTCTTCAGCAGATGGAGAAGCAGGAAGGGGAGGGCTGCCAAACTGGTTTTCAAAGGCAGGGAAGGACATTTGGAGCAACCCAGTACCTCCTTCACATCCTGCAAACCCAGGCACTTAGGTTTCCCCTTGATTAGATTAGGAGAGGGCAGGAGAGGGGTGTGTTTAAGATTTTTAGCCACCAGTGGGTGGGCTCAGCCAGATGTAATCTCCAAAAATCAGTTTCAGCCATGATGGATTTTTGAGCAATGTTGCTGCCTGGGATTGATTTTTGCCACACTTTCCAGGAAGTGGTCATCACAGGGGAAGGACCTTGCACCTGATTGGAGAACTAGGACCCTTGTGTTTTTCACCCAGGAGCAAGGATAAAACTGGCAGACCTGCACCCACACCTCAGATCCCTACAAGGAAGAACTACAGGAGAAGAAGGACTGCCCTGCTGGACCGCAGGCTGTAGCCGAGCAGGACTCCATCGCAGTCGGCCTTAAACTTTTACTTTGCCCCGGTCGAGGTGCAACCAGATTAACATATTGGCAATATTTGTTTATAAGCGCTAAAAAGCATTAATTATTTAAAAATTCATATCTCCAGTTCCTATTATCCGATTTTATTTGGCCTGGTGTCATTTTAAACCTACAAATATGTCCTATTTTTATGAATTGGTTTTGGATTTTTAAACGGTTTCCTGTGTTTTATTTAATTACTGTTTTGTGATATTTGAATGCTTTACACTTTGTCTCCTAAATTAAGCCTTGTTGCTCGTTGCCAAGCTACCAAGTGTTGAGATAGGTTTAATTTATTGAGACCTAACTGGACCTAAGTGGAGGTTAGTGGCCTATGGCTAACTGTAGGTACTTACCTGCTCTTACCAATAACCCATTTACCAACAGCCAGATACTGCCACAGTGTCCTGTAATGGTCATGTGGCCTCAACGTTTGTTACTGCCATGATGTTGACTATTGGTGTTAATGATGTACGATTCCTAGATGCCTATTATGAGGGCTGTATGTATGCTCCATTTGGGGTCATGTATTCATCATAAGTTGCCTATTCAATTTTCTCCCACATGATATTTCCTCTCTTCCATGGTGTCAAGGTCAGGGAGTACCTACCTCTGAATGAGACACAACATTGGGGTCCTTCATGTTTTGGGGACATCTGTTCAGAATTCCTCATTAAGGTGTTTCTACATCTGTATGACAACAATACATTGAGATTGCGCTTCTGGGTGGGGTGAGATTGAAGCCACCTTGTCCCTCATGGTCTCCACGCCGCTTACACTTACCCCGCTTATGGCTTAGCTAGGATACCCTGAAGACTTACAAACGGAATACAACAAATATGTAAGCAGAGGAGGGAGTCGGAGCCATGTAGCTCTGTTCGACCGCCAGGTGTGGAATATATAGAGGGGGATGGTACCAGTATATTACGAAATGTGCTTGTGTGCAGGCATGATACAGTTCCATATCTGGGACTTCAATTCCCTCAGATTCGAACAGCTGGTCAAGCACCTCCCACTTCAATCACGGCTTCTTGCTGACCCATGCCAGTCTAATCAACTGCGTTTTGAGTATGTTAAAGTAGTGACGGTTCAGTGGATATGGTATGTTAATGAATAGAAAGAGCAGTCTGGGAAGGATAATCATTTTCAGAAGGGAGATGCGGCCAGCAAGAGATATGGACAAGGAAATCCAGTGAGTAATACTGGATTTGATGCTTTCTAGTGCAGTGCCATAATTATCACAAATCACTTCAGCCCTTTCCTGGGACACTTTGATGCCCAAGTACCGAAGTTCAGACTCACACCATTGGAGGGGGTAATCTGGTTGAAAGAGTAGCATTTTTGCCGTCAGTTGTCAAATATGTTATTCCCCCAATTAGTTTGAATCCCGGATAAGTAACCAAATCGGATTAATTGCTGAGGCACTGCAGTGAGGCTCGCCACAGGGTCCCTGAGATAGAGTTTAACATCATCAGCAAATAAAGAAATTAGGATGTGTCTGCTGGGTGTCTGAATTGCCTATTTACTGTGGTGTTGTTGCAGCTTGGCGCCAGAGTCTCCATCGCAAGTGCAAACAACAGGGGTGACAAATATCATCCCTGCCTTGTACCCTAGGTAATAAGAAACCGTGTGGACCATGTCCAATTAAGTTGTACTCGCACCAAAGGACTAGTGTAGAGAAGTGCTATCCAGAACATAAATGCAGATGGGAAGCCCATGTGCCATAATATAACCATCAGGAAGTCCCACTTGAGCGAATCAAACGCCTTTGTGGCATCAGGGTCAATGCTTCATAGTAATGCAAAAAACGTGGGTAGATTGTTCATGGTTCATTACAAATAATGCCAAAAATGGCGCAGTGAAATCGTGTAGATTTCACTGTGCCATTTTTGTGGGCCTCCTAGCACCAGAACGCATTGTGCCACTTTGTAAATACGGCGCAGCAGAAAAGCCTTCCTCACGCCATATTAGTGTAAAAAATGTACACTAATGTGTCGCAAGAAGGCGCTGGGGGCTTGTAAATATGCCCCAATATCTATTAAGACATGGCACATTCTGCTCTCTCTATTTGATACAGAGCAGCAAGAGGGGCTCCGCCTCAAAGTTTGATACATCTGGCCTCTGGTGTCTAGTATGCGTGCACATAGAAACATTATTTTCACATCTAGCAATGCCCAGTGATTTAGCAGAGCACTCTAAAGAAAACAGATGCTGTGCTCCAAAATTGAGACAATCAATAAATTTAACAAACAGTACAGAATTCCCTAAAAAGATATGTATTAAAAATATAAATTTGAATGGCCTGTCACACATTGGTGCTTATGGTACTATAAATTAATGGAAAATACATAAATAACCACCGTTTTGCATGGAAGCCAGTACGATAAGTCAGACAGAGACAGGTAGCTTGAAACGCCATCTGGTTTAATTTCTTGCAAGAACAGCAGTGTCTGTTGCCAGCAGTTTCTTCAGGTAAGAGAGGCTTCTCATGGGCGCAGTACTTCACTTCACTCAATCATTTGTTCCACTTGAGGCCTGAATGCAATATTACTTCAATTTCCTTGGCTGCGGAATGCCAAAAAAGGATGAGCACTTTCACTGCGGTAATGAATGAAAATGTGTTTTAATCATTTGAGACGTTACTACAAAAGTCCCCCGCCTCATTTAGCATCTATAGCCATCATGAATTCGGCCATGCTTATCTTGCCAAACAGTCTTGAAATGCCCTACAAATCACGAGGCATCATGAAAAGCAAACAGTCTCCTGGTAAATCTTTCACACTGGAGAGCATGGCAAAGTAGCGTTTGAAATGGAGATTCTTTTTATCACTGACGACGTGTTCTGCAGACTACTTCACTCATGCATGCATATATTCATGAAATACATATCTTCACAATGCAGCTTGGGAAAAAAAGAAACACTGCACAGCAGTACTGAGAAACGGAATACAATATGCAGTTTAACTGGCTGGTTTTCCAGGTTTTTACACAGATCACGAGGCTACATGATACAAAATATATTTGCATTATGATATTTTCAAAATAAGTCCCCTTATAATAAATTAATTAGGAATTAGCTGCTCTTATGGACACGGGAGTAAATGCAAATCTAAAATGCTGAATTAATATGTGACTAACAAGTTGTAGTCAGGGCCGGCTCTAGGGAGGAGTGGCCGGTGCCACCGCACCATGCGCTGTGTTTGGGTGGGGACGACATGTTTGCAAGTATATTATGGCTTTGAAAAGCACCTGCCACCACGTCCTTGCCATCAGCAATGTTCATGCAACAATAAAGATGTCAAGAGAACCCTGGTGATTAATGTTCTTCCTCAAGAGAGATCGGAGTTTTGTCTTGTAGAAGTTTTCACTCATACTCATCCTCAAGTAGCACAGAGGGTTAACATGCCTGCTGCAAAGTGCGCATGGCATGCAGATCACAAAGTGCATATATTGTCAATAGGTGAGTGGGCTAATGTTTTTACTAGAGAGCTCTTTTTGTTACTGGCAGTGTATGAGCTAAAAACCTAATACGGAACAGTGAGCTATTAACTATTATCAAACACCTACATGGATGCTTCAAGGTATAGATAATGGTTTTATGATTTTCCTTAACCCTTCATTATTCTAATGTTGCAAAAAGGGTTAATTTGGGTAGAAATCAGTTCTTATCATTAAAGAGACCATGCTATTACGTTTTAAGTTCTGAGTTTGTGCTTCTCCATACCAAGCTCTCATTCTGCCTACCAGTATGGGTGACACGTGGCCCCTACACCTTGCAGTCCTCTGTCTTATGTACTATTTCCAAAACACTGATTTACACACATATGATTGTTGTCTCTGTTAATGTGTGTTTGATGTAAACTGCACTGATACCCTACACTCGGATGAGTGGCGCTATTAAACTAATTAAATGCATCTGAGATAGAGTGCTTATGAAGACTTAAGAGGCACTGCTAAGGGGTGGTAGCGAGGGAGTCTGTGGTGGAGGTGATTATTTAGGGGCCCCAACAAACACTGTTACACAAGGTGCCACCAGCGCTAATGATGGCCCTCGTTGTAGGACCTGTTGTTCCAATATATGTTGTACCTATATATTGTCACATCTCTGAATCTTGAAGTAAAAGATAATGTTGGAAAATGGGTTATTGGTAAGGGCAGGTAGGTACCTTCACTTAGCAATAGGCCACTAACCTCCACTTAGGCCCAGTGAGGTCTCAGTAAACTAAACACAGCTCAACCCTCGATAGCTTGGCAACGAGCGACAAGGCTTAACTTAGGAGACAGAGTGTAAAGCATTCAAATATCACAAAAAAGTAATTAAATAAAACACAGGAAACACAGGAAACAGTGTAAAAATCCAAAACCAATTTATAAACATAGATTATATTTTTATCTTTAAAATTACACAAAAATGAATAAAATCGGATAAGGGGAGCCAGAGTTATGAATTTTTAAAGGATTATTGTTTTTTAGCGCCTAGAAACAAAAAGCGCCAATCGGGTCATCTGGTTGCACCTCGACTGGGGCAAAGTTTAAGGCCAACCGTGATGGAGCCTTGCTCGGCTACAGACCATTTTTTCGAGGTGAAAAACCTTTGACCTGGGTGAACCTGGATCCAACGTCCCTGGAGCCCTCCTCGGATACGCAGGCTGGGAGGTCCCGGTCAACTTTTTACCTTCGGACTTGGACTCTTTTTTTGGAGATTTTCTTTACCGGGATGAACCTGTAAATCAGGCCGGGTCGCGGTTGAGGCAAGCCGGCTAGAGTTGCCGCGGCGGGTCAGTCCCTCTATGGAGCTTTTTTTCAAAAGTTCTCGAAACTTCTGGGGCTTCTCACAGATGTTCCTTTAAGGTTCTTTTGGGGTCCACAGCTCACCCTAAGGGTCCAGAAGCTCTGAGATGATCCTTGGGGGTGCGGATTACCACTCCCAGAATGCACCTGGCGCAAACTCCTTTTTGGCCACTGGGTAGTGGTCAGCTGGTTGATGTCTTCAGGGGTTGGTGCAGGGGACTCTGGTTAGCAATTTTTCACCTATAGCAAACAGGGAGTCCCTCCTTGAACCAGATGAAGCCAGGCAAAGTCCTTCTTGTGGTGAAGCCCAAGTGTGCAGCTGGTGCAGTCCTTCTAAGTGCAGGTTCCAGGTGCAGGCCAGGGGTCCAGCAGGGCAGTCCTTCTTCTCCTTTGGTTCTTCCTTGTTGGAATCTGATGGGGATCTGAGGTGTGGGTGCCGGGCTGCCAGTTTTATCCTTGCTCCTGGGTGAAAAACAGGGGGGTCCTGATTCTCCAATCAGGTGCAGGGTCCCTCCCCCTGTGATGACCACAAAGTGTAGCAAAAATCAATCCCAGGAGGGAACATTCTTCAAAAATCCATCATGGCTGAATCTAATTTTTGGAGATTACATCTGGCTGAGCCCACCCACTGGTGTGGCTAAAAATCATAAACACACCCCTCTCCTGCCCTTTCCGAATCTAATCAAGGGGGCAGCTAGTTGTCTGGGGTTGCAGGATGTGGGGGTGTTGCTGGTTGCTTCAAATGTACTTCTCTGCCTTTGAAGACCAGTTTGTCAGCCCTCCCCCTTCCTGCCTCACCATATGCCGAGGGGAGATTCCCTCCAACAGGCACATTCCTTTGTGTGAAGCCAGGCCACTTTACACCAGAGGCTGGCCAAACAGAGCACAGCAGCAAAAACAATGCATGGCTGAAATTGGCAACTTTTCAGGTAAAGTTTAAAACTCTTTACCTGGACAAGTTATATTACATCCAACAACTGGAAGTTGTGGGATTTATTGTAACAAATAATTTGATACCAAACTCTTGGTATCCATCATTTAAGGGGACTTTACAAATTAAAATAAAGTCTCCCCATTCTAGCCTATGAAGGCCATTTACTACAATGAGGGAAAAACCGAATTTGGCTGTTTTTACCTCACCAGGGCTTATAAAACTATTTCTATAGGGTTCCTGCTTATAGTTACATGGCACTCAGCCCTAGGGGCACATAGGGCACACCTTAGGGGTGACTTATATGTAAAAATAAGGTAGTTTAAGACTTTGGAACTACTTTTAATTCCAAAGTCGAATTTGCATATAACTTTAATTTAAAAGCAGCCAGCAAGGCAGGCCTTCATTTAAAATGGCACTGGGCACCTCAGCAGTGCATCTATGGCAGCACTACCTATGCTGTGGTCCCTAAACCTACATGCCCTACCATATACTAGGGACTTATAGGTAGGTTAACTTAGCCAATTATAATTAGCCTAATTTGCATATCCACTTTACACAGAGCACTGGCCTTGGGACTGGTAAGCAGTACCCAGGACACAGCCAAGAGTCAGTAACCACCTGTAGCTGTCCAAAAAGTGTGGGGGTGACCAGGGCAAAAAGGAGGACTTTCCTACAGATAATGAGTATGTAATTTGTTTGGGTGGGAGTTAGATAAAAATGGGGGTCATGCAATTTTTTTTAATTTTTGTATTGTGTTCTCACAGTTATAAACCATGCTTTTCCACCTGACACTGACACACAAAAATTTCACTCATTCAACATTAAGCATTCTCTATGCTATACTTTTAAAAGCCTTTACAGGAATGATTCATTTCCGCCCTCCATCATCAAAAACCTCTCTCCCAGTGGCCAACAAGATGGCAGAGTGACTGTGCCCGAGCTAAACTCCAGCAGGGCCTAACTTAATCCTGACATAATCTTGCTCCCTGACATATCATCAGCAAGTATATGTATAATAGGGCCATATACCCCTGCTGCAGAGAAGTCTATCAGAAGGCGATTTTGAGCCCCCAAGGCAGCCTGGAGTAGAATTGCGGTGTCAGCGAGGTGGGCAGTCCTTCTGATGAAAACGGCAGCCGCCGACCTCTGAAGTGGTGGATCAAGTGAGCCAGCAATTACCGGGGGACGCGATGGCATGGAATTGCCTTGAGGATTGTGTGCCAGTTTCTCCCCCTCTCACCCCACACAGCCCCAGTTTACACTGCCGCTCTGATGGCTGCGGCGGCCCAGAACATGGCCTGCCGGCTGCAAGAGGAGGAAATCGGAGCAGTGAAGACAGTGAATGAGGCCTCAGGAGAGTGGTTCCCACAGAGTTGCCATAGAGCAGTGAGGCCAAGCGGGCCAGAGACTGATACATGGAGTGAGGAGGCAGGCCTGGCTGCTTGCAGAGGAGGTCGGTTGAAGCGTGACAGCCTAGATGACAGAGGCATGTCCCAAGGACTTTCCCAGTGGAGAATGCCACAGAACCCTGGAGATACCCCAGAGGTGAAAACCAGAGCAGCAAGAGGCTGTAAACAACAACACAGAGTGTGAGCCCACCGGGAGAGTGTGCAAGGGCTAGAACAATGCAGAGACACCCCTGTGACCACAATAAGTCCTGGGCCCGGTGGGGGGAGGGGGATGTGGAGCAGAGAAGAACAGATTGAACTGAGCGACTGAGGCCCTGATTCTGTCACATGGGTCTGTTGTGCACGATACAGGACGTGGTAGTGTGTGTCCTGGGACTGGGGGGGAAGCCTCTCTCACCTAACAGGCTGGGACTATAATCAGACGCAGGACTGGCTGTCTGACTGCTAGAGGTTCCTGCAGCAAGCAAAAAGACCTGAGGGGGAGAGAGCTACAGTGAGGTTGAACCAGAGACTGTTTCCTTCCTCCCTGCGTGGCCCTGGTCTCTATAAGTGGCATCTGTGGGGCTAGGGAGAGGACTTTTGGCAGCACTGATGCCTAATTGGGAGAAACCAACACACTTACTACATTCGGGGGGATCTGAATTTCTCTTTGACACCGGTGCAGGGAAAATATCGACACTGACTGAACAGAGGTACTCAACATAATGTGCAATTTCAGTGGGTGAGGTGTTGTCACTGATATCAAGAGAGAAACGGATTAGCATAAGAAATTTGATGGGCCTCATGTTGCTGACAGACACACTGTGGTGACCCTCCCTCCTGCTTCCATTGAGGATGGAAATTTTACATAGGTTCTCATTATGCTAATGAGGATACTGGTCTTGGGAGACAGGATCACATGGATTGTGGACACTAAGGCCCATATTTATACTTTTTTGACGCAAATCAGCACTTGGGCAGATTTGTGTCAAAAAGTTTATCGCCGGCTAACGCCATTCCAATGCACCAGATGGGCTCCTTATTTATAGAATGACATTAGCCGGCTCTGCAGCCTGGTTAGCGTCAAAATAAATGTTGGTAACCGGGCAATGGAGACGAAGGGAAGACTGGGGGTTGTGCACCAAAGAATGGTGCAAGTCAGGTTAGAGTAAAAAATATTGGCTCTAACCGGACTTGTGCCATTTTATGGCGCACAACCCCCATGGAAATGACTCCTGTCTTAGCAAAGACAGGAGTCATGTCCCCTGGGCATGGCCATTGGGCACAGTGGTATGGAAGGGGGCCCGAGTCAGGCCACTTAAAAAAATATATACTTACCTGCACTTATCTGCACTCACCATGTGTGGGTCCCCCCATCCATGGCTGTCCTCCAGGGGTGGGCGAGGGTGGCAGGGGGTGTCCCTGGGTGTAGGGAAGGGCACCTGTGGACTGCTTCCTTGGTCTCCCACCATGGAAATGAGCTCACAGTTCCCTTAACGCCTGCCCTGACCCACGCTTTAAAAAACAGCGCAAATCTGGCTGGGCACCATAAATAAGGCGCACATGCCTTAGAGTCATTTTTTGCAAAGGAACGCCTACCTTGCATGTCATTAGCGCAAGGTAGGTTTTCAAATACAAAAAATGACTCAAACTCCATAACTTTGGCACTAGACGGGTCTAGCGCCAAAGTATAAATATGGAGTTAAGTTTGCGCCGAATTTGCGTAAAACAAATGACGCAAATCCAGCACAAACGGAGTATAAATATGGGTCTTAGTATGATTCCACACCACATGGCTGGCAGATGACACAACAAAGGGCGTACTGCTTGGACTGATTATATAGATCTGGCCACCAATATTGTGATTTTAATATTGAAATTGTAGCCGCCACACCAGCATGGGCAGAAGCAACTCCCTCAAGCATTGCTGTTGCTAACACAGGTCTTAGTTCTTCATTGGGAATTATTCGAACTCCCACACCTGGCATTGTTACTTGTGCCTCAAACAAGCCTGCCATCCTGTAGGAATATTTGGCAGGATATGCTTTAGTAAAAGGCATGCCGTCAGCCGAAGCTGCCACTGGTACCAGTGTTTCATTACCCACTTTTATCTTATACTGAGTTACTGCAGCAACCGAAGCCATAGCTACTGCTGATTTGACTGCTTCATCAGCCAGAGTATTGCCTTCCACATGTAGTCGAACACACTGATTTATAAGTGTATGTACAACATGGGCGTTGGGTAGCGTTTCCTTCAGATTCGCTACTTTCCCCCACAAAAGTCTGTGTTTGACGGTATTGCCTTTTGCATCTCTGAACACATTTTGGTGGCAGTAATGCAGATATTCATTGAAGGAATGGACACAATGGTACAAATCACAGACAATCAACGTCATTTGCTCAGAATCCGTTTGTTCTAGTACCATCACCAGAGCCTTGAGCTCTGCATCTTGTGCAGTGCAATCTCCTAGAGTCTACGTGCAAGTATTTTTTGGATGGAACTTGCCATCCTTCAGGTAACCACTCACGACTGTGCAAGCAGTGGAGAATTGATGTTTTGTTCCTATCGCTGATTGGGCTGAACCATCAGTATACACATTTTTATGGTACTGTTTGATAGGCAATGCTGGAACTGGTTACTCAAGTTCATATTGCAAGAATTCTTGGGTCTGTATTTTGGGGTCAAAGACATAATCAACATCAGTGGCTGTCTGAGACGTTGCCCATTGAATCCAATGTGGATGTTGTGCTTTAGTGTTAGGAACGCTTGCTTTGGTAACAGCCTCTAGGGCTAGAATGGGGAAGACGAAAATAATGCACTTCTCCTGGGCCAGAGGTCTCTCTTTAAGGACTGCCATCTGGACAGCAGTGAGGATTTCCTCAGTGGGAGCAAAAACGTTGTTCAGCTGTGGAATATAAGTGTGATTAATATGCAATTGGGACGGTCTCACTCTCATTGAATGTCACATAGGTGAAACCAATGATACCAGCAATTACTATGATGACCAGATGGTTTTTATAGTCACTTGTATGCAAGTGTTTTGCTTCTAGCATGTCTTTTTGCAAAGCTTTTAAAATGTGTGTGTGTTTGACTGTCCAAAATTTGCCAGTAAAATCATGACGTATTAAGTCGTTCAATGGTTTGATGAGCTGTGCATAATCAGGAATGTATGTTCTGCCAATATTTGAAAAATCAGAACACTGACTGCAGCTTTTTTATTGTGTTTGGAAGTTATAGTTGTGTGTATTTTTCTAAAAATTGGGGCTCTAGGCTCCAGCCTTCATCCAACAATTTGTATCCCAGAAACAGGACACTAAGGAAAGCTATGTTTGTTTTTTTTAAGCTGAATTTGTAGCTGATTTTGCCAAATCCAACAACAACTTGGGCTACCCATCTTAAATGTTGCATGAGGTCGTCGTCTGTGAGATAAATGTTGTCCACATATGACAACGCGTCAGGGTCAATGTAGTGTAAGATAGATGATACACAAGCCAAGAACAATCCTGGGCTGTTCTTGTACCCCTGTGGGAATCAGCAGAATTGTTTCTGAGCGCCAAGGGTGCTAAAACTTATTAGGTCCCTACTTTCAGGTGCGATGTTTTGGCAGAAAAAAACATTGGATATATCCAGGGTTGTCTTGTATTTTCTGCACACTATATTGTTCATAAATGCTGTGCTATGTGCATAACACATATTTATTTGTGACTATTTAAATGTCTGTAGTCTAAGTCTATACTATACGAATGATCGAGTTTAGCAACTGGAAATAATGGATTGTTCATGGATGAGTCTGAGGGTTCAATGACACCCTGGTACTCCAGTTGATTGAGGATTTCCCTCACAGGTGCTTTAGCATCATATTTTATAGGATATTGAGATTGCGGCTGGGGTTGTGAATTTATTGGTATTACGTGGTAGGAGAAATCTTTGTTCCACCCTGCGTGGTTGCAATACAAAGCAGGTGCCTGTGCCAATGCCCAGTCAATGGCATACATGTCAACAAGCTTTTTGGGAATAAGGGGCAAGAAGGATTTTTCAATCACATCCTCTCCATAAGGGAGATTACGGATGAAATCTGGTGGCCAATCTTTTTCAGCCAGCAAAATATCATAAATAGAGCTGATGCGGTCCCAAATAATAACGTCAATTATGCATTCAATGTCCCCTTCTAACAGAATAGTTACTCTGTACACTCTATCGGGTGTGGAGACACTCATGTCCGCAGTCTCAACTTATAAGAAGTCAGCAGTTGCTTTCACCTACAGATGCTTTTGAAGATCCTGGCAAAGTACTGTGATTTCTGGTGCACTGTCGAGCAGTGCCAGTGCCCACTTCTTATTCTTCAGTAAAGCCCTCTTCTTGAGTGGCATGTTGAATTGTAATCGCTGCCACTTTTGTCTTTTAAAATTGTGTTTTTTGTTGGAAAAGTTACTATTCTTTTTTAATTGAAACTTCAGACGAGCATTGTGAGGCCTTTCTCGGTTGCACGTACTAAGTTTGTCACTCTGACCCCGCACCTCTCTCACTGTGTTTTTCCAGTGAATCCTGAAAGCAAGGAGATTGGTGTGTATCAGTATATTGATATGTAGCAGGCATTTTTATATTATCCCTATTTCTAAGGTTATACATATTTTGTGGCATTTCTGCATGCAGAGATTCTCCCCTTTCTTTTTTAGGTGATTATTGTTTTTTATCCCAGCATTTTTTGGAACCTTCAGGTATTGGCTTGGTAGTATCTTCATTAGATCTGCCTTGAAATTGTGGTTTAATTGGTCTGGCCCCCAGACTATCTCGACCAATACTAGAATAGGTCTCTGTTATAATATTTGGTTGCTCCCATTCTTGATCATGTGGAGGAACATCACGGAGCTGCATGCGCACTGCTAGTGCAACTGCTTCCCCTTTAAGATTACTTGTTATGATTGAAGATACTGTGGCAAAATTGCCCATTAATTGCATCCCCAAATCCAGGGCCGGGACAGCCCCGTATTCATCTTGAATTTATTTTAACACCTCCGGAAGATTGGCAAGTGTTGGTGTACTGTGTGTGGTAGTATAGAGTGTGGCAAATACCATACCCATGTGTTGCAGTTATCAACTGTGGGAACCATCCTGAATGGCAAGCACATAGTGAGAAACCTATGTCTATCCTGAGGTCCTGTATGTGGAAAAACTGCTTCCAGAGCATTTATTTTTAGAGCTAACCAATACGGAATTTCCTCCCGCTTGGTGGGTACCTTACCCATGATCGAATGTTAAATCACAGGGTTAATGCCTGGTGTGACTGCATGTTGTTGTACTGGGGCAGATTTTACTGGGTTAATATTTAATGTTTGCATGACAAACTACTAATAATCTGTATATTGTCGTGAGCACTAAATATAGGCGGCAAACCTCAGCTACCGCTAAGGTTGATCCATCAGGGTGTGGTGTATATGAGGCCAATAAAGGCCAGGTTGGGCCATCATTGCTCAGAGTACCTAACGTACCATGTAATATTGCATGTGGTAGGGCGCCATCAAGCCAGTCTGGTGTTGTTATGGTCTCCATAAGATAAAGGTATTTCTAAATATGCATGTGCTCTGTATTCTGCAGGTATGTTTGCAGGTGTATAGTGGTGAAATGTATTTGTGTTCCCATCTACTGCTGAAAAGGTGAACCAAGAATGAAAAAGTCTGTTCTACAGGCTGGATGAGCCTCAACAAAAAATATAACTGGTCCCCCTGGGCCATTAGTCCATTTGCCAATAAATGTGCGGGCGCATATTTACTGCAATTGCTACCTGTTAGACCTGACAGCCTTAGGGTGGTCACCCCTCACTTTTTGCCTGCCTCCCTCCACTTTTTGGACACTGTTTTTGCTGGGTTTTAGACTATGCGCACTTTATCACTGCTAACCAGTCCTAAAGTGCATATGCTCTCTCCCTTTAAACATAGTAACCTCAGATCATACCTGATTGGACTATTTAATGTACTTATAAGTCCCTAGTAATGTGCACTATATGTGCCTAGGGCCTGTAGATTAAATGCTACTAGTGGGCCTGCAGCACTGGTTGCGCCACCCACTCAAGTAGCCCCTTTACCTTGTCTCAGGGCTGCCATTGCAAGGCCTGGGTGTGCAGTTTCCCTGTCACTTCGCCTTGGCATTTAAAAGTACTTGCCAAGCCTAAACCTCCCCTTTCTCCACATATAAGTCACCTCTAATGTGTGCCCTAGGTAACCCCTAGAGCAGGGTGCTGTGTGGGTGAAAGGCAGGACATGTACCTGTGTAGTTTATATGTCCTGGTAGTGTAAAACTCCTAAATTCGTTTTTGCACTACTGTGAGGCCTGCTCCCTTCATAGGCTAACATTGGGGCTGCCCTCATACAGTATTGAAGTGGTAGCTGCTGATCTGAAAGGAGTAGGAAGGTCATATTTAGTATGGCCAGAATGGTAATACCAAATCCTGCTGACTGGTGAAGTTGGATTTAATATTACTATTCTAGAAATGCCACTTTTAGAAATTGAGCATTTTTTTGCACGTTAATCTTTCTGTGCCTTACAATCCACGTCTGGCTGGGCTTGGTTGACAGTTCCTTGTGCATTCACTCAGACACACCCCAAACACAGGGTACTCAGCCTCACTTGCATACATCTGCATTTTGAATGGGTCTTCCTGGGCTGGGAGGGTGGAGGGCCTGCTCTCACACAAAGAACTGCCACACCCCCTACTGGTACCCTGGCAGACAGGATTGAACTGAAAGGGGACCTGGTGCACTTCTTAGCCACTCTTTGAAGTCTCCCCCAATTCAAAGGCACATTTGGGTATAAAACAGGGCCTCTGCCCTACCTCATCAGACACTTGCTGGAGAAGAAACCTGAACCAGAACCTGCATCCTGCCAAGAAGAACTGCCTGGCTGCCTAAAGGACTCACATGACTGCTTTCTACAAAGGACTGCTGCCTTGCTGTTGCCCTGCTGCCTTGCTGAACTCTTGTCTGGCTGTAAAAGTGCTCTCCAAGGGCTTGGATAGAGCTTGCCTCCAGTTCCCTGAAGTGTCAGGACCAAAAAGACTTCTCTTTTTCATTTGGACTCTTTGTGCGCCCAAACTTTCGACGCACAGCTTGTTCCGTGCCAAGAACAACGCCGCACACCGACGCTGATCGACACGACGCTTCGGGCGACCGGAACTTCGACGCACGGCCTCGCAAGGACAACGCCGCCCGACTTCCAGAGGGGAAATCGACGCGACGCCTGCAGTGAGAGCGAAACTTCGACGCACAGCCCCGCGGAATGACGCGCAGCCAGAAAACAAGCAGGAGAATCCACGCACAGACCCCGGGACATCTGGTAATCCCACGACCCACAGAAAGAGACTGTCTGCGTGCCGGAAAATGACGCACGACTTCCTCGCGTGAAAAATAACAACGCAAGTCCGTGTGTGCAAGGGAGAAATCGACGCACACACCATTTTTCCACTTATCTCTTCTTCTGCGGCCCTTTGCAGAGATTTTCCACTTTAAACCAGGTACTTTTTGCTTGAAAGAGACTTTGTTTGCTTTTTAAAGACTTAAGACACTTTGGGGGTGATTCTAACCCTGGCGGTCGTTGTTAAAGTGGCGGCCAACCCGCCAACAGGCTGGCGGTCCAAAAAATGGAATTCTGACCCTGGCGGGAACCGCCAACACAGCCCGCCAACTTAACACTCCGACCGCCGCGGCGGTACAGACAAACAGCGCGGCGGTCACCGCCAACAGGCAGGCGGCAGACAATGTACCGCCCACACTATCATAACTCACCAATCCGCCACCTTTTCCGGGGCGGGAGCACCGCCGATAAAAACACGGCGGAAACAGACTACGAACGGGAAAATGCTCACCTCTACGCACTCCACGAGGACGGAGGACAGCATGGAACCCGAATTGAACATCATACCTGCTCTCGTCTACCTTCTCATCTACCACGAGTACGAAGTCCGGCGCAGACGACAACGGTGAGTACTGCACCTACGACACACGGGAGGGGGAGGACGAAAGGTTACGGGCACACACATATGTGCCCCCCCTCCCCCCCAATCATGTACTCACCAATGCAGAGCACCAAGTCACAGTGACACCACCCAAACACCCCTGAAAAATGCTAGGACATAATCATATTTGGAATAAATATTTATGTACCAAAAAGCTCCAGAAAATTAGCGTACAACCATGAAAGATATCCACAACAAAACAAATGACATACACATCAGTGTATGACTGAAGTACTAAGTCCTGCACATCCTACCAATTCAGCATGTCCGTGGGCCAAAGTCTTGAGAAACAAGGGCAAAGCCCACACAGGAGACCTGAGTCCTTTGGAGAGAACACTGCAGGGGCATCAGATGTAAAAACTACAGGCACCTCAGGGGGAAGGGAAGGGGGGGGCACCACAGCCACATGAGTCCACGACGCCAGATCCACGAGGAGCCACCATGCCCACCGTTCAATCCTGGGGAGTGCAAAGCCACAGTCTCTCAATGTCTCTACAGTGGGTGGGCTGCCCACTGGACCAACCTGGGGAGTGCAAAGCCACAGTCTCTCAATGTCTCTACAGTGGGTGGGCTGCCCACTGTTCAATCCTGGGGAGTGCAAAGCCACAGTCTCTCAATGTCTCTACAGTGGGTGGGCTGCCCACTGGACCAACCTGGGGAGTGCAAAGCCACAGTCTCTCAATGTCTCTACAGTGGGTGGGCTGCCCACTGTGCCATCCTGGGGAGTGCAAAGCCACAGTCTCTCAAGTCTCTGCAGTGGGTGGATTGCCCACTGGACCATCCTGGGGAGTGCAAAGCCACAGTCCATCATGTGGATGACAGTCTCCACTGGTCAAGGAGGAGGCATGGTGGGCACAATGAACCATCAACGGTGCTTGAGACGGCGGGGCCCAGCGGAGCGGTGCTTGAGACGGCGGGGCCCAGCGGAGCGGTGCTTGAGAGGAAGGGCCCAGCGGAGCGGTGCTTGAGAGGAAGGGCCCAGCGGAGCGGTGCTTGAGACGGCGGGGCCCAGCGGAGCGGTGCTTGAGAGGAAGGGCCCAGCGGAGCGGTGCTTGAGACGGCGGGGCCCAGCGGAGCGGTGCTTGAGAGGAAGGGCCCAGCGGAGCGGTGCTTGAGAGGAAGGGCCCAGCGGAGCGGTGCTTGAGAAGGCGGGGCCCAGTGGAGCGGTGCTTGAGAGGAAGGGCCCAGCGGAGCGGTGCTTGAGACGGCGGGGCCCAGCGGAGCGGTGCTTGAGAGGAAGGGCCCAGCGGAGCGGTGCTTGAGAGGAAGGGCCCAGCGGAGCGGTGCTTGAGACTGCGGGGCCCAGCGGAGCGGTGCTTGAGAGGAAGGGCCCAGCGGAGCGGTGCTTGAGACGGCGGGGCCCAGAGGAGCGGTGCTTGAGAGGAAGGGCCCAGCGGAGCGGTGCTTGAGACGGCGGGGCCCAGCGGAGCGGTGCTTGAGAGGAAGGGCCCAGCGGAGCGGTGCTTGAGAGGAAGGGCCCAGCGGAGCGGTGCTTGAGAGGAAGGGCCCAGCAGAGCGGTGCTTGAGAGGAAGGGCCCAGCGGAGCGGTGCTTGAGACGGCGGGGCCCAGCGGAGCGGTGCTTGAGAGGAAGGGCCCAGCGGAGCGGTGCTTGAGACGGCGGGGCCCAGCGGAGCGGTGCTTGAGAGGAAGGGCCCAGCGGAGCGGTGCTTGAGACGGCGGGGCCCAGCGGAGCGGTGCTTGAGAGGAAGGGCCCAGCGGAGCGGTGCTTGAGACGGCGGGGCCCAGCGGAGCGGTGCTTGAGAGGAAGGGCCCAGCGGAGCGGTGCTTGAGATGGCGGGGCCCAGCGGAGCGGTGCTTGAGAGGAAGGGCCCAGCGGAGCGGTGCTTGAGACAGCGGGGCCCAGCGGAGCGGTGCTTGAGAGGAAGGGCCCAGCGGAGCGGTGCTTGAGACGGCAGGGCCCTGTTCAGCGGTGCTTGAGACAGCGGGGCCCTGTTCAGCGGTGCTCTTCTGCACCGCGTGCCCTGTTCAGCGGTGCCTATCTCCACGGCGGGGCCCTGTTCAGCGGTACTCTTCTGCACCGCGGGCCCTGTTCAGCGGTGCCTATCTCCACAGCGGGGCCCTGTTCAGCGGTGCTCGTCTGCACCGCGGGCCCTGTTCAGCGGTGCCTATCTCCACGGCGGGGCCCTGTTCAGCGGTGCTCTTCTGCACCGCGTACCCTGTTCAGCGGTGCCTATCTCCACGGCGGGGCCCTGTTCAGCGGTACTCTTCTGCACCGCGGGCCCTGTTCAGCGGTGCCCATCCAGCAGGTCAAGGGAGCCAGACCTGGCCTGGACTCCCTGTTCAGTCGCCCTCGGACCGTGACGTATCTGGACCCTTCGGGGACGGACTCCTGGCCTCCTTAGTGTCCTCCTTCCCAGCTGGGATGTGGCATGTGGGGTCCACCTTCTCCGCGCTCCTGCTGCCCTTCCGCTCCTTTGATGGGGCTCTCGGGCCCTTGCCTCCCCCAGATGGTGTGGGTGGTGAAGTGGCCGCACATTGCTCCTTGGGGGCAGCCCTGTCAGTCCTCGCACGGCGGTCCTTGGTTTTGCGGGTCCTCTTGCCGGGGGGGGCTGGACGTGTCCTTGCTGCAGCTCGATGTGTCACTGCTGGCAAAGGGTGGGCTCCAGAACCCAGGCACAACAGTGACACCCGAAGCTGGGCTGGTGGTGGCTGCGGTGCTCTTGGGACTCTTTGAAGATGGATGGGGGGGGTCATCGGGGGGAAAGAGGTTAAGATTAGCCAGGAAAAGTTTTTTAGGGCCAAGGTAAAGGGTAGGAGTAGTGGAGATGGAAGTGGAGGTAGAGGAGGTGGTTGTAGGAGAGTCAGGTGTGCTGTCATTGGGTGAAGGTGCTGGTGCTGTAGGCTGTCGTGAGGTGGATGGCTGTTGGGTGGGTGGCTGCCTGCGTTTGTGTGTCTTGGAAGAGGGGGTGACAGACACAGTGGGAGAGGACACAGGGGACGTGTACATGGCAGTGGGGGTGGTGACTGCACGAGTGTGGACTGTACTGGAGGGTGAGGTGGTGATGGAAGCACTGGCTGATGTTGGGGTGCATGCAGGTGTGAGTGTAGACGTCACAGGGAGGGAGGAGGGAGACGAGGAGGAGGGGGACACAGGGGTGGCAGTGGCTGTTGGCATGTCTGCATCTGGGTGTTGCTCGGGTGAATGTTTGCGGGATCTGTGGTGCTTGTGTTTGGATGAGCTGCTCTTGGGTGTTGAGGTGTGTGCAGGCTGGTCTGATGGTGTGGATGGGATAGGCTGAGGAACAGGAGACAGAGACAGGCTGGAGGCAGTCAGAAGAGGGAGGCTGGAAACAGGGACAATGGCTGCCGTCAGTGCTGAGGCCAGAGCAGTGAACGCTCGTTGATGGGCAGCCTGACCCGAATGAATGCCCTCCAGGTACGCATTGCTCTGTTGCACCTCCCTTTGCACACCCTGGATGGCATTCAGAAGGGTCGTCTGCCCAACAATGAGCGTCCTTACCAGGTCAATGAGCTCCGCACTGAGGGCAGCAGGGGCAACAGGGGCAGGGGCTGAGGTGCCTGGGGCGAAGGAGACGCGCGCCTTCCTGGGCGAAGCGGCACGGAGCGAAGACTGAGGGGCTGCTGGGAGGGCGGGGCTGGTGCGCTGGGTGGCGGCTGTACCTGTAGAGGCGGGGGGCACGGATGTTGCCGCCACCCCTAGGGAGCTCCCATCCGAGGACGTGTCGCTTTCGCTGCTCTCACCAGCGGTCCCCGTCGTGGTGCTCCCCTCGCCCTCCGGATCACTGGTGCCCTCGGTGTCTGTTCCTGGGCCCACCGGGGCCTTGTGTCCTGCAGCTCCCTCGTGCTCCGATGCCATATCTCCTCCGCCTGATGATGCTAATGCACACATGCACAAGAAGATGAAGAGAAAGGGTGGGGGGAGAAAAAAGAAGACCAGGTTGAGTGCATGCAATGTCAACACCGTTGGCGGAGAGGACAGACACAGGTGCCTAATGCACTAAGCCGCGCATTCGGGGTACACTACTCAGTACTACTGACTAAGACAACAGGCCAAGAGACGTCAAACGCGCACATGGGAGATGCTGGACCTTCAATGGCTGTACTTGTCACCCTACAGAGGTGGGGGCCGGGGGCACAGGGCCATGCCTAAGGGAGAGGACTACACTACAGAAAGCGCCCTGGCCTAATGTCACCCACAGCCCTCCTCCCCCACCCAGACGCCTCCACTGCGCAGAAAGATAGGAGAATGTGCTGATACTCACCCCCTTGTGTCTGCTGTGATGTCTTAAAGCGCCCATCCAATTCAGGGTAGGCCACCGCCAGGATCCGGGACATCAGGGGGGTCATGGTGCGACTGGCACCCCTCCTAGGTTGGGAGGCCATCCCCAGCAGTGTTTCTGCGGTCTTCCTTGTTCCGCGGCAGATGTCCTCCCACCTCTTGCGGCAGTGGGTGCCCCGTCTGTTGTGGACCCCCAAGGTCCGGACTTCCTTGGCGATGGCACGCCAAATATCGATCTTCTGATGGGCGCTGACCTATTAGACATGTACAGGGTGGAAAGGAGGAAATCATCAATGGCCTGCAAGTTAGATGTAATTGCCCCCCCCCCCCCCACTTTGCCATATGGCACATGCTCTCATCTGTCGGGCGTTGCACTCCTCATTCGCCCCCCACCCCACCCCACCAACTTACATCCACCCCAATCCACACAGGCATAGCCCATTCCATTAGCACCCGGGGTACTCACTTGTTGGTCTGGAGGACCGTAGAGTAGCGCATACTGGGGGAGGACCCCATCCACGAGCTTGTCCAATTCTTCAGACGTGAAGGCAGGGGCCCTTTCCCCAGTCACAGCAGCCATTGTATCTTCCAGACCGAGGTCACAGCAGCACTTGCAGTATAGGTCCTCTCCTGTGGATGATCAGGTCTCGAGTGATTAAGCAGATAGAAAATGGCGGTCACGTCCGCGGCGGTGCGTACCGCGGCGGTGCGTACCGCGACCGCCGGCGCACTTCGTTATTGGCTCCTGAAACCCATAGGCTTCAATGTTAACCAATGCGGCTTTGCGCCGCGGTCTTCGACCGCCTACCGCCACGGTGTGCCCCGCCAGCGCAGTGACCTCACATCCCATTGTCCCACTTCACAGGTCAGGCAGCCGCCATTTCAAGGGCCCACATGGCTTAATTTTGACTGCGACACACAGGCCTAGGCCTTGCATTGCCACACATACACGCCTTTCAACCCATTGCCATTCTTTAACTGTGCAAGCTGTCTGTACGTACCTGTGGTTTGGCTGACTCTGTGCTCCATGTTGTCCTTCCTAGGCACCGTCCGCTGGGACTTGGGATGAGAAGGAGGAATCCTCGCGTGTACCGACCGCTGGTGGACCTGTCGACAATGGAAGAACGCCATATAATCCTTCAATACCGACTTGACCGTGCCACTATCCATGAACTGTGTGCCCAGCTGGAGCCAGCCCTGATGTCCCCCATCCGCCAACCCACAGGGATTCCCCCTCTGGTGCAGGTTTTGTCAGTCCTCCATTTTTTGGCCAGTGGGTCATTCCAGACCACAGTGGCCATGTCATCTGGAATGTCTCAGCCTATGTTTTCAAAGATTTTGAGCAGAGTGTTGTCTGCCCTGATGAAACTCATGCGGAGCTACATCATTTTCCCCGAGGAGGGTGACTTGCCACAGTGAAGGGTGATTTCTATGCCCTTGGACATATCCCCAACATCATTGGTGCCATTGATGGGACCCATGTGGCTTTGGTACCCCCAAAAGACGATGAGCAGGTGTACCGAAACAGAAAGAATTATCATTCGATGAATGTCCAGGTGGTCTGTTTGGCTGACCAGTACATCTCCCATGTAAATGCCAAGTTCCCAGGGTCAGTGCATGACGCGTATGTGATGCGAAATAGCAGCATCCCCTATGTGATGGAGCAGCTACAGAGACAACGTGTGTGGCTAATAGGTGACTCTGGTTACCCCAACCTGCCGTGGCTACTTACCCCAGTAAGGAATCCCCGGACAAGGGCAGAGGAACGCTACAATGAGGCTCATGGGCGTACAAGGAGGGTGATTGAGCGAACCTTTGGCCTCCTGAAGGCCAGGTTTAGGTGCCTGCATATGACTGGTGGATCCCTAATGTACTCACCAAAGAAGGTGTGCCATATCATCGTGGCGTGCTGTATGCTTCACAACCTGGCTTTGCGACGCCAGGTGCCTTTCCTGCAGGAGGATGGTCCAGATGGTGGTGTTGTAGAAGCCGTGGAGCCTGTGGAGAGTGAAGAGGAGGAAGACTCTGAGGACGACACAGACAATAGGGACAGAGTGATACAACAGTATTTCCAGTAACACCCAGGTAAGAATCACCCACGCCATTTCAGAATTGCTTCTAGCCTCCTGCATCTATACTTTCTGTAGTTCCCCACAGATGTTTTTTATTAATTTATGCCTTTCCCTTCCCTTCTCAGTGCTGTCTGACTCAGTACCTGACTTCTGCTTGGTTCGCCCATGAAATACAGCGTATTGACATTGGTATGTTGTCATGACTAATTGACAGAACAGAAATTGAACCGTAATATGTTATCCCTTTGTTAATAATACAGCATGACTCAAAACAGGTTTGTGTGCAAAATGTGATTTATTTACAGTGCTAGATACCGGTACATGTGATTCTAAGGGTGATGGGTGGGGGTGGAGGAATATCTATGGCAGAGTCCAGTTCTCAGTCTCACAGGTGCATTGTTCTTTTGCCTGTGGAAGGATGGAGCATAGGCAGTTCATGGTTGGACAGGGTGGCAATGTGGGACAGTGGGAAGACTTGAGGGGGTATGTCCTGCTGGCGGGGGTCTTGACATCCTACTCTGTCTTTTTCTTTGGTCTCAGGCTCCTCTTACGGGGTGGTTGTTCTTCAGCAGGAGGTGGGGTTCTGGGGGGCTGTCGAGGTGTTGGGACCTCCTGTCCACTAGCGCCGGAGGAGGTGGTAGGCTGTTCCTGGTCCGGCCTAGTGACAGGGGCCCTGTGTGGTGCACCATGGTCCCGCAACGCGTCCTCTATCCTGTGGAGGGCCAGGACGATGGTCCCCATTGCGGTCCCGATGATTCTCAGCTCCTCCGTGAAGCCCATGTAGCGTTCCTCCTGCTGTGCCTGGATCTCAGTGAACCTGGCCAGTACCGTCGCCATTGTTTCTTGGGAGTGGTGGAAGGCCCCCATGAGGGTGGTGAGGGCCTCTTGGAGAGTGGGTTCCCTGGGCCTCTCCTCCCCCCCCTGTCGCACAGCAGCCCTCCGAGCTGCCCGGTTTCCCCCGGCCTCTGTCCCCTGGCCGGTGTGCCCGCTCCCACTGCCCCCAGGTCCCTGTTGTTGTTGGGGTGTCGGGTTAGCCTGGGTGCCCTGTAGTGGCAGACACACCGCTGATTGAGCTGTCCTAGAGACAGAGGCATGGGCCCGCTGGGTGGGAGCTGTGCTGGTGTCGGCAGAGGGGGTCGGGTCTGGTGTGGCCTGTGTCTGGGTGAGGGGAACCGACTGCCCAGAGGTCCCCGATGGTCCGGGCTGGTCATCAGGTTCACTGTCGACAGAGCTGCTATCCTCAGTGTGGGCCAGTTCCGGTGGTGGGATGGACACTTCTGGACCCTCCTGGCTGGTGTGTTGTCGTTCGGGTCCTGCATGGGGTAAGAGAGTTTGGTTATTGTTTCTGTGTGTGCAATAGCATGCGTGTTGTGGGTGCCCTTGTCCCCCAGTGCAGGCATTCCCTGGAGGGAGGTTTTGTGAGGGTATTTAGTGGGGGGGAGGGGTTAGTGCAGTGGTCATGCTTAGGTGATGGGTGCCCATGGTTTGTGTTGGCATGCAGGAGTTGGTGTTGGGATGGGTGGGTTGTGCTGGTGAGACATTGTCAGGAAGGATGTGTGCTGGGGGGTTGGGGGTGAGGGTGGGGGTGTGGGTTGGCATGCTGGTGGGGTGTGGGGGATATAGTAGTTGAGATGGGACTTACCAGAGTCCATTCCTCCGGCTACTCCTGCGAGGCCCTGAGGATGCAGGATGGTCAAGACCTCTTGTTCCCACGATGTAAATTCGGGAGGGGTGGGTGGGGGTCCGCCGCCAGTCTTCTGGACCGCGATGTTGTGCCTCGAGACCATCGACCGGACCTTCCCCCGTAGGTCGTTCCATCTTTTGCAGATGTCGTCCCTATTCCTGGGATGCTGTCCCACCGCGTTGACCCTGTCCACGATCCGCTGCCATAGCTCCGCCTTCCTGGCTATACTGGTGTGCTGCACCTGCGAGCCGAAGAGCTGGGGTTCCACTCTTAGGATTTCCTCCACCATGACCCGGAGTTCTTGGTCCGAAAAGCGTGGATGCCTTTGGGGTGCCATGGGGTGGTGTGGGTGAGGTGTGGGGTGGTGTATGTGATGAGGAGTGTGGTGGTGAGTGGTGCTTTGTGCTACTATGTGGTGTGTGTGATGGTGTAGTGTGCCTCAGTGTGTCTTGCTTTGGATTGTCTGCTGTGTCTCTCTCTCCTTCTCTCAGTATTTGGGGTCGCAGGGGTTTGTGGGTGATGTGGGTGTGTGTTTTATAGTTGGTTGATTGTGTGGGAGTGGTGTGTGTATGTGTATCAGGTGTGTGTTTTTCAAATTGTCCAATGTGGCTGTGTTTTGGTGATGTGTGTGTATTCTGACCGCGGCGGTGTGTAGCGCCAATGGAATACCGCGTTTGAATGACCGCCGTGTGGATTCGTGGGTCGTAATGGCATGGGCGTATTTCTGTTGGCGTGACGGTGGAGGTTTGGTCATCTCCAGTTTATCGCTGCCCGCTGATGTGGCGGGCTGCAGTGGAGGACGGATTTTTGGAGGTTTGGCCGTTATGGGTCAGAATGACCGTGGCGGTTGACCGCGGCCGCGGCGGTGTTATGGCGGTCTTCTGACTGGCGGTAAGGGCATTTTACCGCCGAGGTCAGAATCACCCCCTTTATATCACTTCTCAGTGATATCTCTACAATTTCACATTGCTTCTTTATTCGTTTTGACCTGCAATTATCCAGATAAATATTGTATATTTTTCTAAACACTGTGTGGTGTATTGTTGTGGTGCTATATGATGTTATTGTATGATTTATTGCACAAATACTTTACACATCGCCTTCTAAGTTAAGCCTGACTGCTCGTGCCAAGCTACCAGAGGGTGGGCACAGGATAATTTTGGATTGTGTGTGACTTACCCTGACTAGAGTGAGGGTTCTTGCTTGTACAGAGGGTAACCTGACTGCCAACCAAAAATCCCATTTCTAACACTACCCGTTGTGGGTTCACCATTTTAATTGTAGATGTATGTTCAGAGATAAGGACACCTAGTGGGGATTGGTCCTCTTAAGGTTCAAGCTTGAACAACTTACAGCTCACGATAAGTACTACTTATGTAGCTGAGGAGGAAATCCTCAATACCATAGACATCTCTGTATATAGTATTGAGGTGTATTTAGCCTTAAATGAGACAGAGATACTTAGGAGGATCTGAATATTAGTGCCTGACCAAACATTGGTGGTGTCACATCACGTGGGTTCTCAGTATGCTAATGAGGCTACTGGATTTGGGAGACAGGATCACGTGGATTGTGGATACTAAGTATGATTCCACACCACATGACACCTGTCGGCCTAATCCGGGTTCTCCGGCTAACTATCCACGCCTCATATCTGGCTGAGATGATTGTGGCAACCGAAGCATGACAAGAAGACTCCTCAGGGGGATCATGGTCGGCCAGATCCCATCCCTTTCTCTCAGTTACCAAAAAGCCTCATACAGGCAAAGACAACAGAGGCCGAATATAGTTCACTAAGGATTCACTGAAGTAACTGAATCTTAGATAAAAAGGCATGTACTGCAATAACTAGGATGATAAAGCACAATAAAAACAAGCAGGTGACTAACAGAGTAAAACACAAGAATAGTCCTACCATATTGTCTCTAAGAATGATATAGATATATATTTCTTCTACCTATACTATGTCTGAGCACAGCGTAATAAGCCTAATCTGCCTTTTGGGTTTTCCCCCTGGGAGTACACCATTGCCTCATACCTGGAGGAAGAAGCCTGTAGTCTAGAGAGACACCGTTCCCTTATGGATCAGGGGTCTGGCCGTCTAGGCAAGTAGGCGTAGTGAAGCAATCAGCAATCAGCAGACAGTCATGGTAATCTGACTGGAATCTCCCTCTAACGTGTCTGGGACAAAGGGATTTTGCAGGAAAATACCGCAAATATTGCTATTGATAGAAAAATAAAGCAATGCTGACTGAAATGTAACACGGTTAAAGTGCACAGCTCCAGACCTAGTTAGCATAAAACAACATGTATAAAACATGGCTAAAATAGCTATTCAACAGAGAAAGATAAGGAACAAAAACAGACCCACCAGTGGAAGATAGACAAGTATAGCAGACAGGCCCACCCAGACAATGCCGCGCTGATACGCAGCAATCCATCAGTCTATATTGATGTTGTAAACTAAGATCGGTGAGGTGGGCACAGAGGTCTCCATCTTCTGGCAGGACCTCTAGAAGTTCACAGACAGATTCACAGCAATGGAAGAAAGGCTATTCAAACTGGAAGATGTGATGTATTGTAATGAGAGAGACCTGAATGCTGTGAAAACACTTACCAAAGATCTACTATGGAAGGTGGGTGATGCAGAGAATAGTGCACTGCACAATAATCTTAGAAAGTAGGAGTTATGGAAGGAACGAAGGGCATCAATGTACCTGCCTTCCTAGACCACTGGCTCTGTGGCACATTTGCCTCTAGTAAACTTGCCTCTTGCTTTGTGATTGAACATGACCACAGGACACCGAGCTGATACAGGATGCCTCCCCACGGACACTGGTTGCACGATTTCTGAACTCACATAATCACAACGTAATCTTGAAAGAGGCGCAGCAGCATGGAGCATTCAAGCATGACTGCTCCAACGTCATGCTGTTTACCAATTACTCCAGGGAGGGGACGTGCAAAACAAATATGCTCCTTCAATGAGGTCAAGGCTAAACTTCGGTCAATAAAGCTCAAATGTATGCCAGTCTTCCTTCTTAAACTCAAAGTACTCTTTCTTAAAGCACACTTTTTTTTAGACCCCCCCCCGAGGATCTCTGGAACTGGGTCAAAGAGAGACCATCCCAATAGCTATCTGGTGAGTCATCGTGGAAGCCCTTGAAGGGATGGCCACCCCAAAACTTTGGACTTAGAAATGCAAGCCAAAGAGAAAATCAGAATGGGGCAGTCCTCTGACACGGACACAGCTGCAATGTCTCAGGAGAAGCAACAACATGAATGGGAGAGGCTGGAAAGCCAACCTTGCCTGCTTTCGGAATGAGAGCAGGGGGCATTCCAAATGACGATGTGCAGAATACTTGAACTGAACTGAGTGAAGTACCTGGTTTCTTTAAGAGTTGCTCTGTATTTGTAGGACCCGATGAGGTGGGGTGGCGATGATGCTCTGGTATCAGAAAGTGAGGGAGAGGCCCACTGGTCAAGTTTGTGAGGAGACAGTGGTGCCCTGTTTTCAAACCCCTAGTGGACACACTTTATCTCCGATGTTTAGTTCAGTTTACATTTTATTTTTATCTTTTTAGTTTTGATTAATTGTGTGAGTGTATGGGTTGCTGGACTGTCAGCTGAAGGAGGGTGTGGTGATTGAGGGTGGAAGGTGAATAATGTGGGTAAAGACTGATGGAATAGAAGGGCATATTTGTCCCTTCCCTTGGCCTGTAGACCGAGTGGTGAGTGTTTGTGAGAGTGGGTTTGTGTTTTGTTTCAATCTGTTGACAGACTTCTTAGTCGGGTAAGGAAGGCTGGGCTAAAGAACTCTCGGGCCAGTCCTGGGATGCATAGACACATGTTTGAAGAGTGCATGTATATCTGCGGGGCAGGAGGTAGAAAGGGGGATGAGATTTTTTGTTTGGGTGTTTCTTTGTTTTATATAAGAGCAGGTGGTCTCCTAGCAATGAAACAATATTTGTTAAATGGTGTTGAAGGACGACATGACATGAACCTCTCTGCTTGACCCAATGAGATACTCCATACTCATGTGGAATGTCAATGGCCTAGGCAATGAGACAAAAAGAGGGTTGGTTGCCTCCTACATCAGATGTTATAGGCCCGATATAGTACTGTTACAGTCTACTACCCATTTGAGAGGGACCCAGTGTAATTTCCTAGCCCGATGGGAATACGCTACACTGGCTCATGCAGGCTTCACTTCAAGGTCGTGGGGACAGGCAATTCTAGTTCGAAAATTCCCCCTCCAGTGTGTAAAGATCATGGCTCGACCCAAAGGAGGCTTATGTGACTGTGCAGTGTTTGTGGGGAAGGCAAGATGTTACGCTTATAGGTATTTATGTGCCCCCTCTGCTCCAGCATGTCACACTTGATAAAGTCATGGGCATACTAATAGTCATAGATGCATTGCTCCATATTATTGGAGGGGACTTTAATGATGTTGTGTCTGTGAAGATAGATAGTTCTGGGCCTTTCCCACATGCCACAAGAGACACCCCTCTGACTCGTTTTGCCGAGATACCGGTGCTTACTGACCTGTGGCACCATTGCCACCCATTGACTAGTTTCTATTCCTACAACTAGGGTGTACACAAAGTGTCATTCCCACATGGGTTATGTGTTTGCTCTAGCAATTGAAGTCGGAAAAATTCAGAGAGCAGAGTACCTAGGAAGCGGACTGTCTGATCAACCCCCCCTCTCTTTTACCTGAGGTTGGAAACTTGGGGGTAATGGATCGGGGTGGAAAATGAATGCACGGGAGCTGCAGGATGTTAATATAGTAATCATACTCCTTCTGGAAACCAAGCTCTATTTCTCAGAAAATAAATACTCGGCAACATAAGCAATCACTGTGAGGGAGACATATAAAACAGTGCTGCGAGATCTGTCAAGCTTTTAAGTTTTCCGCAGGGGTGAAATGGACACAATGCTTTCCCCAGCTGCCCTGCAGAGCAGGAGGATGATATAGTCATGTCTGCCCCACTGGGACGAAGGGACAAACCTTGACCAGAACCAGACCAAACTTCTTCTTGATAGACTCGACCGTTATGAAATGTAACACAACAATTTTTTTGTATTCTGAGTTACACATGAATAGGTATCATGATATTCAAGACTAATCAAATTAAATATCTTATGCTCCTTCGCCATTTCTTTTAGGGGCTGTTACATGAGGACTGGTGTGTGAAGTGTGTAATTTCTGAAGGAAACAGAACTCATAAGATTATAACAGTTTGTAAGCAGCACACCTAGCATAATATCATACATATGCCAATAGGACATACCTATCCTTTATATTATGAAAATGTTCACCAATTCTTCATATGGCAAGTCTCTATTAAGTTGAACTCCTATAAGTCATGTGTCATTTCTGAAACAAAACTACAAACAATGAATTGGAGCCCACAGATACAGAGTAATATATGTAGTTAGTATTTGCCAACCACTCTTACTGGAAATCTTCCAGTCTTTTGATATGTAGGAGCACTTGCAAGCAAAATCAATATCCAGTTATTATCCTTTTTATAAAGTAAATGCAGAGTGCGAAGAAATGGTTAAGCCTTCACCAGACCTTGCCTCCAAGTTCTTCAGAGGACAGATTACAAAAAGAAGTTTATTTTTTTCACAAAAGTCCTGACTTCACTTGTGATGACATATAGGAATGCAAATCCCTTGCCAATCCAATGCGGAGCAAAATCCAGTAATAGCGTAGGAAAACAACAAAACAAAATCAGGGATTCTAACGCAGTGCAGCAGAACACCAAACGCTCGTAAAGCGAAAAACCACGAACCAGAAGAATTCTGGTGAGTAGTGGGGTGCGGGGGCTGACGATGAGCGGTTATGGTGGTGTAGCGTGTAGCCTTAAGGCCACAGTACTGGGACAACAGCTACTATATTTAAGGGGCCGTGGCGGTGATGTATGCAGAACTCAAGGGTTACAGCGATGAACATGGCGAGAAGTGGAGGCATTCGAATATGAGCTGAAGTGGGAAGAATTGATGATCTCAGTTCCCCCAGACACCCTCCGTCTGCGGCACCCGGAGACTATGCGAGCTGAATATAAAGTGCTGCTACACAACGAAACGCATAACCAAATCCTAGCTACCCAGAACCACTTTTAAGAAACTGCAGATAAAGCAGGGAAACTACAGGGATGACTAGGCCACCGAGAGATAGAGAATAGATAGGTACATCATACAGAAGGAGTGGATGGCCACACAAATATGAAAGATAAAGACATAGCGGAAGCATTGGCTACCTTTTATGAGTGCACACACAGGCAACTGATCCAGAAATAGAGGAATATTTGTGAGAGGTGTTGGTACCGACCCTAACACTTGAGGATCGAATGGACCTCGAAGAAGAAATCTCTCTTGCACAGATACAGGCAGCTATAACACAACTGAAACCGGAAAAAGCTCAGGGACCCAACAGGTTCCCAGCGTAGTTCTTTAAGAAAAACGTGATTGTACTAGCCCCCTATCTACTCCAAATGTATCTGAGGGTGTGGCAGGATGGAATCCTTCCACTGAACCTGTGTAAAGCCACGGCGGAAGTTATGTCAAAAACTGGAAAACATGCCTCTAAATGTGGCTCATACTGGCCCATCTTGTTGCTTGGTATGGACACTAAAATCCTGGCTACAGTACTGGCCACAAGACTAGTTAGCGTTATAATTCATCTTATACATAGTGACCAGTCTGGCTTCATGCCTGGATGATCAACTAGATCTAATATGAGCAGACCCCATAAGTGGCTGGAGGAGACTGGGATGCACCCTGACCCACATGTTTTCATTTCCTTAGATGCAGAAAAAACATTTGATGTAGTTCATTGGACCTTCATGATACAAACTCTGCAGAAACTGGGATTTGGTCCAAATTTTTCAACTGGGTAATGCTCATATACCAAGCCCTGTGGCTACTGTGCGTGTGAATGTGGTCCTCTCTGTGGACTTACCTGTAAGGAGGGTGACTAGACAGGGCTGCCCCCTGTCATCCTTAAATAATTTAATTAGTGCTGGAACCTCTAGCATGCTTGGGTGACCTCATTGAGGAATGGGACTTTATCTGCTTTCAAGCTCTCCAGAGGGACTACCAGCTCCATGATACGTAACACCTCCAATATTTGCAACTTAGGCATTCATAAAGAGCAGAAGGTATATCTCTGGACATGCTGGAATATGCTTTCTTGGAAGGTAGGCTCCTGATGGGAGAAGTGACAGAAAAACTTGTCTCCCAGATATACAAAACCATCATTAACAGTGTACCGGATGGTCTAAAGAAACTGAGGGCTAGATGGAAATCAGAAATGGGAGAACTGGATGATCTTGATTGGAAGACAGCCCTAATGCACCTGAGAGAAGTGGCAATCAAGTCTTAACTGAAACTCATTCAGCTTAACATTTTAGACTGGGTCTACTTTGATCTTGCACAATTCCAAAAAATTGGGAGGGCAGGGTTTCCAGAGTGATTGAGGTGTAAGGGGCTGAGAGGGGACTTTTGAAATTCCCTGTGGACCTGCCCAATCATACATACCTACTGGCAAAAGGTGCTGCACAAGTTGAGCAGCGTGGTAGGAGCAAAACTCCCTGAAGACCTTAAATAAGTTATTTTGGGTGTGCCTACTGATTTTGATGTTCCCCGGGCGAAACTACTCTTCTGTTACATTTTTTGGTCGCCAGGAGAGATGTAGCAATACAATGAAGAGTCCCCGCATCACAATCTGTGGTGGAGTGGAGAAAGGGGATAGACCTCTATAATGCCGCTGAGAAAGTCACCTATGAAGCTAGATGGTGCCCGCAACACTTCCACAAGTTCTGTAGAGAGTGGATTACGTACCATCACCTCGAAGTCTCAGAGGAAGAGTGTGGGTCCTTACCTATTTAGGTCAGATGGTTGGTTAATGATAGACCTGGCATCCTTGGTGGGGTCTCCGCTGTCCTTTTTGCCTCTGCTTCCCATGTTGTGACTGGGTGCTGGACTTTGTTTTTGCTGGTTTTGGTAATATGGGGGCCCTTAACACTGCTGACCAGTGCTAAAGTGCAAGTGCCCCCTATGTAAATTGCATGTGTAATTGGCTTTTCCATGATTGGCATATCTGAACTACAGTAAGTCCCTCATAAAGTGCATTAGAAGTACCCAGGGCTTGTAAATAAAATGTTAGTAGTGGGCCTGCAGCACTACTTGTGCCACCCACATGTGTAGCCCTGTAAACATTGCTCAGACCTGCCACTGAAGTGTCTGTGTGTGCAGTGTTAAGCTGCCAGCTTGACCTGGCAAGTGTACCCACTTGCCAGGCCCAAACCTTCCCTTTTTATACAAGTAAGGCACACCTAAGGTAGGTGCTAGGTAGCCCCATGGGCAGGGTGCAGTGTATGTTAAAGGTGGGACATGTACTGATGTGTTTTACATGTCTTAATAGTGAAATTCTCCCAAATTCGATGTTCACTGGTGCAAGGCCTATCTACCTCATAGGTTAATTTGGGAGTTGTCTTTAAAAAACTTTTAACTGCAGTTTCCCTTTGGGAGCAGATAGAGATTGGAGTATGGTGTCTCTGAACTCACAATTTAAAAGTACAACTTTGGTAAAGTTGGATTTTTAATTTTCAGTTTGAAAATACCACTTTTAGAAAGGGGGCATTTTCTTGCTTAAACAATTCTGTGACTCTGCCTGCTTGTGTATTCGCTGTCTGGGTCAGACTGACAGTTGTGCTGTTTGTGAATTTCCACTTGACAGTGACACAAAGGGAGCTGGGGTGTAGCATGCATATCCTGATGGGCCATCTGGGCTAGAGTGGAAGGAGGAGTGGCCACTTACACCTAAAAGGGCTATGCCTACCTTCACGCAATGCAGTCTCCAACTCCCTTGTGTGAGTCTGGAGCCAGGCCTGGGCAAGGCAGGATGTTGTAAACAACTGAGACTTTCCCTTGGGGCTTGTCTACTTCAAAAACAGAAAGGGGTATACTTAGTAGACCCAAAACCCCAAATGTTTAGATAACTCCTGGATTCTGGAGGAACCTCTGACAAGGAGAAGTGCTGAAGAGCTGCAGGAGGAGCACTGCCCCTTTGCCTATGACTGTGCTTTTCTGGGTTGGCCCGCAGTTGCTTCTTCTGCCTGAAAGAGGACAAAGATTGGACTTTGTATATTCCTGCTTGTGAAGTGTCTCTAAGGGATTGGATGGAGCTTGCCTCCTGTTCTGAAGTCTTAGGGCCATCAAAGACTTCCTCTGCCAGCACCTGGACTCTCCTCTGAGACTCCTGCGCTGCCAAGTGGTGCCCTATCCAGTACCTGGGCACTTGAAAGGTGCTGCTGGTAGAACCAAGGTGGAAAACAATGCACAGGAGCTGTGCAGGGAAAGTTTTGACACACCGTCTGCAACGCAGCTGAGTAATTGACGCACCACCTGCATCGCAGCTAAGAAATTGACACACTACCTGCATCGTGGCTGGGAAATCAACGCATCACCTGCATCACGGCTGGAGGAACACCACAACACCCACTTGCGGCTGCTGAAAACAATGTAATCCCCTTGCAGCGTTGTTTTCCATCGCTGTGCGGCCGGATTTCGCAGACGCATCATTGCTGGGCATCAAAATCAACGTGAACCTATATGGATCTAAGGTGCCCTGTCTGGAAATCGATGCATTGTTCTCTTGAGGAAGGGAAAAACAAAGCATTGCCTATCTGCCCGGAGAAGAAACGATGCACTGCCTTACTTGCGAGTAAGGAATCAACAGATCGCTGACTTTTCCAATGCATACTCACCCTTGAGGCTTTCTTTTTGACGTAAACCAGGTACTTTGTGTAACAACGATTCCATTGTTTTCCATGGAGTACAATTCTATTATTGTAAAACTATACTTGTTTATGTTGGATTTTGGGTATTTTGGTCTTGTTTGATTTAGATAAATATTGGCTATTTTATTTTAACTGGTGTGGTGTCCATTTTGTAGTGTTTTTACTGTATTACTTTGTGTGTTACAAATACTTTACACAATGCCTTTGAGATAAGCCTGACTCCTTGTGCCAAGCTACCAAGGGGGAGAGCAGGGGTTAGCCAAGTGTCTATCTCCTTTACCCTGATTAGAGTGAGGGTCCCTGCTTGGACAGAGTGCAAACTGACTGCCAACTAGAGACCCCATTTCTAACAGTTAACATGTATTGATTGTAATGACTTACCATCTCTCCAGTCTATGGCCCTCATTATGAACACGGCGGTAAAGACCACACCGCCGGCGGTTGCAGTAACTACTGCCAACAGTCAGGCAGTCTGGGCCACCAAATTATTAAGCACATGAAAAACAGGCAGCCTGAAAAGCACTCACCGCCAGCAGAGGAGTGTCAAAAGTGATGGAAGAGATTGCCCATAGGTCGACGGAAAGCCCCTACCTGCCCATCAAATAATGAAGCACTAGACCGCTGTCAGTTCCACGGGGGAACCACCGCCACGCAAAGCCAGGTGGCAATAAACCAAATAAAAGGAAACACTCACCGTAGGCTCACACAGCATGCTGAAGCGGACATGGAGAGAGAGTTGCAAATCATGCCAGTCCTTGCCATATACCTCCATGACCGAGACCGCCAACAAAGACAACGATGGTGAGTACCGCAACCTACTTAACAAGGGAAGGAAGGGCATAGTTCTATACCTACCCACTCCACCCACCATGCAACTCACCCACAACCCCCAACAACAGCACAAGCCATACACACCTGAACAAGAGGTACTCACCCGACACAAGACCAAGACAACCTGCCCAAAGTACACACATGTGCACAACACTCCCCTGCCTACAAAGAAACGATGAACCACAGGATCCAGAGTGTGCCAAAACCAACACTTGAAGAACCAGAACCTTTTGGGCCTGGCGGCGCAGGGTACGCCTAAAATCTCCTTGGATTCACCTGCCTCAACTAACAGAGACACGGGACACTCTGTCAGGCGTAAAAGATCAGATTTTATTAGCTGCAGCTAGTACAGTTGTCCAAGAAGTACACAAGGTATGTTCTCAGGAGACTGCCACTTTACTTTGTGGCGCACAATCTTATATACCGTATAAAAACATTTATTAACTACATACACTCCCAGAACACATAGAAAGGAGCCAGTAAGAATAATGTAAAGATAGAACAGAGCCAATAGAAATGTCGGAAAACAAGACAGAACAAAGTATCAAGTGACTTAAGGTTGCCTCCCCTCCAGCTGTGTTTGTCACCCCTCCCTTGAACTAATTCATTAACCGATCCACAACGAAGTTGCATGTGGTGTGATAAGTTTGTGTGCGTTTGGAGGACAGTTGTGAAATGAGAGAATACTAGCAAAGGACAGCGAAGGCCAGACGATAAGATAAGATCGGCGGAGAATAGTGTGAGCCTACAGATAGTTGAAACAAGGATTAGAAAACCAGACAGGGATTAGTGTACTCGGTCAGACCTTAATACCAGCCTTGTAAAGATAGAGGCAGAAGACTGTTTTGAACACCATGTTGCAGAATAAGCAGAAAAGGCAGAATGGACTTCGTTCGCTGTGCTGCCTGAGTGAAGGCAACATAAAATGGCGGCGGGCCACAAAATGGCGGGTCGATACGATCGTATTAAAAATCGAATTTCCTCACACTGGACACACAAACTTTTATTAGGCTCCAGGAGCAACAGAAGTCCAACAAAAGGCCAATGGCCAGTCCATAGTCCAAAGTCCAATGGGCCCAAATGGCCCTAACTTCACTCCCACAAGTGCAAATAGTACTCCATCTTAAAGGGGCAACAATGGGTTATTCAGCCACCTCAGGGAACAGAGCAAGGGGGTGGTGGGGACCTATGTCTGGGAGGTGGGGCTTGGGTCTGGCCTTTGACAGTGGTGGAGCGGCCTTGGACTGGGGTGCAGCAGATGTACCTGGGCCAGCATGGGGTCTCTTGCTCACAGGGGAGGTAGCGTGGGAATGGGAAGGGCAGAAAGGGGCGGGCTGTGATGTGGGAGGAGTGGACAGGGCAAGGAGGTGGGCACATTTAGGGATGAGACGGGGTGGGCCAGTGGGTTCGAATAGGTCAACACGGGATAGGAAAGGTTTTTTGGGGCAGTCCGGGTTGGACCTGGAGGAAGGTGTGGGAGTGGAGGTTGAGGGAGTGGTTGTGACAGGTATAGGTGTGCGTGACGTGGATGCAGGTAACTGTACAATATGCTGAGGTGTGGTGGATGGCTGTTGGGTGGGTGTCTGGGAATGTTTGAGTCTCTTGGGAGGACGGGTGGTGGACACAGTGGGACAAGAGAGGCTGCCAGTGTAAATGTCTGTTGTCTGTGTGTCTGCAAGTTTGGTGAGTGGCAAGAACAAAGTCTAAGGCAACACGGTTCTGCAAGGTCATAAGACGATCAGCCTGTAGTTCAGCTGTAATGTTACTTAAAGCTCCTACAGTGATGTCTATGGTGATTTCTACGACACAAACCAATTGCCTTATATTTCTGCTGTTGGCCATTGGACCCCAGAAGGGAAGAAATCCTTTGAGGAAATCTCCTCCCTCTTGTCCTGCTGTGTCTTTCGAATCCACAATCCCTCTGCCATATCTATTTTTATGATGGTTCGCAGGAGCGGTGTATGTAGGGGGAAGAAGAAAGGCTATATAACAAGTACCAGAAAAATCAGCTGGCAACCATGTATAAGCCCTATCGTGGCAAACGAAGTATGTACCTTGAGATGGTACTAACGGCGGTGAATTCAGGGCTGAATAAACATATGTATGGGAACATAAACTTTCTCTTTGTCCGGTGTTTGGAGTTCTACCATTTACTTGCAGACAGAAATTTCCTTGTTGGGGTATGACCCGTATCGGAGGAGATTTTCCTTGCTCAATCTTATCATTGAGGCTGGAAATGTAATCAGTTATGTTCCAATTGGTATATGCTTTTCTTTCATCTATGGAAGCTTCACTTTTTTCCATGATTTTAGCCATAGCTACCATTCCCTTTATCAATAAACTATGACTGAAATCTGAACCAACACTATGTGAACTGACAGGTTGTTTAATTTTACTTTGATATGCATTATTGAACATGACAAAATAAGCCCAAGCGGAACCTTCATAGGAGAATGGAAGAACTAAATATGGCATTCCTTTTTCTACCGTATGTGGTATGAGTCCACACACCCAACAGTCAGTTGTATTGATCACTAACTGATGTTGATGTAACAACTGGACGAAGGAATTGTTAAAGTATTCAGTTCTTCTGATGAGTTCATGCTGGGGAAGAGTGTGAAATAGGTGCGGAGAGATAGTAGAAGAAGATGTAGAGGTAGGAGAAGAGACAACTTTTTGCTGCAGAGTAATAATGATCCAGTTTACAGATGCCAAAAGAATACACGACAATATAATGACGCATAGAGCAATACTACAACGACTACATATTTCTTTACAATTATTCTTTACATTTTTACTTTCTCTTTTATTTAATGTAGCCTCCATCTTTCTAAGTGGATGCTCACGGCAATCTTCCTCAATCACTGTAGTCACGATTATCTACCGTCCTATGACACTGTGAGGTCCTGCAGGCCTATTGCCACTTACTCAGGTCGTGACTAAGACTCCTACCGTGACCCTGCAACCGGGATAGAGTACTACATAGGAGAGAAAGTTACAAGTTCTTTGGTCTTGGTCTCAAATTATAGCGTTCCTGTCCAGAGGCAGTCTGGTTTTGAAACAATGTTCCTGGATTTGTCGTGTTCAAGCGACGATGCGATGGTATTGCTTCTTGAAGGATGTCGTCGTCCTCTTTCTCAGAAAGTGTTCCAATTAGACGCGCATCACTGAATGGTACAAATTGCGGAACTTTCTCACTTTCAGAGTCACTGATGCCTCTACGGACCCACTGATCGAAAGGCAAGGGCAAAGGCACTTTCTTGCAGTGCACGGCATGCACCCAGTTTTTCTTTCCTTCGACTTTAACTGCTGTTCTTGTGGTCAAAAGAACCAGGCGTGGCTCTCTCCATCTGGGCTCCAAATTTGTCTGTCGTTGGAAATTTTTCGTGCAGACCCAGTCACCGGGTCGGATGGAATGACCTGGGTCTGTGGAAGCCTCTGGTAGAGCACTCTGAACCTGTTGATGAAGAACACGCAATTTAGTTGTAAGGTCATGCAAGTAGTCAATCAACATCGGGTATGGCAAGTCTGAGTATTTCTTAGGGCGAGGAACTCCCTATACATTAGCTGGGCGACCAAATATCACTTCGTAAGGGCTAAGCCCCAAACGAGAGTGTACTGCTGTTCTGGTGGACAGAAGAGCCAATGGTAAAGCATCAGGCCAATTAAGTCCTGTGCTAGCTTGCACCTTAGCAATTTTAAGCTTCAAGGTTCCATTGTAGCATTCTACTAAACCAGCCGACTGTGGGTGATTCGCCGCGTGGAACTTCTGTTTTATGCCAAGACCTGCACAAACTTTTTGCATGACTTGACCCACAAATTCGCTCCCATTGTCACTCCAGACAATGCGCGGCAAACCAAACCTAGGGAAGAATTCTTTCAAAAGTATTTTGGCAGTTGATAAAGCAGTATTGTCCTTCAGAGGGTAGGCTTCTACCCATCTAGAAAAAGCACATACTACCACCAGAACATATTTGAGGTTGTTGCATCGTTCCATGTGAATATAATCGATCTGCAACACCTCAAATGGATATGTCGGAGGAGCAAAATGACCTGCTGGAGTTGGGGTTCCCTTTCCCGGATTGTACATCAAGCAAACAATACAATGTTTTACTACATTATTTGCACACTTTGGGATTCCCTCATTTTGCCACACTGGAGCCAGAAGTTTACATATTCCTTTTGCACTTAGGTGAGCTGGACCATGTGCCATAGTAACTACAGGTAGTACATAAGCATCTGGTAACAGCCAACGTTGATGTTCTGATAATTCAACCCAACATCCCATCTCATCTAACATTCCTGTACTTTCCTTCCACTTTCTCAACTCATTCTCCGTAGCCTCTCCTTGAATTGATTTCACACTCTCTACTGTATCTTCACACATTCCCTTTTCTCTTACGCAGTTTGCGGGACCTGCAACATACATTCGACTTGTGTTGTCTGTGGCTGTCTTTTTCGCTACCTCATCTGCAAATGCATTTCCTCGACCAACATCGTCCACAATCTTTTTGTGTGCACTACACTTCACGATCGCTATCTGAGTAGGCATTGTAAGTGACTCAAGAAGTTCAGTCACTAATTGACCATGTTGTATCTTAGTACCATGGGAAGTAAAGAATCCTCTTTCCTTCCATAAGTGCCCAAAGTTAAACGCTACACCAAAAGCGTATTGGCTATCAGTGTACACGTTTACTCTTTTTCCTTCGGATAACACACACGCTCTAGTTAAGGCTATCAATTCAGCTGCCTGAGCTGAATTATGTCTAATGCGTGCTGTCTCCACAATCGTATGCAAAGTAGTAATAGCGTAGGCTGAAACTGTATCTCCATTCGGGAGCTTGAAACAAGAACCATCTACCCATAGTGTTCCATCTGGATTCACTAATGGCGTGTCTTTTAGGTCAATTCTACCCTTAGTCTCTTCTTCAGTACGGAGAAAACAATCATGCTGTTCAGAGACATCTCTCTCTTCTGGAAGAGGCAACAAAGTAGCTGGATTCAGGGTATTACATCGTTTGATGTGTATGTGACTAGCCAAAAGCGTCAGCTCATATCCGGACAACCGAGCACTCGTAAGATGCTGCGTTTTTGTCCTATTTAGTAAAATATCCACTGCATGTGGCACCATAACAATGAGAGTATTATCTAGCACTACTCCAGCAGACTGTCGAATAGAAATTGCTGCTGCCGCTGTCGCCTTAAGACAACTAGGCAATGCTTTAGCTACTGGATCTAACGTAGCTGAGAAATATGCGCATGGTCGCTGTTGATCTCCAAAACGCTGCGTTAAGACTGACAATGCACAACCCTCTCTTTCGTGGACATAGAGCGTAAAGGGCTTACTGTAATCAGGAGTACCCAATACAGGAGCAGAACACAAAGCAATACGCAAATCAGTAAAACTCTTCTGACACTCGTCAGTCCACGGAAGAGGCTGAGGCGTATCTTTTAAAGTTAGCGCCAACAGCGGTTTAGCCAATAAAGAGAAACTCGGAATCCACTGTCTACAATAAGAAGTAATGCCCAAAAAGGCACGTACCTCTTTTTGTGTGGATGGCACTGACATTTGTGCAATTGCCTGAATTCGTTCGGGGGTCAATCGTCGTCCCTCCTTTGACAAGAGATGACCCAAATAAGTCACCTCGCGACAGACATACTGTAATTTAGAAGGAGAAACCTTGTGATTCAGATCAAACAAATGACGCAACAGTGCAACGGTCACGTTTTTGCAAATCTCCTCTGAATCAGCTGCAACTAATAAGTCATCCATGTACTGAATGAGAGCGGCACCGGACGGTAAGGAAAAAGCATCAAGATGACATTTTAGAGCTTGACTGTAAACAGAGGGACTTTCACAATAACCTTGAGGTGCGCGTTTAAACCGGAAGCTTCGGCCTCCGAGGGAAAAACCAAAAATATCTCTACTCTCTTCGGCGATGGGAATACTAAAGAAAGCATTCTTTAAATCGATAACTGAAAACCAAGTCGCTGTAGAAGGTATCATCGTCAACAGAGCAGTGATATCTGGGACTACAGGAAACTGCGGTACGACAATCTTGTTTACCTCCCGAAGATCAATTACAAAATGATAAACAGGAGGCTGAGAAGGATCAGTGCGTTTAAGAATCGGAAGAACAGGACTGTTACATGTATTTCCTCTCGTTTCCTCAACCACACCCTTCTGAATCAAATCATGGACAATTTCCAGAAGTGCTTTCTCACCTTCAGTAGAGATTCTGTATTGCGGAATACGTGGCATTTCAGCATTGGGCTTAAGAGTAACAACATAAGGTGGGATCTCAAGACAACCAACGTCATTCGGACCCGTAGCCCAAAGCGTTTCGGGAAGAGAAAGCAATTCAGGTGGGAATTGATCTTTTGATAAGTACATTGGACTAGTCATTTTCTGTCCTAGAGTGAGGTATACACCAGAAGGTGAACAATATATCGTAGCATGCATTCTTTTTAATAGATCTAAACCCAACAGATTTTCACCACAACCATTCGTCAGAAGAAGCGGAGCTTCTAAATCATAAGGGCCTATTGAAACAGGCAAAGGGCAAGAAACTGGATTGCGAACAGGGGCGCCAGAAAATCCTACAGATTCATTCGTTAAGCCAGACAAAGGTGCGCCAGGGAGTTTAGAATGAATGATAGAGCTTCTCATGGCACCAGTATCTAAAAGAAATGGCTCTGAAACACCCATTGTAGTGACATTAACATAAGGTCCATTCTGATCCACTGGAATTGCCGTAACCCCCTTACTTTGTCCATGGCTGTCCTATTCAAAATGAAGACTTTCATTCCCTCCTTCAATATACTGATCCTCACTGTAATACTGTGTAGACCTAACATTTTGCTGGTCAAAGTAATTTCCGGAATTTGGAGGAACAAAAGAACGCTGCCCTTGGGTTAACACACCTCGACCTCTACCTCTATTTGCTGACTGAAGACCACCACGACCTCGTGAAGCAGATGTTGCTCCATTACGCTGCAACAATGCCGGACAACTGTTCTTAAAATGACCTTCCTCCCTACAATAAGCACATTGATTGGGACCTAGCAAAGGTCTTGGAATGAATGGTTCAGGCTTTTGATACAACCTCTGAAACTGCGGAGGCTGTTGAAACTGAGGCTGAACATAACGAGGAGGATAAGCCTGTTGCAAGAGAACTTTAGTTTTTAATTCTTTCGTCTTTTTCTCTTGTTTTTCCCTTTCTTCTTTGTCTCTATTTTCATAATATTGTGCAGTAGCCAATATCTGGGCGGAAGAAGAAACTGCCCATGAACTCTCGGAGTCTTTTAGCTTGTGTGATAGTTCAGGAAGCAAGTTATATACGAACTTATCCACAAATAATCGCTGTCCCCCTTCTGTAGCCATATCTTGACCACTGTGATCAATGAATGTCTCCTCAAATCGGGTAAAGAAATCGGAAACACTTTCATCTTTCTTTTGTTTACATGCTGCTAGCTTATCCCAATTAACTCTCAAAGCAGGCATCATTGTTTTCATTAATGTAATAATCCTACCAGGGAGTTCTGAGATCAAAGCGTCGGGTTTTGCACCACCTACTTGACCTCTATCTGCGGCAATAATAGCGTTCCAATCGCCGCCTAATTCTTGAGCGTGATCCTCTCTACGAATTTTAGCCCATATTGTCTGTGGAACTACATTTCCCATCAACATGTCAATATCTGCTAGATTCATAGTACATGCATCAACTGTTTGCGATAACTCTTTATAGTAACCAGCAGGATTTTTGCGTGGATCTGGTAGTGACTGTTTAAGTGCTAAAACTTCAGACCTTTTCCAGGGGACATGTATCCATATGCGCTGAAAATGCGCAGGAATAGCTGGATTAGCACCTACTGCTGCAACTTCTTCCTTCCATATTGGAGAAACCTCTCTCATGGGATAGTTTTTCAGTGCTGTCCTAACTGAAGGATCAGAATCAGGAAAAGTCTGTGAGAACAATAGGGATCTGAAAGAAATAAGTGTTCTGACAGCGTTTTCAACCTTAGGACCCACAATAAGTCCTTTGTCAAAGTCATCCTGAACATCTAACAGATCCTGTGGGACCGAACCCAAATTCATATCCTCCCATTCTTTAGCGAGAGTATCGCACATAACTTTAAAAACATATCTCTGCGTAGGTGCATTCCATTGCAGAAAGGTGGACATAATATCAGACGTACTATATTGGGGACCCTTCTTGATCCATCTACAAGCAAGTGAGTCCAATTTTTCTCGCTCTTCGGAGTCTGGGAATTGACTACGAGACTGTCTTCGAGAAAAAGCTGGAGACACGTTTAAAGCTTCAAAGAAAGGTGATAAGAGACCAGAGACAGTATCGGTAAATCGCTTACGCGTAGATGGAGAATTTGACATAAGGATAGGGGACAAGGTATTAGGTGAATTAACTAAAGGAGCATTAGGAATTGCCAAAGGAGCAGAAGGCAAAGGAGTTAAAGGCAAAGCTGGCATAGGCAATACTTGAGGAGGCAAATGTGGAAAAGCTGGAGCAGGCGGAAGCACAACTGGCGGCTGAACAGGCTGTAACATCGGGGGTGCATTAGCACCTTGTACATAGGGCGGAGGCAATTTCAATAAGTGGGACATTAAGGAATCTTCCTCAAAATCTTTTCTTTTATCAAGGGAAGAGATAGGCAACGTCGGATAGCATTTATCTATTGCCATTCGATGCTGTCTGTCTGAAATTTCCATTGCATTATCTATTTCATCATCTTTGAATTGCTGAGCAGCCTGTATAATCGTCATTCCCTGTGTTTTCCTATCTCGTTTCGCTTGTTTAATTTCTCTCTGTTTGGCTTCCTTACGCCAAAGGCGAAAAGAGTCAAACATTGCCGGCCGGGCTTTTCTTTTAAATAACGTTGCTTCTAAATTATCTAGCACATCAGTTTCGAAACTACCATTTTCTGGCCATTTTAAAACACCATCTTTCTTTGTATATCGGGTCCATGTCTTATTAAAGGCAATAGGACCAACACCATGTTTAGAATAGAGCTCATATGTGGGAGTTCCAACCGAAGGAATCGGACAGGAGTCTTCAAGCTGGGAGTCCCTATTACAACCAAAGCAACAAAGTTTTCCAAACTTAGTCAGACCAGACATCTCACGATTTTCACTGGCTGTTCACAAACATCAAGGGGGTAAAACTTTCAGTTTACACAGCACAAATGCACTTACCCCTCGGCTTTGGCCACTGCAATGGCCAAATCTAAGGACCTAAGGACAAAACAAAGACCGAAATTTGTGGGCGCGACCCACCAAATACTTAACTAAGGATGTCTTCTTACACCAACAGAGGCCCGTCTATCGTCTCGCTTTACCATACATCATCAAAGAAAGGGCCCAGGCAGGGCGGCAGTCAGGGCAGCAGTCGTCAGTAGCCGTCAGGAAGGAGTAACCGCGCTGAAAAAGACCTTCGGACCACTTCGACATACAGGGGTCGCTTGACGTGGCTCGCGATTCCTCCAGAATTTTCTTGCGGGGTTCCTCACGACCTTCAGGCAGAACCGGTACCGCTGAAGCCGCCCCACGTTGGGCGCCAATTGAAGAACCAGAACCTTTTGGGCCTGGCGGCGCAGGGTACGCCTAAAATCTCCTTGGATTCACCTGCCTCAACTAACAGAGACACGGGACACTCTGTCAGGCGTAAAAGATCAGATTTTATTAGCTGCAGCTAGTACAGTTGTCCAAGAAGTACACAAGGTATGTTCTCAGGAGACTGCCACTTTACTTTGTGGCGCACAATCTTATATACCGTATAAAAACATTTATTAACTACATACACTCCCAGAACACATAGAAAGGAGCCAGTAAGAATAATGTAAAGATAGAACAGAGCCAATAGAAATGTCGGAAAACAAGACAGAACAAAGTATCAAGTGACTTAAGGTTGCCTCCCCTCCAGCTGTGTTTGTCACCCCTCCCTTGAACTAATTCATTAACCGATCCACAACGAAGTTGCATGTGGTGTGATAAGTTTGTGTGCGTTTGGAGGACAGTTGTGAAATGAGAGAATACTAGCAAAGGACAGCGAAGGCCAGACGATAAGATAAGATCGGCGGAGAATAGTGTGAGCCTACAGATAGTTGAAACAAGGATTAGAAAACCAGACAGGGATTAGTGTACTCGGTCAGACCTTAATACCAGCCTTGTAAAGATAGAGGCAGAAGACTGTTTTGAACACCATGTTGCAGAATAAGCAGAAAAGGCAGAATGGACTTCGTTCGCTGTGCTGCCTGAGTGAAGGCAACATAAAATGGCGGCGGGCCACAAAATGGCGGGTCGATACGATCGTATTAAAAATCGAATTTCCTCACACTGGACACACAAACTTTTATTAGGCTCCAGGAGCAACAGAAGTCCAACAAAAGGCCAATGGCCAGTCCATAGTCCAAAGTCCAATGGGCCCAAATGGCCCTAACTTCACTCCCACAAGTGCAAATAGTACTCCATCTTAAAGGGGCAACAATGGGTTATTCAGCCACCTCAGGGAACAGAGCAAGGGGGTGGTGGGGACCTATGTCTGGGAGGTGGGGCTTGGGTCTGGCCTTTGACAGTGGTGGAGCGGCCTTGGACTGGGGTGCAGCAGATGTACCTGGGCCAGCATGGGGTCTCTTGCTCACAGGGGAGGTAGCGTGGGAATGGGAAGGGCAGAAAGGGGCGGGCTGTGATGTGGGAGGAGTGGACAGGGCAAGGAGGTGGGCACATTTAGGGATGAGACGGGGTGGGCCAGTGGGTTCGAATAGGTCAACACGGGATAGGAAAGGTTTTTTGGGGCAGTCCGGGTTGGACCTGGAGGAAGGTGTGGGAGTGGAGGTTGAGGGAGTGGTTGTGACAGGTATAGGTGTGCGTGACGTGGATGCAGGTAACTGTACAATATGCTGAGGTGTGGTGGATGGCTGTTGGGTGGGTGTCTGGGAATGTTTGAGTCTCTTGGGAGGACGGGTGGTGGACACAGTGGGACAAGAGAGGCTGCCAGTGTAAATGTCTGTTGTCTGTGTGTCTGCAAGTTTGGTGAGTGTGCTGCATGTGTTACTCAAAGTCGTTGTGGTGAGTGCAGGGTGTGGTGTCTGGGGTGCATGACTGGATGTCTGATGTTCTGGTGACTGCTAGAATGGGGTCAGCAACAGTGAATGAGGGTGCAGTGATTGTGAGTGTGCATTTAGAGGTCACAGACAGGGAGGCAGAAGAGGTGGACACACTGGGGCAAGTGGATGTTGGTGTGTGTGCCTTTGTATGCTGGCTTCGTGTATGCCTTTGGTGGGAAGTGTGGTGCTTGTGTTTTTCAGTGTGCTTCTTGTGTGTTTAGGAGTGTGCATGGCTCTCAGAATGTGTGCTTGGGATGGGTGAAGGGAGTGGGGTGCTGGAAGGGGTAGAGGTGGTTGGAGGAGGGACGGAATGACCGGGGACACTGACTGCCATCAAAGAGGAGGCAGGAGCCTGAAAAGATCTCTGTAGGCCAGACACAGCACCGTGAATGCCATCCAGGTATGCATTGGTCTTCTGCACCTGGGCTACTAGCCCCTGGATGGCATTGACGATGGTTGTCTGCCATACATAGATGGTCCTCAGAAGGTCAATAGACTCCTCCATGAGGGCAGCAGGGCTGACTAGGGCAGGGGATGAGGTGCCTTCTGGGTGAGCAGGCACGGGCAACTGGGTGGGGAGCAACTGGGAGGATGGTGATGGTATGGGGTGGCGAAGATGACACAGAATGGATAGGCCCACTAGAGTCTGCCACCACCAGGGAGCTCCCATCCAAGGAGGTATCAGAGTCACTACCTCCAGTGGTAGTTGCCTCCCCGTGCTACTCCCCTCGCTCTCCAACCCACTGGTCCTCTTGGCGACGCTCAACTCTGCCTCCGTGGAACCGAGGGGTGCTGCATCCCCACTCATCGGTGCCATTGCTCCCTCACCAGAGGATGCTGATGTACACAGACAACACAAGAGAACAGGGATGGGGAGACAAAACAGGAGAGACACTTGTAAATAGCTGAATGGAGGTACAGAACTGGTTCACACATACTCTCACCCTGCACATATACCATCATGCAGCACCTACTGCTATACACATGGCTATGCCCCTGACTAGTGGCCACAGCCCTGCTCTCCAGCCATTTCCAACATCACAGAAGGACCTGGAGTACTTCTGACCTCTCCCTTACAATCTAACTTTCCATGGGGAGCATTATGTAAAATGACATCCGTCACAGTCCCTGCCACTAGGCAGCATACATACTACAGCACCCTCACACATCCATCAAGGAGGTATACAATGGTTTCTGTACTCACGCCCTTGTGTCTGTTGTGCAGCCTTCAAGCGCCCAGCCATGTCCGGATATGCCACAGCCAGAATGCGGTGCATTAGGGGGGTCAGTGCCCAACGGGCACCCCTTTCTCGTTGGGTGGACTTCCTCACTCAGCTCTACAGGTCCTCCCACCACTTCCTGCAGTGGGTGCTCCGTCGGTTGTAGACCCCCAGGGTCCGCACCTCCCAGGCAATGGCCTGCCAGAGTCCCCTCTTCTGAAGGGTGCTGACCTATATGGGACACGCAGAAAAAGCACAGCTGGCTATACATCCCATATGGGACGGACACTTACAACAGCATAACAGGACCTCACACATGCAGCATGTTATGAATTCCAAGACTGTGCAGTGTAAAATCGTGCACACATGTTTACAGCCATTTACCACCATTATGCACATCCATGCCCCCCAATCTGACTACTCACCTGTACCTCTGGTCAACCAAAGAGCTTGGCGTACAGGGGTAGGACCCCGTCCACCAGCTTGTCCAGTTCCTCCGTTGTGAAGGGCGGGCCCTTTCCCCTGTCATGTGTGCCATTTCCAGGACCAGAGTCAAGACACAGCAGCACACTCAGTGGAGTACCTGCATGCAAGTAATCCGGGAGTCAAGTGAAGTTGGGGTGATGAGATGGCGTACGCTCAGCGGCGGTGTGCACTGTCACCGCCGGCGATGATCATGATAGGCCCATATTTCCCATTGACAATCATGGTAACCAATGAATGGTTGCACGGTGGTGAACATCGCCTTACGCCATTATGACACACGCTAGCGGTATGAGGTCAGTTCCACTACAAAATATGTGGATTATAGGGGGCAGACATTTTCCAGGTCTTTCCTTCAAAGAAATGTGGGGAAGCAATGTTTTTAGTCAAAGTTGAAGGATTGCAAGAGATTCTGGGTAAAAAGATGTGGCGAGAGACAGTGGAAGCCAGCCCACACTGGATTCCCATAGGTGTCTAGTTTTAAAAAATGTACAGGTTGGCTAGGTTTCCCTAGGTGCCAGCTAAGCTACGGTCAACAATCTAGAGATACCCACAATGGAAAAAGAAGGTCAGTTTTTAAAGGGAAAATGACCTGCATCCATGTTGCTTTTTGGGCTGATTCCCGTTGTGGGCACTACGTCTACCCACATAAGTGATGTGCAATTTTTATCAGGAGCCATCGGGAAACAACAGGTAAAAGGAGGTTTGTGGCTCCCCACAGGTTCCAGAACTTCCATCACAGAAATGTGAGGCAAATGTTTTTTTTTTGGATTCAGTGTTTGAGGTTTTCAAGGGATTCTGGGTAAAAACAAACGTAGTGAGAGGCACTCAAGTCAGCCCCCCTGGATTCCTTCATGTCAAAGACTCTTTTCCTTTCTATGTGTCATTGCAGTGCTTTTTAACTGATGCCCAGCCAGTGCACAGTGGTGCAACTGGTAGCTATATATTGTTGTTGTATATATTGGTGTTGTAAATAGACACTTCACACATATTACATCCATCTTCCTTGCCATTGGTGCATTTTCTGCACCAGCTGCCATGGCTTCATAGGAAGCTTAATAGTCTCATAAGGAAAATTCAATGTAAAGTACAAGTGTTATTTACGCAGGTGCAATTACACATAATTTCTGGCATTTCGCAAACCAGCGCTGGAGGACAATTCATGAGATCATGCTACATCACATTTATATAATTTCAAGTCTATCTGAGTAAAAATCATTTCTTTAGAAAAAAGGGAACATGCAAATGAACAGAACTTGAGAGACTGTTGCTGGGTACCTGTGGTTTGTGATATATTTCTTTAGAATGAAATGCCCCATCACATCCATTTCTGGATGTTAGGATACATTTTGCACTAAAATGTAACAATAAATGTCAGATTTTCCTTTCATGCAACCTCAAGTAATTTTTCCAAACTTTCAAATGTTTACACAAAAGGAAAATATGTGAATTTTGAACAGCCTTAATTAGGCTGAAAACAATAGTGCCATATAAATGCTTCTAAGGCCACCATAACAAGCCAGGGAAAAGTGGAACAACCATTCCAAAAATTATGTCCTTTCTTACAACATTTTATTACACTAAATATTTCCAAATAATAATTGATAGTTACTGTTAGAGATCTGCCACATACTGTAGATAGTAGGAAGGCATACAGTCATTTCGCATATTCATAAACACAACCCTAAGTGGGATAATCTGTCTGTTCCTATAACCTCATTATGTGAGTATATGGCTCTCATGAATGGCCCATTGTGTGTTTACCTTGCCCCCTATCAACTTCTTTGTCCTGCTTCTCTACATCAGCTCTCAGAGTTCATACTTCAGTTCTAAGACCCTACTGTCTGTCCTCTGCCTATAGGCAGATAACCAAGGCTCTGGACCAGTGGAACCACTTCGTGCTTTTTGCACCTCAGCAGGTAGAAACCTATGAGGAGATCAGGGGGAAGCCCACACATCGTTAAGAGTTTATCTTTTGTTTCATTACAATTCTCCTTTCTATGCATGTAGGGCAAAGGCCTCACTACCGAGAAACTATGGACATGAAATTAAGACAGAAAAGTCTGTCTACATGCTCCTGATCAGGGTCTCCCTGTAGGCTTCTAGGTTTAAACTTTTCCCTACTAATCAGCGGTAAAGTGTATTTGCTCTCCCTATAAAACTTAGTCAAATCAGCCTTATTGGTACATTTAATTTACTTGTAATTCTCTTGTATATGTTACTATATGTGCCCAGGGCCTGTAATTTAAATGCTACTAGTGGGATGCATCACTCATTTTGCCACCCACTAAAGTAACCATTTAAAATAAGTCTCAGGAATTCCACTTCAACTCTTAGTGCAGTTTGAAAGTGCCATTTCGACATGGCAAAATACACCTTTTGCCATGCCTAAACCTTGCTTTTTAATACTTATACCTTACTCCTGAGGTATGTACTAGTGGCTTCTGTAGGAGGCGGGTCTGGTTTGTAGTGGATACCAAGGGTACTTACACCTTATACCAGGTCCAGTTACCCCTTATTAGTGAAATGCAGTCAGTGTCTAGAACCCAGGCATTCTAGGGGTAGTGTGGGTGAGCAGCCAAGGCCTAACTAGGAGTCATGCAATGCTCATGCAATACCACTGTAGTCACACAGTACTTACACACATGAAGGAAAATACTCAGTGTTACAAAAATAAAGGTACTTTATTTTGGTGACACAAATTCCCAAAATACCTTAGAGACTATACTCCCTTAGGCGGTAAGTAATATATACAGTATATACTCTAGAATACAGTAATAACCGTAAAAACAGTTAGAAAACAGTACAAATAGTGAAAAACACAAAGGTTAGAAATGGGCTTAGGGGGAACACAAACCATATACTAAAATAGTGGATGAGAAAGAAAATACCAAAAGTAAGTAATATAACCCACTCCAGAGCCCATGAAAGCAGGAATAATTCACAGTAAGTTTCCCAGAACACACAAGAACACATGATAGAAGATTTTGCAAGAACCAGAAGAGACTGCAAGACACCAACAATGGATTTCTGGACCTGAAGACCTGTGAAAAAAGGGTCCCAAATCCAAGAAGCCCTGAAGAGTCCTGAGAGAAAAGGAGCCCCTGCTAACCCGGATGAAATTGCAAAAGAAGAACCACTGGTGAAAAAGAACAGTCAGTACTGCACCCAAGAAGATGGATGCGGGTTCCCGGTTGGTGCAGATGATGTCCCACGCTGGAAGGATGTTTGCAGTCTGGTTTGCGTCAGTGGATTCTGCCAACAAACCTTGGCACATGCAAAGAATTAGATTAGAAAGATTAAAAAAGCAAGAATTATCTAGATGGTGGGACTCTACCATTCTACAAAAATATTTACAGAATAAACAAATACCGAGAGGTTTAAGGGTAGTGCTCTTCCCATCTTTTGGCGATCTGAACCCAACACTTTTACAGGAGTGGGAACAATTACTGATTACATCCTCCTATGGTATTATGGACATTCTCATTAGAGATGCAGATGAGAAAAGGGAGAAACTACTTTTAGAAATCAGTGAATTCGAAAAAGAGATTCAGGATACCAACCTGTCAGAAGCTATCAACAAAAACTATGGTATCTTAAGAGAAGTCCTTCAGGGCCACCAGGAGTATGTGAGAGAGAAGAAGATGCGCAAATTGAAGAGGGATGCAATTGATTATGCAACAGGGAGAGACTTTACTTATTCACATAAATTTGACAACACCAACTTAGAAAGGCTTGGCAACATGAATAGTAGGACACAGTCCCCTGTAGTCTTGAGTGTTAGAACTAGCAACACAGACAAGTCCAGCTGTTCCAGTCTCAACAGTGAGGACTCCAGCAGCTCTATACGTAGCACCACAGATACGGGTTACACAAAGTCACCTTTTCTATTAAAATTAGAGAGGTTCCGCAAAGGACAGAAAGCCACCAGAACCGGACCAGGTACCTACCAAAAAGAACTAGGAGAGGTAAAAGACAAAACAAGGGAAGCAAACACATCAAAAGCAGGAGTATCCACAAGATCGACCACACCAAGAACTAGATCACAACGGACAGGGGATCACCTCTCACTCTAATGACCTATGTGTGATAAACTTATCAGACAAAGCCTTAGATATACTTCAACTAAGCATTTTGAATAAAGGACTAGGGTTTGTACCCACATCAGCACCGGACTACACAGAGGTACACATCAATCTCTTTAAGTTTGTGCGCAAGTGCAAACCTTTCAAACACTTTAGTGACAAACAAAAAAAGATCAGCGATACTGGCAGTGACACAAAACCTTGCCCACTACGTATTAAAGACATCAAGGATATACAAACATTACTATCCTTAGATGATAACAATGATGCACCAACTCATGATGAGATTTTAACAGATCTAGGGTGGGAGAAAGCAGATACTTGTCCGAGTGGACTCAAACCTACTTCACGATTTGTCCAGATATCACCAACAGATAGTACCATCAATCTCTTTTATAATCAGGTAACCAAGGATTTACATCAACTAGAATCACGACATACGAATAAGTTTAGAACTATTCCGCAAAATATCACCACTAGGGAGCATATGGCACTTAATGATCTGGTCCGAGACAAGGACATCATAATAAAAGAAGCAGACAAGGGAGGTAATATTGTTATCATGAACCGGGTAGACTATGTATCGGAGATCGACAGGCAACTACAAAACAAGGAACCATATTGTAGACTAACCAACAATCCCATACCAAGGATTGTTAGGGATATAGAAATCAAACTGTCTACATGGAGGGATATGGGCCTGCTAAAGGATCTGGAGTACAAATGCATGTTTAATCCAACACCGAGTTACCCTTGTATCTATATACTACCTAAGATTCACAAAACAGCTGACTTCCCCCCTGGGAGACCGATCATTTCAGGGATCAACTCCCCGACTGACAGACTTTCGGAATATATAGATTTATTCCTACAACCGATTGTTCAAAACCTCCCTTCATACATTAGAGATACCAAACATCTACTCTCTTTGATTTCTGATTACCAAAGGACAGAGGGACATCTTTTAGTCACCCTGGATGTGACATCTCTATACACATGCATACCCAAAAAATCAGGCATAACGGCCATAAGACATTATTTGGACAAAAGGGAGGCCACGTATCTGCGAAACTCAGATATGCTACTTGCTCTTATACGTCTAGTCATGAATAACAACGTCTTCCTACATGAAGGTGCATGGTATTAACAGACACAAGGAGTGGCAATGGGGGCTAAATTTTCGCCCTCATTTGCCAACCTTTACATGGGATACTATGAGCAACAACACATTTGGCGCGATTGTGCACCGGAATTCACACAACACATAATCTGCTGGGGACGATACATAGATGACGTCTTACTGTTCTGGTACGGAGATCATGCAACATTGGATCAGTTCATTAGTCATCTCAAAGCTAACCATTTCAATATACAATTCACCAGTCAATACAGCCCAGTCAGTATAGTCTTTCTAGATCTTACTATCTATGACCAGAATGACATCCTTTGCAGTAAACTGTTTAGAAAACCCTCAGCGACCAATTCCATTCTACATGCCTCTAGTGCCGATTCGTCTTACCAAATAAGAGCCATCCCCTTTGGGGAAGAAATAAGGATAAGACGCAATTGCTATGATGAACATGAATTTACCAACCAACTTGACTTACTAAAACAGCGATTTCTAAACAGGGGCTATTCGGAAAAGCTATGGGACAAAACAGATAGAAGAATTCGCACTATAGATAGAACTACACTCTTAACCAATGCAAGACCTAAGAAACTAACCAAAGAGAATAAGGCACTGAGTTTAATTACCCCCTACAGCACTATCATTTCAGACGTGTTCAAAATTCTAAAAAGGAACTGGCCACTATTATTGGCTGACAACACCTTGAAAAGTGGTCTCAGTGATAGACCTAATGTCATATACAGTCGGGACACACACTAAGAGATCAGTTGTGTCATAGCTTCTTACCTGGTCGCATTAACAATGACTGGATTCCTAAACCACCTCTTGGTTTCTACAAATGTGGCCAAAGTATCATTTGTCAATACACTATTGACAAAATTAAAACATTTTGTTACAATACGGGTGTTACGCATCATATCAAACATCTCATAAACTGCAACACCAGATATGTGGTGTATTGTCTGATATGCGTTTGTAATCATATATATGTAGGGAGCACCATCAGACCCTACAAGGAAAGGCTACAGGAACACTTTTGAGCAATCAAAAACAACAATAAAGACTATCCGTTTGCTCTACATTTTAATTCTGTACACACACAGCAGGACTTACATTACATTAAAACACATGGTATTGCCACACTAGGTGGCTGTGCAAGGGGAGGCAACAAAATACTATTACTTAGACAACTGGAAAGTAAATGGATAATTAAGCTGCAGGCAGTGGAGGAGGGACTAAATAAGGAAAAAGATTTATATGTTTTTTTTGTAATTGTTACTTAATAGTTTTCATACTAACAACATATGCAATACTATGTTAGTAAATATGCGTAGTTAAGATATGATATTTTCAAAGAGGATGCTTCATAATGATTTGAGACATTATGCATTGCTAATAAATATATGTACATAGTATTGAGTAACACAGTATGCTGTATGTGGATAACCCTCAGACTAGGATTTATATTCCCCAACACATAAGCATGTGGGTCACAATTCAGTATCTCTCTTCATTTCTACTTTTTCATGCTCTCACTGTTCGTTTTTTACACAACTTATACTCCACATCTTTTAGTAAGTTGTTATATTGAGATACTTACTACCATTGATTTCCATTTATCTATGGTGCTTTATGTCCATTCTAAGATGGCCACCACCAAGATCGGCAATTTACTTGTCCCTTTTCCATTTCCATCGCTCGTGAAACTATAAAACTGGTTCAAACCAGCACAAGAGTTTCTGACCACTACAAACAAGAAACGGGATCGAACATACGACTGGTAGGAATCCATGTCCGTTTTACAAAAATTTTTAACAATATTCTCTATTGTTTAACTAACGCTAGACATTACGTTTCTTGATAAACCACCGTTATTTCTCTGCCGCCCTGGCCAATATATTTGGCTTTAAGATGTGCTAGTTGCTTAAATACAATACTGAAAAGAATGCTCACAGTATTGTGCTCGCTTTTCTCTTTTTTTTCTCTCTCCACGTTTTCAACATACTTTCTTGGCATTTCTCTAAATAGATATGACTCGTGAATAACATTACCGTTTGTTTCTTCGAATATGGGAAGTCACAAACTCCTTGAATCTTTACGACTTGACTGTAATGCAGACAGCAAGACAAAATAAGAGGATACACATTAAGCTCAATGCCTCCATATTTTACCGCATTTATAAATATGCGGTGTACATGTTTTTCTAAAGGCTTTACCGTTGTTAGTCAGAGTTGTGTGGCAACAACATAATGGACACTCCATGTGCGGGTGATTTAATGTCAAGCTCTATATATTTATTTTCTCCACTTTGGCAATTTGTTTTGAATATTCCCTAGGAGGGAGATAGGACCAATATGCTATGGTGCATTTGAAGATCGAATCCTAATAGTATATATTGTCCACTTTATTCTTACCATCATATCAGCAGATGGATGTCTTTGTAGTATGAACACACATACCTTTTCTCCAGATATAGAAGGACATATCACTCACCTCTAGATCGTTACTGTATATGATGTCACTATTTTCATTACTCATCTTACTAGTATAAGGCACTGAGCTTTTCTTTTGATTATTTTATTTTCTCAGTTGGACTTATCATGGTCCTGGTACAAACCTTGATTCATTACCAAGGTGTACCGTCAAATATATATTGATATATCCACACATGTGATAAGCAACTTCTACACCGAATATTACTAGACGACCATATTGTGACACAGATAAAATAACTTACAGTCTTTAATGAGGTATGATTCTTTAGTATAATCCTTGGTGGTTCTTTTATTGCTTTTATATAGATATCTTCTCTCTTACTCTCGTTTGTTCGCCACTAGGGTCACTGATATGCATTTTTGTAATCTTGTACACTGGGTGACACAACGACTCACTCCATAAAATTCTTCATCTATGGGCTATATCCATTCAGCATGCCTATTATTCCTTTCTCTAGCAATCTAGGCGAGCACCGATCGGTTATTTGCTAACCCACCTAACACAAAAGGAGGGGTACAATTTTTTTTGGGTGATGGCAAAGATCGTACACTAGACATTGGAACTATTGGCTGACCATGATATGTTTTGGATATTGTTTCACAGCCTTGAAAAAGTTGTTTTCATGACGAAACACGTGTCGGCTGAATATACATGGATTGGTACAACGTTTGCTGTTTTCATTGAATACCCAAGAAGAATAAAGGACTTACATTTGGAATGCTTGGATGTGCTTTGGTTCTTTCAACTTAACATGCAAAGAATGTGTTTAGCAGAAAATGGTGTTGCCCGGGACCAGGAGGGACCTGGTGGCCTCTACCCAGGAGGGAGAGACAGAGGAGGCTCTCAGCAACTCAGAGAGCCCTTAGAAGACCAGGCAGCATGCACAGGAGTCCCACAGGATGTGGACAAAGAGGGTGCAAAAGGAGGCCCATGCAGCACTACACAAAGGGATCCCATGCCACCGGAGAACCACTGAGGAAGCTTTGTGTCAAAGGATAGAGTGCTGGCGGCCGGAGCTGCACGGTGCATGAAGAACTTTGTGGAAGGATGCCAACAAAACTGCAAAACACACAGTGCATGGGGGTACTGTCTTGTGTGGGGAGGCAAGCTCTTACCTCAATCAAAGTTAGGCAGCAGGATGTCAGAACCATCAGGACCACTTGAGTCTACCACCTGTGATGTTGGATCCACACAGTTTGTCAGGAGAGGGGACCCAAGATACCGGTAGTCGCTGCAGAGGGGTGCCTGCTGAAGCAGGGAAGTGACTCCTCCAGTTCAAGGGAGATTCCTTCATTCATCTGGTGAAGGGTGAAGACTGGCTGTCCTCTAAAGATGCATGACCTGAAAACAGTTGCAGTTGCTGGCAGGAGCTGAAGATACAATGTTGCAGAAGTAGTCATTGCTTCTCTGTTGAAGTTTGTAGAGTTGCTGGAGGGTCCAGATGCAGTTTCGTCGGAAGAAGGTAAAGTAAAGGATGCAGAGGATTCCTGCTGGAGTCTTGCAATCAGAATCTGAGGAAACACCCAGAGGAGAGACCCTAAATAGCCCTGAAAGGGGGATTGGTCAGCTGCACAGGTAAACACCTATCAGGGGAGGGCTCTGATGTCACCTGCTGGCACTGGCCACTCAAATGCTCCCAGAGTGCCCCACCACCTTGGAATCCAAGATGGAAAAACCCAGGGACCCTCTGGAGGAGCTCTGGGCACCAGCCCTGGGGTAGTGATGGACAGGGGAGTGGTCACTTTCCTTTCCTTTGTCCAGTTTCATGCCAGAGCAGGGACTGGGGGTCTCTGAACTGGTGTAGACTGGATTATGCAAGGAGGGCACCATCTGTGCCCTTCAAAGCATTTCCAGAGGCTCTTGGAGGCTACCCTCCCATACCTGTAACACCTTTTTCCAAAGGGAGAGTGTGTAACACCCCTATCCCAAAGGAATGCTTTGTTATACCTTCGTGGGCTCAAGCTGCTTCAGCAACAGGAGGGGAGAAACCTGTCTGTGAGGTGGCAGAGCTGGGGCTGCCTGGAAAACCTCAGAAGGCTCGTATGGCAGTACTGGGGGTCCATTGTGGAACACTCAGAGTGCTGGAATTATACAACGAATGCTAGAATCAGCATTAGGGTATAATTCAGAGATGTTAGACACCTTACAAGACCATATTCAGAGTTATCAGTGTGAAGCTGGACATAGGTATTGACCTATGTCCAGTGAAAATGGTCCTGGATGACATGGGGGCACCTCTGCTAGTGCTGGGATTGCCCTCACACACAGGTACTCTGCACCTAGCCTTCAGGGTTGGAAGGCTTGTGATATGGGTCCCTTATAAGTGACCTGGTACAGTGTAAATGGCTGTGAAATGGTGCATGCACCATTTCACACAGGCTGCAATGGCAGTCCTGTAAAAGCCTTTGCATGGGCTCCATATGGGTGGCAAAAAGACTTGCTGCAGGCCATTGGGATCCCCTGGAACCCAGTGCCATGGGTACCTATGTACCATATACTAGGGACATATAAGGGGCACCAGTATGCCAAGCATGAGTGGAATACTGTGTTACCAGTATCCAACAACCAAATTTAAAAGGGAGAGAGCATAAGCAATGGGGTCCTGGTTAGCAGGATCTCAGTGACGCAGTCAAACACACTGACAAACAGGCCTAAAATGAGGGTAACCATGCTACTTTTGCACAGCATCTGGGGCAGGAAGCATGGTATTTGAAAGCAGGACACAATTATTTACGTTTTACATGTCGTGAGAGTGAGAACTGTCTAACATTGTTTTTTATTGTTCTAAGACCTATCTCCCCCATATCTCTCCAATAGGCTAACCCTGAGTTACTTTATTACATTTCATAAGTGCTAACGTCAGCTTGCCCTTGTCAGAGGAAACATGGTCATAATTTATTTTTAATCATTTCAACCAGCTGCCGGCTGGAAGAGCCACCATACCGGCCCCTGAAGGATATTTGCCAATAACCTGCAACAGTCAAGACCCAATGGCAGTTTGTTAACCATCTGCCCTGCCTGCAGTTAGCAGCAGCCCAACCTAACAAAAGAACGCTAACAAACATGGGGGCAATTAAATGGCAAATAGCTAAGGGCAGATGTGAGGGGGTCCAGCATCCAAGAGGCATCCCTCCTACCCTTTTTAAGCATGATGCAGGATATTAGGCAGTGATATTTGAACCTGTTTTCCTCCAAATTGGTATTAGAGGTAAAATACCGACCTCATGGAGAGGATCCCTAATCTCACCTATTTTTAAGAGTGGTGATAAATCATCTGCAAAAAAGCTATCACCTCATAACACTTATCGACAACAAGGCTAAATACTTCACCAGGACACTTCTCGAGGAACTACTAACCCGGGCCTCTGACAATGCCATATGTTATCAAATCAGATGGGTTTTTCCAAGGAGACTGGAACAACAACCAACATCCTGGCTCTATCCATTTTGATTACCACAGCAAAAGGTTTTAGGATGCCTTTACATTTTTGCTTCATTGATTATAGGTCAGCTTTGACCATGTTGATCGGGGAAAACTTTGGCGTAAAGTGGAGCACTGGAACATCCCTCAGGCCCTACTCAAAATGCTTATTTTGCTCCTGTTGGAAAATGGGTTATTGGCAAGGGCAGGTAGGTACCTACACCTACCAACAAGCCACCAACCTCCACTTAGGTACAGTTAGGTCTCAGTAAATTAATCCCAGCTCAACCCTTGGTAGCTTGGCAACGAGCGTCAAGGCTTAACTTAGGAGACAGTGTGTAAAGCATTCAAATATCACAAAACAGTAATTAAATAAAACACAGGAGACAGTTTAAAAATCCAAAACCAATTTATAAAAATAGTTTATATTTTTATCTTTAAAATGACACCAAAACGAATAAAATCGGATAAAGGGAACCGGAGATATGAATTTTTAAAGAATTATTACTTTTCTAGCGCTTAGAAACAAAAAGCGCCAATCGGGTCATCTGGTTGCACCACGACCGGGGCAAAGTCAAAGTTTCAGGCCGACCGCGATGGAGCCCTGCTCGGCTACAAGTCGCGGGAGGCCTCGGTTAAAAAGTTACCTTCTGACTCAGTCTTTATTTTGAAGATTTTCTTCAGCGGGACGAACCTGCCAGTCGAATCCGACCTCCTGGAGCCCTTGTCCGGATACGCGATGCTGGATTCCTCGGTGGAGATTTTTACCTTCGGACGTAGTCATTTTTTCGAGGTGAAAATCCTTCGACCGGGGTAAACCTGGATCTTGATACGACGTCCGTGGAGCCCTTCTCGGATACGATGGCTGGGAGGTCCCGGTCAACTTTTTACCTTCGGACTTAGGCCCTCATTACGACCCTGGCGGTATAGAACCGCCAGGGCCGCGGCACGCGGGAGCACCGCCGACAGGCTGGCGGTGCCCCGCAGGGCATTCTGACCGCGGCGGTAACGCCGCGGTCAGAACAGGAAAACTGGCGGTCTCCCGCCAGTTTCCCGTGGCCCGTTTGAATCCTCCAAGGCGGCGCAGCTTGCTGCGCCGCCGAGGGGATTCTGACAAGCCATACCGCCATCCTGTTCCTGGCGGTTCGGCCGCCAGGAACAGGATGGCGGTATGGCTTGTCGTGGGGCGCCTGGGGGCCCCTGCAGTGCCCATGCCAATTGCATGGGCACTGCAGGGGCCCCCGTAAGAGGGCCCCACTTTGTATTTCACTGTCTGCATTGCAGACAGTGAAATACGCGACGGGTGCCACTGCACCCGTCGCACCTTCCCACTCCGCCGGCTCGATTCCGAGCCGGCGTCCTCGTGGGAAGGTTGTTTCCCGCTGGGCTGGCGGGCGGCCTTAAGGCGGCCGCCCGCCCGCCCAGCGGGAAACTCAGAATGCCGGCCGCGGTCTTCAGACCGCGGTGCGGTATTCCTGCGGCGCAACTTTGGCGGGCGGCCTCCGCCGCCCGTCAAAGTTGTAATGAGGGCCTTAGTCTCTTTTTCGGAGATTTTTCTTTACCGGGACGAACCACCAAGTCAGGCCGGGTCGCGGTTGAGGCAAGCCGGCTAGAATTTCCGCGGCGGGTCGGTCCCTCTCTGGAGCTTTTTTATAAAAATTCTCAAATCTTCTCCAAACTTCTGGGGCTTCACCCAGATGTTCTTTTAAGGTTCTTTTGGGGTCCACAGCTCACCCCAAGGGTCCAGAAGTTCTGAGATGGTCCTTGGGGGGTGCGGACTTCAACTCCCAGAATGCACCTGGCGCAAACTCCTTTTTGGCCACTGGACAGTGGTTAGCTGGTCACTTTTCAGGAGTTGGTGCAGGGGGACTCTGGATAGCAATTTTTCACCTGTAGCAAACAGGGAGTCCCTCCTTGAACCAGTTGAAGCCAGGCAAAGTCCTTCTTGTGGTAATGCCCAAGTGTGCAGCTGGTGCAGTCCTTCTGAGTGCAGGTTCCAGGTGCAGGCCAGGGGTCCAGCAGGGCAGTCCTTCTTCTCCTTTAGTTCTTTTCTTCTTGAAATCTGGCGGGGATCAGAGGTGTGGGGGCAGGTCTGCCAGTTTTATCCTTGCTCCTGGGTGAAAAGCAGGGGGGTCCTGGTTCTCCAATCTGGTACAGGGTCATCCCCCTGTGATGACTACTTCCTGGGAAGTGTGGCAAAAATCCATCCCAAAAGGCCAAATTCTCTAAAAATCCAACATGGCTGAATCTGATTTTTGGAGGTTACATCTGGCTGAGCCCACCCACTGGTGTGGCTAAAAATCATAAACACACCCCTCTCCTGCCCTCTCCTAATCTAATCAAGGGGGCACCTAGCTGTCTGGGTTTGCAGGATGTGGGGGTGTTGCTGGTTGCTCCAAATGTCCTTCTCTACCTTTGAAGACCAGTTTGGCAGCCCTCCCCCTTCCTGCCTCACCATCTGCTGAGGGGAGATTCTCTCCCACAAGCACATTCCTTTGTGTGAAGCCAGGCCACTTCACACCTCATCAAGGCAGCTTGACTAAGCTGCTGCAGGCTGGCCAATCAGAGCACAGCAGCAAAAACAATGCAGGGCTGAAATTGGCAACTTTTTAGGTAAAGTCTATAACTCTTTACCTGAACAAGTTATATTAAATCCAACAACTGGAAGTTGTGGGATTTATTACTACAATTAATTTGATACCAAATTCTTGGTATGCATCTTTTAAGGAGACTTTAAAACTTAAAACAAAGTCTCCCAATTCTAGCCTATGAAGGCCATTTACTTCAATGAGGGAAAAACTAATTTGGCTGTTTTTACCTCACCAGGGTTTATAAATCTATTTTTATAAAGTCCCTGCTTATAGTTACATGCACCCAGCCCTAGTGGCACATAGGGCACACCTTAGGGGTGACTTATATGTAAAAATAAGGTAGTTTAAGACTTTGGAACTACTTTTAATTCCAAAGTCGAATTTGCATATAACTTTAATTTAAAAGCAGCCAGCAAGGCAGGCCTGCCTTTAAAATGACACTGGGCACCTCAGCAGTGCACCTATGGGTGCACTACCTATGCTGTGGTCCCTAAACCTACATGCCCTACCATATACTAGGGACTTATAGGTAGGTTAACTTAGCCAATTATAATTAGTCTAATTTGCATATTGATTTTACACAGAGCACAGGCCCTGGGACTGGTTAGCAGTACCCAGGGCACCATCAGAGTCAGGAAAACACCAGCATAAAGTGGAAAATGGGGGCAAAAAGTAAGGGGGCCTCTGCAATCAGCCCTGTTTTCTCACACAAGCCCCCCCCAGCCCACACGCCCAGGAGACTCAGCCCAACCCTGGGAGAGTCTTCCTGGCTTGTTAGGCGAGGAAGACAGTGAAGAAAACTGGCTGTCCCTTTGCAGGGCCTACTCTGCCTTACATCCTCCTGTCATGGTCACTCCCTCTGGGTAGTGAAGCCATCCCAACAGTGAAAGGACCCATCTCAAACTGAAACTTCCCTCTAGGGGGGTCTTCCTCCTCTCTCTCTGCCAACTTGGGTAGTGAGGTGCCCACCTCCCCTACTCCTAACTTTGCTAGGGAAACACCTAGCTTACCCAAAGAGGTCACCCAACACTTGAGCAACCCCACCATGACCAACAGGGTCAGGGGGCCTACTTTGCTATTGGCCCTGGGGTCTGCCTCCCAGGCCAAGTACAGTGCTGCCAGGAAGGCTAGCACCCAGCAGAGGCTACTGACAGCTGTCAGTTCCCAGAACCACACCCTAAGCTCTCCACTGACAGGTGGCTGAGCTGCTTTAGGGGCAACTTTGGGGTCCTGGCACCCCTCTTGCTGTCTAGAGTGGGGGGCTGCCACCTCCTGTGGCAGACACCCTCCTTCCACTCTCCCTTCTGTCAGTGCAGGGGCAACACCCTGCATCTGGACAGCTGCCTGACTACTCAGGACTTCCTTGGGGTCAGGGGAGGCCTCACCAGTGCCAACTCTGGGCTCCCCCCCTACTGGGGCAGAAGGCCTTTGGCTCCCTGGAACTCTCTTTAAGAGTGGCCTACCCTTCCTTTTCTTCTTTCCTTTTCTTGGGGACCCCTGTCTCCTAACTGTAGGGACTGACTCCCCAGGACTTTGGTTTGGGGGGGCGCCCTGGGCGACCGCCCCATCTGGGACCAGACCCACCTCTGGGAGGTCGTTGCCCAGGATACAATCTAGGGGGAGGTCAGCACTGACTACCACCCTAAACCAGTCAAGGATACCCTCCCTCTCTAGGGGCACTATGGCTACAGGTTTGGTGGTGACCTCCCCTGTGGCTATCCTGACTTCCCTTGTCTCTCCTGGGACATACATGTCTGGGGTCACTAACCGGTCACTCACTATAGTGTGACTGGCACAGGTGTCTCTCAGGCCCGTGGTAGGGATCCCATTCACCTGAATGGGGTGGAAGTGCCTACTTCCACCCTCAGGGATCACCAGCTTACCATCTGGTCCTGTCTCCCAGCTCAATGCTAGGAGGACTTCATCATCTGAGGAGTCCTCCTCCATGGCTACACTGGACAGCCCAGTGCTAACCACCTTCTTTGGACAGGCTGCATCTCCTCTGAAGTGACCTGTCTGCTGACAGTCAAAGCAAGCCCTACTGTCCAAGAGCTTTTTTAACCCTGGGTCTCCCTGTCTCTGCTTGTCAGAGTGGGAGTGGGATTTACTCTCCTCCTTCTTAGGGTTCTGGGGTACAGAGGGAGTCTCTGTGGTGGGCTTACCACCTCCCTCCTTAGGTTTTTGGGGACCTGACCCCCCCTTCTTGGAGTCTCCCACCTGGGACTTGACAACCACCCTGGTTCTCAACCACTCATCAGCTGCCTCCCCTAGCTCTCTAGGGTTGGTCTGCTTAGAGTCCACTAGATGCTGGCGTAACCTTTCTTGGGTACAATTGGTCAAGATGTGCTCTCTCATGATCAGATTGTATAACCCCTCATAAGTATTTACTTTGTTACCAATAATCCAGCCCTCCAGTGCCTTTAGTGAGGTGTCTACAAAGTCAACCCAAGACTGGGTACTGACCTTCTGGGTGTCCCTAAACTTGAGCCTATACTGCTCTGGGGTCAGACCAAACTTTTTAGTCAAGCAACTCTTCATACTGGGGTATGAGTCTGCATCCTCCCCCCTCATGGTCAGGAGCCTATCCCTCCCAGAGTTGGGAACTAACTCCCAAAGAAGTGAACCCCAGTACTGAGGCTTGACTCTCCTCATCTGGAGGGCCCTCTCAAAGGCCCCCAGCCACTTATTTATGTCATCCCCCTCTACATAGGCAGGAACCACCCTTTTGGGTAATCTGGGGGAAAAACCCCACCCAGGGACACCTCAGCTTCTTTATCGCTGCCACCATCTCTTTTCTCCTTGTTTGCCCACTTTTTCTTTTCTAGGGCCAGCTTGTCTGCTTCCAAAGCTATGTATCCTAGCTGGGCCTCCAGCTCTCTTTCTCTGATGGATGGGTTCTCTCCTCCTGAAAGGACCCCCTTCCCACCACTAGCTTTGGGTCTGCCCCTAGTGACTGTATTTACTGAGGACCGTCCTTCCTCGTCCTCACTTAGGCTCAGATGCCTTCCCTCCCCTGAGTGGTTAGAGCTAGCATCCTCCCCTTTTTCTCCCTCCTCTGGAGCTTCCTCTGAGTCTACCTCTTGGGCCTCAGCCCATGCTGTCAGGGATTTGATCAGGATTTGCTTCCTGAGATCTGTGGTTGCAGGCAACCCTCTTTCAATACACAACCCCCTAAGCTGGACTACTGTCAGTGTGGGTAGGCTAGCCAGATCAAGCTCCATGGTTCCCTGGTTTTGTGTCAACAAAAACTTTTTGCAAAAATTGGAAACAAGAATTTAGAAAAATTACAAAAATTCAATAATTGAAATGAATCCAAATTAATAAAAAAATAATAAAATAAAAAAAAAAAAATAGCACTAGAACAATTTAAAGGATTTTTAATTCGTTTTACTTAAAACTGTAACGTGATACTGAACACAAGTACAGCATCCCACCGCTGCCACCAAAAATGTTGGAAAATGGGTTATTGGCAAGGGCAGGTAGGTACCTACACCTAGCAACAAGCCACCAACCTCCACTTAGGTACAGTTAGGTCTCAGTAAATTAATCCCAGCTCAACCCTTGGTAGCTTGGCAACGAGCGTCAAGGCTTAACTTAGGAGACAGTGTGTAAAGCATTCAAATATCACAAAACAGTAATTAAATAAAACACAGGAGACAGTTTAAAAATCCAAAACCAATTTATAAAAATAGTTTATATTTGTATCTTTAAAATGACACCAAAACGAATAAAATCAGATAAAGGGAACCGGAGATATGAATTTTTAAAGAATTATTACTTTTCTAGCACTTAGAAACAAAAAGCGCCAATCAGGTCATCTGGTTGCACCACGACCGGGGCAAAGTCAAAGTTTCAGGCCGACCGCGATGGAGCCCTGCTCGGCTACAAGTCGCGGGAGGCCTCGGTTAAAAAGTTACCTTCTGACTTAGTCTTTATTTTGAAGATTTTCTTCAGCGGGACGAACCTGCCAGTCGAATCCGACCTCCTGGAGCCCTTGTCCGGATACGCGATGCTGGATTCCTCGGTGGAGATTTTTACCTTCAGACTTAGTCATTTTTTTGAGGTGAAAATCCTTCGACCGGGGTAAACCTGGATCTTGATCCGACGTCCGTGGAACCCTTCTCGGATACGATGGCTGGGAGGTCCCGGTCAACTTTTTACCTTCGGACTTAGTCTCTTTTTCGGAGATTTTTCTTTACCGGGACGAATCACCAAGTCAGGCCGGGTCGCGGTTGAGGCAAGCCGGCTAGAATTTCCGCGGCGGGTCGGTCCCTCTCTGGAGCTTTTTTATAAAAATTCTCAAATCTTCTCCAAACTTCTGGGGCTTCACCCAGATGTTCTTTTAAGGTTCTTTTGGGGTCCACAGCTCACCCCAAGGGTCCAGAAGTTCTGAGATGGTCCTTGGGGGGTGCGGACTACAACTCCCAGAATGCACCTGGCGCAAACTCCTTTTTGGCCACGGGACAGTGGTCAGCTGGTCACTTTTCAGGAGTTGGTGCAGGGGGACTCTAGATAGCAATTTTTCACCTGTAGCAAACAGGGAGTCCCTCCTTGAACCAGTTGAAGCCAGGCAAAGTCCTTCTTGTGGTGAAGCCCAAGTGTGCAGCTGGTGCAGTCCTTCTGAGTGCAGGTTCCAGGTGCAGGCCAGGGGTCCAGTAGGGCAGTCCTTCTTCTCCTTTAGTTCTTTTCTTCTTGAAATCTGGCGGGGATCTGAGGTGTGGGGGCAGGTCTGCCAGTTTTATCCTTGCTCCTGGGTGAAAAACAGGGGGGTCCTGGTTCTCCAATCAGGTACAGGGTCGTCCCCCTGTGATGACTACTTCCTGGGAAGTGTGGCAAAAATCCATCCCAAAAGGCCACATTCTCTAAAAATCCAACATGGCTGAATCTGATTTTTGGAGGTTACATATGGCTGAGCCCACCCACTGGTGTGGCTAAAAATCATAAACACACCCCTCTCCTGCCCTCTCCTAATCTAATCAAGGGGGCACCTAGCTGTCTGGGGTTGCAGGATGTGGGGGTGTTGCTGGTTGCTCCAAATGTCCTTCTCTGCCTTTGAAGACCAGTTTGGCAGCCCTCCCCCTTCCTGCCTCACCATCTGCTGAGGGGAGATTCTCTCCCACAAGCACATTCCTTTGTGTGAAGCCAGGCCACTTCACACCTCATCAAGGCAGCTTGACTAAGCTGCCGCAGGCTGGCCAATCAGAGCACAGCAGCAAAAACAATGCAGGGCTGAAATTGGCAACTTTTTAGGTAAAGTCTATAACTCTTAACCTGAACAAGTTATATTAAATCCAACAACTGGAAGTTGTGGGATTTATTACAACAATTCTTGGTATGCATCTTTTAAGGAGACTTTAAAATTTAAAACAAAGTCTCCCCATTCTAGCCTATGAAGGCCATTTACTTCAATGAGGGAAAAACGAATTTGGCTGTTTTTACCTCACCAGGGTTTATAAATCTATTTTTATAAAGTCCCTGCTTATAGTTACATGGCACCCAGCCCTAGGGGCACATAGGGCACACCTTAGGGGTGACTTATATGTAAAAATAAGGTAGTTTAAGACTTTGGAACTACTTTTAATTCCAAAGTCAAATGTGCATATAACTTCAATTTAAAAGCAGCCAGCAAGGCAGGCCTGCCTTTAAAATGACACTGGGCACCTCAGCAGTGCACCTATGGGTGCACTACCTATGCTGTGGTCCCTAAACCTACATGCCCTACCATATACTAGGGACTTATAGGTAGGTTAACTTAGCCAATTATAATTAGTCTAATTTGCATATTGATTTTACACAGAGCACAGGCCCTGGGACTGGTTAGCAGTACCCAGGGCACCATCAGAGTCAGGAAAACACCAGCATAAAGTGGAAAATGGGGGCAAAAAGTAAGGGGTCCTCTGCAATCAGCCCTGTTTTCTCACAGCTCCATACAGACACATGGGTGCAGTTTAAGCTGAGCACTGGGAGTGAAGAGGGAGTGTCTGCTTGTGTCCACCCTGTTCAACCTTTTTTTAGCAGATCTAACACCAAAGCTAAAGCTCTGACATTCTCATGCTCCAAAACTAGGAGGCTTGGCTCTCTCCAGCCTCCTATGTGCCAACGACTTGGTCCTAGTAAGCCACAGTCAGTGGGTCTGCAGTGCCTGTTTAACATCACACAGGAACATGGGATGGCTATCAATGTAGGAAAAAATCTAAAACATTTTGATCAACAATGTGAGGAAAAGACAACTGACCTGGTATTGGGCCAGGATATGGATTGCCCCAGTAGACAAATATAAATATCAGGGTGTCATCATTGATAAAAATTGATACTTTGTTCATCAGAATGAGGCAATGAAGAGAAAAGGTAAAGCACTGGCCATAACATTTAAAAATCTTAAGAAAAAACTACCAGGTCCAATGCTGACGCTGTTACTTTTAATTTTTCAAGCCCAGCTGCTATCCACAGTTGAATATGGAAGTGATCTCCTGAGAGGGAGGGATGTATCCTTTCTGGACAGCAGCTTGATGAGAACATACAGAATGAACTTTAATCTCTGAAGTAAATTAGGCTGGAATTCTCTCTTCAAAGGCAGACGCTGGCTAGATGGGGGCCTACATAGTTTGCTGGTACATAATCATGAAGGCAATCCCCAACACACTGAATTTCCACCTGTAGAAAGCGATGGAGAACAGGGACACTTCTGGCTGCCAGAGAATACCTCAACAAGTCTCTATGCATAATTGAGCTAATTCATCTGTGGGAAAATCCTACTAGTTATATGTGCTTCAGAAATTGGTCAGTAAAACCATAAAATCCCTTTCAATGATTGAAGACAAGACAGCCTTAGCAAAAAGAGCCCACACTTGTCTTACTCTAAACAACTACAGAGTAGATGCTTCTTAGGAAACTTTTTATATCGGGTATGCAAACACTATCAAAGAGAGGTTCTTCAAGTGCCACTTAGGCTTGCTTCCATCACTGCTACATTAACCTCCCTGGCAGAGCAACGTAACTTAGACCAGTTGCCGTCTATGCGGCTATGGCAAAAAGGACCTGATGCATCTAATATGCTCCTGCAAGGAGCTAATGACTGAATAGCGACTGCAGCTAAAGGCATGTTTCAATCAAAGAGAACTTTGTACCGGACGACCGGCTGTGATATCTTGCTTTGGTCCAGGAGATCTGCAGCTTAACTACCATTTAGTGAAGCTCCTAAAAAGGTGGAAGAGAAAATGGCAGCACATGGCAGACAGCTGGGGCCTTCTAAACTCCATTGATCTCCAGCACTCTTTCTTCTACATTGGAAGATTCCATGGACAAAATGTTCCTGTGTACCTGGAATGCTTGTTTGGGATGATGCTGGTATCAAGCCTCAGCACACACACCCATCTCCTGATGATTGCACATTTGAGAAGCTGCTTTTCTCAAGCCTTAGCACACTCTACCCCGCCTCCCAATGTAGCTTGCACATTTGTTAAATATGCTGCACTGTGATAGATAGCAGATGAACTCCCTCTGTCTGATAATTGTTTTAATGGCCACACCTTTCCAGCAAGGCAGCATACTCAATGCAGAGGCCTTTACATGTTTCCAATCTCGAACAAATCCATGGGGTGGTGACTTGCACAAACATTAGCTGCTGCTGGGAAGTTGCAGCTCACTGGGTGGTTTTGGTTACTCCACTGGGTTGTTATATATTGCTATGTCTGCTGCTGTAGTAAGCAGGTAAGAATTATGCACTTTATGGACTCAAATGCATTTTGATTCATTGAGGATTTAACATATTTTACTCAGATTTGCTACAGCTGATATTGTCAACTGAAGAAGGGTACTATCTGGCACCTAATTCAATTCTCTTTTAAACTATGTTTTTGCAATAGTTTTAGGTAACCGAGCAAATAAATAAATTTGAACCCTTGAACATTGTCATTGTGAGACGATGAAGAAATTATGTTTATATTCAATCTAATAGTAATTTAAAATCATCTTTAATGGAAAAGTCAGACTTTAGATTATACTTAGGAAAATACCTCTTTTACTGCCCAAATGTCCTGAGGCATTTCTAGGACTTTCTAGCTGCCTGGACCTGTTAATAGTCCCCCCATTATGGATATGTACTGGCCTCAAACAGTGAACAATGGAATCTGGGTATAGCTGAAGAGGGTCTTCCCGGCGGGATGGCTGCATATGAGCGGTACCCTGCCCTCATTGCTTTTCAAAGGACCTTGCCCACAGCCATCCACCCGACGGAACCTGACACCGGGCCCCTTGCCTTTGTCCCCCTAGACAGTTTAGAGCCAGGACCAGGCGAAGAACTGATCAGAACAGGCTTGGGAGTAGGTCAGGGTGTAGTGTGGTTAGTTTTACGTATTCATTGCGCTTTAGCTTCAGGCTTTAGACCTTTGTGCACTTTGCCCTGAATATATTTTATTCATTTGCTGACAGCTTAGAGCCTCTGTGCACTTTGCTCTACATGCTTTTTATTAGGCTTCGTACTGTTATTTTTCAAATAGCCAGTTCTGCAGTGTTGTTTTATATTCATATCACACTGTTTTGCCTACTTCAGCACTGGAGTTCTCCATAACATATTTACTCTGTGCTTAGGTCAAGGTTACAGTCTGGTACATTGCCGATAGACGTGGGAGGAGTTTAGACTTGGCATTCCTGCGTAGGGACATTTTGTGATCACGATGACATGTTAGTTATAAAATCACTTCCTTGTCCCAATACACGCAAGAGGGAGATTCCGACCAGGGAACCACAACTAGACGCTGACTGCCTCGTTGCAGATGCTGAACCAAGATCACAGGTCTTTGCTCAGGTATGAGGGCTGATGTCTCCACAGTGATTCTAATAGGCAAGCTAGAAGCTTAACATGCTGTGCTCTAAATAGAACAAGCAGAGGGAGAGTAGAAACTGTTAGACAATATGATAGCTTTGTTCTTATGTTTTACTCTCCTGGTGACTATTTCAATCCTACTGTGTTGTATCGTTCTGGTTATTGCGGCTCACGCTTTAATATCTAAAATACAGTCGTTTTATTAAAACATTATATTAAACTTATACTGTCTTTGTCATTTGTATATGAGATCATATTGGAAATAAGAGAGTTGGTTTGGATCTGAGTAACCACGACTTCCCTGAGAAGTTCCAAAGATGTCATGCGCTCGGCTGCCGAATCATTCCTTCCACATGGGAGAAATGAAGCACTGCTAGTTAGCCGGAGCAAAAACCGGATTTAGGGTGACAGAGTTCTTTACATGTGGGTCAGACTCAGTCCCCCACACCGTTATCGATCCTGCTGCCTAGAAATCCAGTAGTCTCATTTAGAATAATGAGAGCCCACGCGACATGGCGCCGCCAACGTTTGGTCTGGCTCTAATGATTAGGTCCGACTGACTCTCTTGGTCTCATATATATTTTGACTCCTCGGTTCCGTATACGGAGACGTCCGTGGGGCTGAGGGTTTCCGCCGCCACAGGATAGGTGCTTCCTATTGCTTAGTGGTTGGTTGTTCAAGCTTGAACTTTGAAAGGAAAACCCCGATATTGGTGTGCCTTCTCTGACCTGGAGCTATTTTTTATAAATGGCGAATCCCAATGTAGTGAATATAGCAATCAATATGCGACACCCGCTCACAGGACATCTGTTGGCACATGGGCTGACGGTCCAGGGGGTCCAGTCACTTTTGTGGTGGACGCCCATGCAGCCTATAGAACGAAACTTTTTTATTCTTGGGTCGGATTTCCAGCAGTGGATGGGGGTACAAATACTTTTCACAAATACAATTGTTGCGAATGTCCCTGGACAATACAGGGCTTACACTTACTTAGAAATACCTCTATCTTATCAAGAACACCATAATTGGCTTGATGGCACCCTCCCACACACAGTAGCACAAGTTAGGTTAGGTCCGCTGAGTAATGATGGTCCTACCTGGCCTTTATTAGCTACATACACACCACATCCTGCGGTTGCTCAATTGACAGTGGTTGAAGTTCGTCGTTTATATACAGACTTAATGGCTACATATAGACGATTAGTTCAGTTTGTCATGCAGACACTAAATACTAATGCAGCGCGTGCTGCTCCGGCGCACCCACAGGCAGTGGTTCCGGGTATTAATCCGGCCACTGTACACTCAGTTATGGGTAAAGTACCGGCTAAACGAGAGGAGACTCCATTTTGGCTGGCGCAAAAAATTAATACGCTGGAAGCAGTATTTCCCCACACGGGACCTCAGGATAAACATAGAATTTTTACGATGTGTTTGCCGTATGGGATGGTTCCTCCGGTGGACCTTTGTAATACCTGGGGCACGGTGTTTGCACGGTGTTTGCCGCGCTCTACACAACGGCACACGGTACACTAGCTAATTTACCGGACGTGCTTAAACAAATTCAAGATGAATATGGGGCTGCCCCTGCCTTAGATTTGGGCATGCAGCTGCTGGGCAATTTTGCCACAGTTTCTTCTATTATTTTGAGTAATCTCAAAGGAGAGGCAGTAGCACTAGCAGTGCGAATGCATCTTCGGGATGTTCCGCTGCTTAATCAGGAGCGGGAGCTTCCGAGAATAATAGCAGAAACATATTCTAGTATTGGTCGTGATAGCCTAGGGGCTAGACCACAAAAACCCCAGTTACAGGGTAAAAATAATAAAGATAATACTAAACAGCAACAACCTTAGGGTTCGAAAAAGCGCTGGGAAAAGAAACAGCAAACACCTAAAAAAGATGGTGGGCAGTCTCCGCAACCGGAGACCCCACAGAATAAGTATAATCTCAGGAATAGGGATACTTTGAAGACGCCTGATAGATATCAATATACTGATACATGCCAATCTCGTTCCTTTCAGGACTCCTCGGAAAAGAGAAGTGAGAGAGGTGGGCGGTCAGAGCGGAGGACGGAGTACGTGAAACCGAGACAGGATTCACAACGCTCGGCGGAGGTTTCTATTAAACAAGAAGAGAAACCGCTGCAACAAAAACAGCAATTTTAAAAGAAGAAAGTGGCAGCAGTCTCAGTTAGACATGCCGCTCAAGAAGAGAGTTCTCTTGACGAACAAGACATGGGCGTTAGCACTTTTAGATAGCGCGGCAGAGGTCACAATAGTTCGCCGGAGTCTTTTAGAGCATCTGGAGGTGAAAGCAACTGATGACTTCATACAAGTCGAGACGGCGGATATGCGAGTCTCTGATCCTGATAGAGTATATCAAGTGACTCTGCGATTGGAAGGGGACATTGACCGTATTGTAAACGCCATTTTTTGGGACCATGTGGTGAAATCATATGATGTTCTGCTGGCCGAACAGGATTGGCCACCTGACTTTGTTTGCGACTGTCCGGTTGGGGAGGAGGTTATTACACCTTCCTTCTCACCACTTGTTCCGAGAGAACTAGCGGAGTCCTATAGTAAATTATGGGCTTTAGCACAGGCTCCCGCCCTGTATAGAAATAATGTGGGGTGGGATAGACAATCACCTTATCATGTAATTCCGATAAAGGGCAAACCTCAGCCACAACCGCAGTATCCTATCAAATTTGAAGCAAGGGCATCGGTTAGGAAAATTCTTACACAATTGGAGTAGCAGGGTGTAATTGAGCCCTGTTTCTCGCCGATGAATAATCCCTTATTTCCGATTGCTAAACCGGACCATTCATATAGGATAGTGGTGGATTACAGACATTTGAATAGTCATACACGCACATATGCAATACAGAATTCACATAGCGCAGCGCTTATGAATAATATCGTACGTAAGAAGTACAAAACAACATTAGATTTCTCAAATGGATTTTTCTGCCAAAATATAGCACCGGAAAGTCGGGACTATACCAGTTTCAGTGCGTTTGGCTCTCAGAAAAAGTTTTGTCGTTTGCCTCAGGGGTATAAGAATAGCCCAGGACTGTTTTCGGCTCGTGTAACTGAAATGCTGCATGAGTTCGACCCTGAAGCGTTATCATATGTTGATGACATATATCTGACAGATGATGAGATTCTGCAACATCTAAGGCGTGTATCGCGCATTGTTGTGGGGTTTGCTGATATTGGCTATAAGTTTAATTTTAAGAAATTGTGATCGGGTGTTCCCGATCTCGTCTGCAGCACCGAGGCTCCTAGACGTGTCGGATGGTTCCGACACGTCACTTCCGCGTCCTCGCGTTGCCGTAGCCACGCTCCCTGGCAACGGAGGATGTCACAATGACGCCGGGGAAACGCCGGGGGACTTCCGGGCCGCGGCGGTACCTAACGGGAGGTGTCCGGACGAGGAGGAAGAGGGAGAAAGAAGACGGGAGGAAAAGTACGAGAACAAGGAGAGACGAACCGAAGGACGAGGAGGAAAGACCGAAACACCGACCCACGAGGAGAGCCTGGAGAGGGAGAGTAGCCCCAGTGAGCCACAGCCAGCGGGAGACGCAGGAGCCAGCCACGGCCCAGGAGGGTCGTGGCTTTCGAAGGTACGGTCATTCTGGGGACAGCAAAACACGATAGTAACCAAGAGGGCACTGGGGAAGGGACTTGGGAAGGAGTGAAGGGAGGGCTGGGAGGGATTGTAGAGAGCACCTGTTATACCACCTTAAGTCACCTAACGACCACTGGTAGAAGCTGGTATTTCACCCTGTTCTACCTCACTACTAGCACCACCCTGACCTTTTCCACCTTCCCCTTTAGTATAAATAAACTGTCTAAAGAGTTAAATGCCCCACTTAGCATAGCGTTTTCCTTCTTTTCCGGTCCATTCTCGCTGGAGCCCCACGGAGAGACAGAGGGAACGCCAAGCCAAGAGACAGAGGAGAGAAGAGACTAAAACCCCAATAAGAAGACTGGAAGGCGACCACTAGAGACTAAAACCCTATAAACCTACGGACAATAAACAAACTACCCATCCCACTTTAAAACAAATAAACCACTTACCTGTCACCACAATATCTCTCCATTGCGTTTATACCGTTCGATCTGCCACAGAAATCAAAGATTGCCTTCCTCAGCGTCATTTTCCTGGGATATGAGTTGTCGAGTGAGGGCAAGAGTTAGCGCCACATTTTTTTGAGAAATGTGCTTTATTGCAGCCTCCTAATACGGTTCGGAAGCTCCAGTCATTGTTGGGGTTTCTGAATTTTGGCAGAACTTACATTCCTGATTATGCGACGCGTATAAAACCCTTATACGAGTTGATTTGCCCGAATTTTTCGAGTAGATTTTGGACGATTGAACATACACACATACTACGAGAGTTACAGAGTGATCTCTTAGCAGTTAAAAACTTACACACACGGGACAATAAGACACATTTAGTCATCAGGGTGATACCTGGGGCTGTTGGGTTTACTTATGTCACCTTTAATGAGGGGGAGACAGTCCCGATTGCATACAAGTCTCACTTGTATTCTGCTGCAGAACAACGATTTGCACAGACTGAGAAAATTCTCACTGCAGTACAGATGGCTGTTATTAAAGAAAGACCGCTAGCCCAGGGCCAACGCATCATTGTCGTTTACCCAATTCTGGCCTTAGAGGCAGTTACAAAAGCGAGTGTTCCAAATTCGAAAGCTTTGCACCCGCGATGGATACAATGGGCTACGTCTTTGACAGCCACTGATGTAGATTACGTATTTGACCCTAAACTGCAGACTCAAGAATTTCTTCAATATGAAATGGAATACCCTGTTCCTGCTGGTACATTGCCTGTTGACCAATATCAAGTGGTCATGTATACCGATGGCTTAGCGCAACCAGCGGTTGGGACTAAACAACAGTATTCTGCTGCATGTGCGGTGGTGAGCGGCACTATGGAGGGGGAAGTGTTCTGCCCCCGACATACTTATACTAAAACCTTGGGAGATTGCACAGCACAGCTGGCTGAGCTCAAAGCTCTATTGTTAGCATTGAAGCACGCGGATCCGGCGAATTTAACCTTGCTGGTCTGTGACTCCTACTACTGTGTTCAGTCTTTCAATGAATATCTACACTATTGGAAGATGAATGGGTTCAGAGATTCTAAAGGCAACACCATTAAACATAAAATGTTGTGGGGTAAGGTTGCGGATCTGAAGGAAACGCTTCCTAACGTCCATGTTGTGCATACACTTGGACACCAGCGCGTTGGAATACACGTTGCTGGGAATACTTTGGCTGATGAAGCCGCGAAATCGGCAGTGGCTGTCGCCACTGTGGCCGTCGCCACTGTGGCCGCAGTGACTCGTTCGAGTTCCAAACCAGACACAGAAATTTCGACTGCCATAAGGGCTACGGTTGATGGCACGCCCTATACTAAAGGATTTCCTTCTAAATATAGTTACTGCTTGAATAGTGCGCTGAATGCTGCTGTTACAATTCCAGGCATTGGTGTACGTGAAATTCCCAATAAAATTGAGAGACCTCGATTAATTTCTGCAGCACATGAGGGGGTGGCGTCTGCACATGCTGGTGTGGCTGCCACGATTTCACTTTTACAGGCTCGTTACTGGTGGCCTGGTATCTATAAAGAGACGAAGCAATATGTCCTTTGTTGTGACGTTTGTCAACAAATTAAAGCATCGTCGGCTAGACGCCCGCAGCAGACGCCCCTTCTGATTTCAAATAAACCATTACAGTGTGTGTACTTGGATCATTGTGGTCCGCTGACACCAGATAGTGCATACAAATATATATTGGTTGCTGTGGATTCGTGCTCCAGATTTGTGTGGGTATGGCCACAACGCTCGGCTGACGCTCAAACTGTTATTAAAGATTTGCGCATCTTTGACGATACATTTGCAGTTGCAGCTTTTCATTTGGACCAGGGCCCTGCTTTTGCCTCTAAGGCATTCAGGGACACCATGGCTTCGTTGGGGGTCCAACTCCAATTCTCGTCTCCATTTCATCCCGAGGGAAATTCTCTTGTGGAGCGTTTAAATCGTGATTTAAAGCAATCCTTAACGGCCAGGGTTATAGGTATGGGTCGTGGTTGGCTAGCCCACCTATATGGAGTACAGAGAGCACTTAATAACTTGCCTAGAAGGTCACTGGGGGGTCGTACTTCATATGAGTGCCTGTTTGGAACACGAATGTATGTTCCTGATCTAGATGGTCCTGGTGTGGAGGCGGCAGATACGCCCTTTGACATAAATGATCGTGTCACTGTTTTGCAGGATTTACAACAATTCCGTGAAGATAACTCTTCTGCCAGTGCTGCCTCCTCAGGAATTAAGGATGAGCCAGTAACACCTACTGGTTGGATACCCAGGATTGGGGATCTAGTGCGTGAAAAGGTCGCAGTTAAGAAATAATTGTGTCCTTCTTATCGAGCACCTGTCCCTGTGTTGGGGGTGAGCGGCACGAGAACTGTGATTTTACCGCTGCTGCGAGGGGCCAAAGGAAATCGCTTTGTTTCCATTGATAATGTCAAGTTACAACATGTGGCCGATTCTGCACAGCAGACCAAGAGGGACACCCAGTAGTTCCGGAATCCCTCTCACTACTGGGGAAGAAGTCCCGCTGCAGGTGATTTTCACCGACACTGTTTCCTCTCCGAGCTTGGGGAGGGTGGATGATGATCTTGCGATTGTTCCACCGACGACGATTAATATGGAATCTTTTGATCAAACAGCTGCACGTTCTACTGATGTTTCTGAACATGTGGTTTATAGCGTGCCAAGGCGAGAGCCTCCATCTGCTTCTTTGTTCACAGTTGCACCTTTTGCTAGAACTGCTTCTGGATGCTTCAACGACGCTGATAATGATGTGTCCGGCTCCTCGTCCTCGATGTCTTCTGTCCACGGTCCACGACGGCTGCTGGGTTGGCTTAAACGCACATATTTTGTTTTTCCTTGGAACTATTTTGGGCTGTTTTTGGCCGTGATGACTCTTTTATTATGGTTAGGATTTGTGGTTACTTTTTTTCTGATAATACATGGCCATTTTCTTCCTGATCGATCTGACATTGAGCATGTGGAGACTGTGTTAAAACCGCATTTTTCGTCTCATATGGTTCGAAGAGACTTGTCCACTGTAAACATTTCTGCAATACCAATTCCGGATGGGATTGTGTGGGATAAAGTGATGTTTGATATATATGGTCCCACTGAATTGATTCAAATACCGTATGTCCTCAAGTTATCAATGAATGATATTGTTATACCTGGCATTGTTTCTGATGATTGGGATGTGAAGACAGTAGATTCTATGCTAACAGATTTGCAATATTATACTGTCTATGACGATGAAGATGCTTACCAGTTTAGAGATAATCATGGTGACATGTTTTGCTACAACTATTATGGACACCACTTTATTCATAAAGCTAGTAGCCCTAAGTCCATTTTTAATTATGTGCAATGGGAACATTGCTCGACTCCTCCACAAGGGAGTTCGAAAACGTATTATGATAAATTTGCATATTTTTCTGGGCATGATCAACGAAATGCTAAGTCCTACTATTTTAAAGTTGCACCATATTCTAATAAGCAAATGTTATTGACCGATACTAAATTGCTGTGTTCAAATTTGTTTGTATCTAAACTTTCGGTCGAGGGGTATGAATACTGGTTTAAAACTGTTGACTTGAAAAGTGTTTAGGGTTCGAAAAATTGGCAGATGCAAGGCAGCGACACGTTATTTAGAGCATGTATTATCCCTGTGCAGATGATTTTCCTCAATGACACAGTACAACAGACTAGCTGTTTGGGCTTAGCGACAATTAGCGAGTTGACTTTGCCTAGTATACCTGTCCCTTCTAAATTAAAAAATTGACAGCACTATGTGAATGCTACCTTTAGTGAATTTACACATTGGGTCCAGAATGGAACGCTTAACATTTCATCGTTACATCCAGGCGGGTGGTTATTATGGCCTGTAGACACTAATGTGTGTCATCAACGTTTTGTCACCTCTTCAGGGGGGTTCAGGACTAGTAGGGCAAACCCTCGTTACATATCACCAGAACATGCTGATATTATAACTACGTACAGTGTGGGGAATCTTTGTCAGCAATGGTTGAAGTCATCCACGCTGGATGCAGTTAAGTCACATCTCAAGTTACTGTCTAATGATACTGATTTACAAGATTTTTTGTCAGGTCCCAAAGTACCACGGAAGAAAAGGTTCTTATACGAAGTTTATAATGAGATTTGGAAACTTTCACAACAAGAGGCTGCAGCCCGGTTGAGGCAGATTGATCAGGAAAATCTGTTGCAGACTTTGTCTGTTGTTGATAATGGCATGCATACCCTTTCTGACCGTGTTTACACGATTGACAGCATTGTTTCCTCTGCCATTGACATTATTAAACCGGACATGTCTTCTTTGTATCATGGGCAGAGTCAAACGCGGTCCATCATGCAGCTGGGTTGGACTCTTCAGACCTTGAAGGCGGGTCGCGTTCCATGGCAGCACGTTCGTGCCACGGAGATCTTTATCTCTTTTAATTTGACTCGTCAACAACAACTGATGGCTAAAAAGGAAGCGACATATGTTATGTTAAATATTGAGAAATTAGAGAAACTGCCTTTCACGGTAGCTGAGATTCCGTCAGCTGAGTGGTTGATTCATGGGGTTATTAATTTGCCTATCTCCACTTTGCAATTTACTTCTTGTTTGAAGCACATTCCGGTGGGTAGATATGAACTATTGGGAGACAGTTACATACACGAGGTGTGGGAGCTTCCCTTTCAGTAGAGATGTGTTAATGGTTTGAAGGAGGTTTTTCTTAGCGGCAGTGAATGCGAAGCTTCTGTCAGCCATTCAATGGTCTGTAAACAGCTGTCCTTGCACCGGGCGTGTAACGCTTCGATTGCTAACTTAGCTTGTTATCTGAAGGGAGTTCCAGTCCCGGTTATTAAAAACACTTTCCAGGTGCTTTCTAACGGCATTTACATTGTTCTTAACAGCGAACACTGCTGTGGCATGCGTGCCGGAATAGTTTACATCGTCGTTATCAACAAGGCCGTTACGTGCTGCGGGAATGTGTTGTTTCCCCCCACTCAATTTAGGGAGGTAGCGGACATCTGGCCTCATATTGCTACTTCCAAGGTTGATTTCGACAAGTTGAGTCGGCTAAAAGCTTTATTGTTTCAAAAGCATGTGGCCCTTACATCTGCTAGCGAGACCTACGCACTTCAGGTGGCAAGGTCATCGGCGGAGATACAGTCCCTTTTGAATACAAACTTTCCAGGTCACTTCGGTGAACTTGTGGGACGTATATTTAATGCATCCAGCACTGCTGGTATTGCACATTTTTTCAAAGCCGTTGGTGTTGGTTTAGCTCACACCTTCTCTTCCATATTCGGTTTGATACCTTCGGCTATACATTCTATTTTCGGAAGCGTTTTGGGGGGTTTCCCGATTACTTTGGCTTTATTGGCTGGAGTCTTGCTGTTGTTGCTATTTTTTCGCAATGGCTGTCCCGTCACGACGAGATCCTGTATTGCTGCTCCCGTCAGCGCAGCTGTGTCGTGAACGCATGATGCAGCATTTTGGAGCAACACTCCTGGGACATTTGGAGTGTGACTGGTCTCTGTCATTCAGACCGGTTTTGGATTGTGTGCAACCCGTGTTTCGATGCCTTTGGTGCTCGTTTGAACATGCACTGGCTCTCTGTCTCTCACTGCAGCGCCCTCCAATGGTCGATACTGATCTGTTGATGTTCCCGATTAGGGCTCATTCCCAGACTTGTGTACTACGGTTGCGCTTGCTTCGTGAGGCGGTTTATGAGATTCCCTTCCTGGAGGAAGATGGTATTGTCTCTTTCATAGGCCCTGCACGGGGTGCCGCCCTGAATGGTTTTGGGGCTTTGGATCACACCTGCTCCATGGTACTTTGTGGCGTGGATCTTCACATATTGACATATATCGAAGTGGAGGAACTCCTGCGTTCTGTTGCTTCTGTCTGACGATTGAAGTTTTGCTAAATTGACACTATATTGAATTTGGCTTTATGATCACATGTTATCTAAATTTATGACTTTGTTGTCTTCTCACCTTGTCGAAATAATTGTTTTAGATATTGTTTATATTTGGGGCATCCTTTTATATTGTTGGAACCACTTGCTACCGACAAGGGGAGGGTGTAGTGTGGTTAGTTTTACGTATTCATTGCGCTTTAGCTTCAGGCTTTAGGCCTTTGTGCACTTTGCCCTGAATATATTTTATTCATTTGCTGACAGCTTAGAGCCTCTGTGCACTTTGCTCTACATGCTTTTTATTAGGCTTCGTACTGTTATTTTTCAAATAGCCAGTTCTGCGGTGTTGTTTTTTATTCATATCACACTGTTTTGCCTACTTCAGCACTAGAGTTCTCCATAACATATTTACTCTGTGCTTCAGTCAAGGATACAGTCTGGTACATTGCCGATAGACGTGGTAGGAGTTTAGACTTGGGATTCCTGCGTAGGGACATTTTGTGATCACAATGACATGTTAGTTATAAAATCACTTCCTTGTCCCAATACACGCAAGAGGGAGATTCCGACCAGGGAACCACAACTAGACGCTGACTGCCTCGTTGCAGATGCTGAACCAAGATCACAGGTCTTTGCTCAGGTATGAGGGCTGATGTCTCCACAGTGATTCTAATAGGCAATCAAGAAGCTTAACATGCTGTGCTCTAAATAGAACAAGCAGAGGGAGAGTAGAAACTGTTAGACAATATGATAGCTTTGTTCTTATGTTTTACTCTCCTGGTGACTATTTCAATCCTACTGTGTTGTATCGTTCTGGTTATTGCGGCTCACGCCTTAATATCTAAAATACAGTCGTTTTATTAAAACATTATATAAAACTTATACTGTCTTTGTCATTTGTATAGGAGATCATATTGGAAATAAGAGAGTTGGTTTGGATCTAAGTAACCACGACTTCCCTGAGAAGTTCCAAAGATGTCATGCGCTCGGCTGCCGAATCATTCCTTCCACATGGGAGAAATGAGGCACTGCTAGTTAGTCGGAGCAAAAACCGGATTTAGGGTGACAGAGTTCTTTACACGTGGGTCAGACTCAGTTCCCCACACCGTTATCGATCCTGCTGCCTAGAAATCCAGTAGTCTCATTTAGAATAATGAGAGCCCACGTGACAAGGGTATTCGCCCACAAAAAAGCTGGTACCAGGAACTCATGAGAACATTCTTGGACTTGTGTAAGTCTCAAAAGAAGGACTGCTCTGCTGTCAGAAGGACTGCCCTGCTCCTGGAAGAACTGCCTTACTGTCAAAAGAAGCAAGATTGAACCTGCTTGCCTTGATCCCAGGCTACCCAGAGTGATTTCAAGGGTTGTTTGGCTAACCTGCTGTGCGGGCTACGGGAACACAGCAAGCTTCCAGAGATCTTCTTGCAAGTGATCTACTGACTAGCACCAACTGGGCATGTCTGGACCTGCCTGAGCCCTCTGCACCCGACTGCTGGAGTAAATACTTATCCCAAAGTGGTGCCTCTCAGTATCTTGACCTTTAGTTTGCATCAGTTAGAGCACCACCAAAGGAAAAAAGTGGAAATCTGAAGATTGGGCTCTTTGTGACAGCACAATTGCCAGTTTGCACCAGAACTATGCCACCCATGATGACTGCCAATGAGAAACTCCAATGAGACTATCTCTTGTTGCAGACAGCAACCAGCTGTGATGACCGGCAAAGCGAGACCGGCATTTCATTCTAAGAGTAACCGTCCATGAAAATTAACCAATTAGGGGCATCAATGATGATTGGCACTTCACAATACAGCAACGACCATCCTCGATGCACAAACTTGCCCTTCAGGCCAAAAGCCTCCTTGTACCTGACCTGTGCTCCATTGAGATTTGCCTGAACTTGAGACTTTCCACCTGTGAAGTGGCCAGATATCTGCAAGTGTCATTTTCTGCATTTCATTGATATTTTCACTTAAAACTTTCAAATTCAATATGTCCAGTACTACTGATTGGAATTATGTCATTCTTGTATCATTTTCTAAATTGTTTTAGGATTTTTCTTGCATTTTATTTTCAATTCTTACTGTGACTGCAGAGTCTCTTTTTTCAACCACGGTCAGACTGCAACTCCTATTATCGGATCGCCGTCCTCTGCATTTTTGCACCACATTGACATCACGTTTTGGGAAGCACATTTTGTGCTCCCGATCGCGTCATCCTTACCTGTTTCCTTGACTTTTCTTCCTGCTTGTTGGTAGAGGAATCCTCTTCTTTTCTTCTTGTGTCTATGCTCTTCGCTTTTTCTTTCTCCTGGTTTCCATGTTGTCTTCTTTGTGTTCTTTTTTCCCAGCATGCCTTTTTCTTTTATACTGTTACCTTTTTCCTATTCTTTTCAATGGGTCTTTCCCAATCCAAAATGGTGTTGCTTTCTTTTCCTGTGTTGTCACTTCCTGTCTTCCAGTATATAAGTCACTCAGTCCTGATCTTCTTTGCATTGCAGACACTTTCTGTTGGTGGTGATCCTCACTCCTGTTCGTCGTGTTTTCTCCAGTTCCTGTTGCTCTGATTTAGACTTTTTCAATTTTTTTATTTTTTTCACTCTTGTTATTTCCTTTTTTCAGGAGTTCCTGTTTTGAGGGTTTTTCCGGTCTGCTTTGGCGTTTCCTGTCAAGCAGCACCGTGGCTACTAGAAAGGGTCTCCCTTATCTTGGTCAGTCCAGAACCAGCAGAAAACAGGTGCTCTATCAAATCCTTCAGTCAAAGGTAAGAAGCATTGTGCAGATTGTGACAGATTGCAACGCCAGAAGAATCCATGTTGTGAGACAACAATGGAAGGACCACAGGGAGATGTGGTAGATAATGCACAAACCATGCTGCAGACTGTCCAACAACAAGCTCAAGAGTTACAGCAAATGTGGGCTGAAAATACTGCACTAAGACAAGTCCTGTCCCCCCGGTCAATGTATGTACCACCCGTGTCAACTGCGACACCTCAATATTCTGGGGATCTGCATAAAATTAAAGAGTTTCTGGATGCCTTAACGGTCTTCTTTGCCTTTCGTCCGCTACAATTTTCTTCTGATAAGGCCAAGGTGGGTTATCTAATCAGTGCCTTGTCAGGCCCTGCACTAGCTTGGGCGGCTCCCTTGGTCTCCGCAGAAGATCCTGTCCTGAATAATTATCCTGCTTTTTTAAAACTTTTCAAGCAGATGCTCGAAAGGCCTCGGTGGGAAGCAGTGGCAGAGAAGGCCTTATGTGATATATGGCAAGATACTCAGGAAGTTTTACAATACATAACCCACTTCAAACAGTTGGCAGCCAAAACCACTTGGGTGGAACGCACCTTTGTAACCTTGTTCCGCCGAGGAATGAGTGAAGAAATCAAGGATGAATTGGTACATTCTACTCCAACTCGTTCCTTAAAAGAATGAATGGACCTAACACTGAACATAGAATATAGATTACGAGAGGTCAAGATGGAAAGAAGAAGAACTCGAGTACCATATCAGCCTGGAGTAAATCGTACCATCAGTCGGAGAACCTACGAAGTCCATTCTGACACTTCTCCATCTTCTACAGAAGAATCCATGCAAATTGATCCGTGGTCCACTACATGAGTCTGAAAAGGAGGATAAAAGACGGAAGGGTCTTTGCCTTTATTGTGACAAGGCTTGTCATCTGATTCGATATTGCCCTGTTCATCCTTCCAGACCTTCGGGAAACCCTAACTCCCCTCCCCTAAAAGGAGGAAGGGGATGGAAGGAGATGAAGTACCGTCAATATGTTCCTCCAGAGAAAATATGTCCACCTGCTTCATCTTTTCGGTTACATTACAATGTCCACCAGGTCAGGAAGAACAACTCTTTGCTCTTGTAGACTGTGGAGCCAGTGGAACCTTTTTGGGCAAGACCTGGGCTAAGGATAAAGGTATTCCACATATTCCCACACACTGTAGATGGCTACCCTTTAACCTCAAGGCCTTTGGTGGAGTCTACTTCTACACTCTGTTTGAATTTTGGAAGGAACCAAGAACATGCTGTTTTGATCTTATATCCTCGTCGAACCACACAATGATTTTAGGAATACCTTGGTTAACCCGGCACAACCGCTATATCAATTGGGAAACAAGAACAATATCCTTGACATCTCAGTTTTGTCAGCAAAATTGCTATTCTACCAACTCATATTGGTCTCCCAAAAGTTTCTATCATTTGTCAAAGAATATCGATAACACTATAGATACGATTTAAGGAATACCACATTGTTATCAGGAATACTCTGACACCTTTCAGAAACCAATTAATCCCATCTTACCTCCTCATCGTATCTCTGAGTCTGCTATTCCTTGGGTTCCAGATGAAGTGGTTCCATTTGGTCGAATGTATTCCTTGACAGATCAAGAAAAGAAGGTATTCAAAGAATACCTAGATGACAACTTAAAGAATGGGTTAATTGCTCCTTCTTCATCTCCTACTGGGGCTCCTCTTTTCTTCGTTCCCAAGAAGACAAAAGATCTGCGTCCATGTGTCGACTTTCGCGGACTCAATAAAATAACAATCAAATATCATTATCTCATACCTTTAATTAGGGATATACTGGACGCCATCCAAGGAGCAAGGTACTCAGGAAGTTTTACAATACATAACCCGCTTCAAACTGTTGGCAGCCAAAACCACGTGGGTGGAACGCACCTTTGTAACCTTGTTCCGTCAAGGACTGAGTGAAGAAATCAAGGATGAATTGGTACATTCTACTCCAACTCGTTCCCTAAAAGAATTAATGGACCTAGCAATGAACATAGAATATAGATTACGAGTGCGCAAGATGGAAGGAAGAAGAACTCAAGTACCATATCAGCCTGGAGTAAATCGTGCCATCAGTCGGAGAACTGACGAAGTCCATTCTGACGCTTCTCCATCTTCTACAGAAGAACCCATGCAAACTGATCTCGTCTGTGGTCCGCTATCTGAGTCTGAAAAGGAGGATAGAAGACGAAAGGGTCTTTGCCTTTATTGTGACAAGGCTTGTCATCTGATTCAATATTGCCCTTTTCATCCTTCCAGACCTTTGGGAAACTCCAACTCCCGTCCCCTGTAAGGAGGAAGGGGACGGGAGGAGCTGAAGTACCGGCAATATGTTCCTCCAGAGAAAATATGTCCACCTGCTTCATCTTTTCGGTTACATTACAATGTCCACCAGGTCAGGAAGAACAACTCTTTGCTCTTGTAGACTGTGGAGCCAGTGGAACCTTTTTGGGCAAGACCTGGGCTAAGGATAAAGGTATTCCACGTATTACCACACACTGTAGATAGCTACCCTTTAACCTCAAGGCCTTTGATGGAGTCTACTTCTACACTCTGTTTGAATTTTGGAAGGAACCAAGAACATGCTGTTTGGATCTTATATCCTCGTCGAACCACACAATGATTTTAGGAATACCTTGGTTAACCCGGCACAACCCCTATATCAATTGGGAAACAAGAACAATATCCTTGACATCTCAGTTTTGTCAGCAAAATTGCTATTCTACCAACTCATATTGGTCTCCCAAAGGTTTCTATCATTTGTCAAAGAATATCGATAACACTATAGATACGATTTAAGGAATACCACATTGTTATCAGGAATACTCTGACATCTTTCAGAAACCAAGTAATCCCATCTTACCTCCTCATCGTATCTCTGACTCTGCTATTCCTTGGGTTCCAGATGAAGTGGTTCCATTTGGTCGAATGTATTCCTTGACAGATCAAGAAAAGAAGGTACTCAAAGAATACCTAGATGACAACTTAAAGAATGGGTTAATTGCTCCTTCTTCATCTCCTACTGGGGCTCCTCTTTTCTTCGTTTCCAAGAAGACAAAAGATCTGCATCAATGTGTCAATTTCGCGGACTCAATAAAATAACAATCAAATACCATTTTCTCATACCTTTAATTAGGGATATACTGGACGCCATCCAAGGAGCCAAGATGTTCACTAAATTAGATCTAAGAAGTACCTATCATCTTTTGCGTAACAAGGAAGGAGATGAATGGAAGATGGCTTTCCGCACTCCATTCGGACACTATGAATATATGAATATCGTCTCATGCCCTTTGGATTAACCAATGCACCTTCTGTTTTCCAACGATTCGTGGCTACTGTGTTTTCTGACTTATTGAATCAAAGAGTGGTGATCTATCTGGACAATATCTTGATGTATTCCTGTGATCCTAAACAACATACTGAACATGTATTGCAGGTTTTGGAAAGACTCAAAAAGAACCAATTACATTGTTAACCAGAGAAGTGCAAATTCCACAAGACCAAAGTGATGTATTTGGGGTTCTGCATCAATCAAACAGGAATTGCCATGGACCCAGACAAAGTAAAAGCCATCCTAGACTGGCCCTCTCCCTCTTCTGTAAAGGAAACTCAATGTTTTCTTGGGCTTTCAAACTTCTACTGACAATTTATTCAGGACTTTGGTCACCAACAAAGTTTTATCACCCAGACTATTAAAAAAGAAAATATGAAGAAGGGATTTGTCTGGACCGAAAGTGCTGAATGGGTCTTTCAGGATCTAAAGAGGTCCTTCACTCAAGCACCCATTTTGCGACATCCTGTTACTACCAAGAAATTCATAGTAGTGACTGATGCGTCAGAAGAGACATAGGAGCTGGTGTACTTCAAAGACAAGACAACAATGGATTGGAACACCCTATCTTCTATCTCTCTCACATTCTGACAGAAGCAGAACGCAATTACTCAGTACTAGGACGAGAATTACTTGCTCTCAAAGTAGCATGTTAAGAATGGAGACACTTCTTGATGGGCACTAGAGAGCCTTTTGAAGCCAGGACTGACTACCGCAATTTACAATGTCTTCGAAGCTTCCAATACCGCAATAGTCATCACGCAAGATGGGCCTTCTTTTTTAGCCAATATGATTTTGTGATAATTACATTCCCGGGTCTCAGAACCTAGTGGCAGATGCATTATCCCAAAGACATCCTGACATCACTGATACCTCTTCTCCACGCATCATTGAGTCCGGTAGAATTATCGGGGTCACTCAATCTTTTCTGGATTGCGTTAAATCTGAGTACCAGTTCCTTCCAATTGAAAGTGGAATAAAGTGACACCACTCTTAAGAAAAGAACAAGACTACTTCTATCATCAAAACACCCTTTTCTTACCTACTAAAAAGGTACAAACTGAGGCATTACAGATGTGTCATGATTCTCCGGTAGGTGGGCATTGAGGAATCAAGAAGACCCAGGAATTGCTTCAACAACCTTTTTGGTGGCCTTCCCTTAAGAACGATATGGAAACCATTGTCTCAGCATGTCCAGTATGCTCCCAAACCAAGATACTCAGAACCAAACCAGCAGGTTTATTGATGCCCTCTCTTGTACCCTCAGCTCCATGGTGCACCCTCTCCACAGATTTCATCTGTTCCCTGCTGTCTTCTTCTGGTAACCATGTCACCATGGTAACTGTTTATTCCTTCACCAAGATGGCGCATTTCACAGCCCTAAAGAAATTACCCACAGTCTCTGAAATTAGTTGCATATTTATGCGAGGCATTTTTTGTCTCCATGGGTTTCCTCAAGAGGTAATTTCTGATAGAGGACCACAATATGTGTCACGATTTTGGAGAGCCTTTTGTGGCCTATTAAACATTGATGTGTCCTTGTCCTCTGGGTTTCATCCACAAACCAATGGTCAGACTGAACGGGTAGATCAGGAGCTTCAACAATACCTGAGATGCTACTGTAATGCCACTCAAAGTAATTGGTCAAATTTTCTTGCCCTTGCTGAATTCTCCTATAACAATACAGTACATAGCGCAACCAGAGCAACACCTTTTTATTGCACCTATGGTTTCCATCCTAGGGCTTTTTCCACTATTCCTAGTAAAACTTCGCCTGTTACTGCAGTCGCTTCCTTTACACGACGAATATGCCAAATCCAGAGCCTAATCCATACCACATTTTTGGCCTCTAAACAAGCAATGAAACCGAAGGCGGATCGTCAACATCAGAAGGCACCCTCATATCAAGCAGGACACAATGTGTGGCTTTCCTCCAGATATCTGCCCTCACGGTTTTCTCTAAACAAATTCAAACCTTGTTTTTATGGGCCCTTTCGGATACTTCAAGTGTTGAATCCTGTTGCTGTCTGACTAAAGCTGCCTCATACTTGGAGAGTTCATCCTGTTGTTCACGTGTCCCTGTTAAAACCTTTCATTCCTGATCTGTACAAACTACATTTTCAGCTACCTCCTCCCCTTTCTGTAGATGGCCATCCTGAATATGAGGTACAACAGATCTGTGATTCTCAATTTATTTGGAACAGTCTGCAGTTTTTGTTCCACAGGAAGTGTTATCCCCTCAGTGTCTGCTCTCGGGAGGGTGCCTCATCTGTCCATGCACCCCGTTTGGTCCCCCTTTTTTATTACAGTTGTCCTGACAAGCCTGGGGCCTCGGGGAGGGGACCTACTGTGATGATGCGCTTCAGTGCGGTGCCTCTTTTTTCAGCCGCGGTTGGACCACGACTCCGATTATCGAAGCGCCATCCTATATGTTTTTGCATTACATTGACAGCGCATTTCGGGAAGCACATTTTGTGCTCCCGGTCACGTCGTCCTTACCTGTTTCCCTGACTTTTCTTCCTGCTTGTTGGGAGAGGACACCTCTTCTTTTCTTCTTGTTTCTGTGCACATCACTTTTTCTTTCTCCTGGTTTCCATGTTGTCTTCTTTATGTTCCTTTTTCCCAGCGTGCCTTTTTCTCTTACACTGTCACCTTCTTCCTTTTCTTTTCTATGGGCCTTTCCCAATCCAAGATGGTGTTGCTTTCTTTTCCTGTGTGGTCACTTCCTGCCTTCCAGTATATAACTCACTCAATCCTGATCTTCTTTGTGTTGCAAACACTTCCTCTTGGTGGTGATCCTCGCTCCTGTTTGTCGTGTTTTCTCCAGTTCCTGTTGCTCTGATTGAGCCTTTTCCCTATTTTTTCATTTTTTTCACTCTTGTTTTTTCCTTTTTTTCAGGAGTTCCTGTTTTGAGGTTTTTCCCATATTTTGTAGTTTTTTTCCATCTGGGACTCCTTCTGGAGGGTGCAGTCTGCTTTGGCGTTTCCTGTCAAGCAGCACCGTGGCAACTAGAAGGGGTCGCCCTTATCTTGGTCGGTTGAGAACCAGGAAAAGACCAGGTGCTTTTTCAAATCCTTCAGTTAAAGGTAAGAAGCATCGTGCAGATCGTGACACTTAGGTGGTCATTACAACCCTGGCGGTCGGTGTTAAAGCGGTGGTAAAACCGCCAACAGGGCGCTGGTAAAAAAAATGGAATCACGACCGTGGCGGAAACCGCCAACATAGACAGCCACTTTAACACTCCGACCGCCACGGCGGTACAAACAAACACCGCAGCGGTAACCGCCAACAGACAGGTGGAGGACAATGTACCGCCCACACTATTACAACCCAACAATCAGCCACATTTTCCGGAGAGGATTCACTGCAAACAAAAACACGGCGGAAACAGGAGTTCAAAGGGAAAACGCTCACCTCTACACACCTCACGAGGAACCAGGACACCATGGAACTGGAACTTCAGATACTCCCAGCATTTATCTTCCCGCTCCTCTACCAGGAGCATGAACTCCGGTGGCGAAGACCACTGTGAGTACTGCACCTACGACACAGGGGAGGGGGGAGGGAAAAAACAGTGACACACACATGCAGCATCCCCACCCCCACCCTCACCCACTACAACACACACACTAATACATGTTCAAACATTACAGTTACACCCCCCAACCCACCCTGGAAGAATGCAAGGACAAAAGGAAATGAGTGGAATAATTGTTATATATTCAATTACATAAATCAAAAATATTTACAAATATATACATTTATACTATATACAATTATATACACCAAGAACACAAGTCCAAGGGATTCCACCATCACAGTCGGTGGATCACTGGACCCAGAAGGCATGGGCGAGCCCCACACTCAATACCCGAACAAGACGTGGAGAACACTGCAGGGGCATCAGATAGAAATAAAACAGGCACCTCAGGGGGAAGGGAAGGGGGGGCATCTCAGCCGGTTGAGTGCACGACGCCAGATTCACGAGGGGGCTCCATGCCCACTGTTCAATCCTGGGGAGTGCAAAGCCACAGTCTCTCAAGTCTCTACAGTGGGTGGGTTGCCCACTGAGCAATCCTGGGGTGTGCAAAGCCAGAGTCTCTCAAGTCTATACAGTGGGTGGGTTGCCCACTGATCAATCCTGGGGAGTGCAAAGCCACAGTCTCTCAAGTCTATACAGTGGGTGGTCTGCCCACTGTTCAATCCTGGGGAGTGCAAAGCCACAGTCGCTCAAGTCTCTACAGTGGGTGGTTTGCCCACTGATCAGTCCTGGGGAGTGCAAAGCCACACTCTCTCAAGTCTATACAGTGGGTGGGTTGCCCACTGGTCAATCCTGAGGAGTGCAAAGCCACAGTCTCTCAAGTCTATACAGTGGGTTGGTTGCCCACTGTTCAATCCTGGGGAGTGCAAAAGCCACAGTCTCTAAAGTCTCTACAGTGGGTGGTTTGCCCACTGTTCAATCCTGGGGAGTGCAAAGCCTCAGTCTCTCAAGTGGATGTAACTCTCCACTGGTTCTGGAGGGGGCTTTGTGCCCAGAGTGCTTCATCCTGCCAAGGACTGATGTAGTGGAGGCCTTTCTCCACTGGTTCTGGAGGGGGCTTTGTGCCCAGAGTGCTTCATCCTGCCAAAGACTGAGGTAGTGGATGTAACTCTCCACTGGTTCTGGAGGGGGCTTGGTGCCCAGAGTGCTTCATCCTGCCAAGGACTGAGGTAGTGGATGTAACTCTCCACTGGTTCTGGAGGGGGCTTTGTGCCCAGAGGGCTTCATCCTGCCTGTGGCATCCTCAGTAGCGTCAGAATCATTGGCGCTCACTGACCTGTTGTGCTGCTGGCGGCGGTGTCCTGGGCAGCGGTTCTGTTGATGGCAGTCTTGTCCTGGCCTGCGGTGCTGCTGGCGTAGGTGTCCTGAGCAGCGGTTCTGCTGGTGGTGGTCTTGTCCTGGCCTGCGGTGCTGCTGGCGGTCCTGTCTTGGGCAGCGGTTCAGCTGGTGGCGGTCTTTTCCTGGCCTGCGGTGCTGCTGGCGGTCCTGTCTTGGGCAGCGGTTCAGCTGGTGGCAGTCTTTTCCTGGCCTGCGGTGCTGCTGGCAGTCCTGGCTTGGGCAGCGGGCCTGCTGCTGACGGTCCTGTCTTGGGCAGCGGGGCTGCCGCTGGCGGTCCTGTCTTGGGCAGTGGGGCTGCTGCTGAAAGTCCAGTCTTGGGCAGCGGGGCTGCTGCTGGCGGTCTTCTCCTGGGCAGCGGGGCTGCTGCTGGCAGTCTTCTCGTGGGCAGCGGGGCTGCTGGCGGTCTTGTCTGTCGTGCTGATCTTCCCAGACTTGCTGGTGTTAATGTGCCCCTTCCCCACCTTGGATGGTGTCGCAGCTGTCTCCACACTCCCAACTGTACCCCTGGGAGCGGCTTTGGTGGCTGATTTCTTTCCCGTCTCCAGCAGGGCACTGTCCAACTTTTTATGCTTGACAGGTGGGGGACTGTCCGTGCTGGGGCTCCTTGCCACACTGGCTGCCCTGCTGCCGGGTGCACTCCACAACCCAGTGACTACTGGCACCACTGGTCCCGCCGATGTTGTGGCTGAGGTGCTAGGTTGGGACCTGGAGAGTCGGGCCCTAGGAGACTGAAGGGGTGGGGGATGTGAGGGAAAGAGATCTAGGCTGGCCAGGAAAAGTTTCTTAGAAACACTGGGACGGGTAGCTGGAGGGGGTTTGGGAGTGGAGGAAGAGGTTGTGGTTGTAGGAGACTGCCCAACAGTGAAGGACCTGAGGAGGTCAATGGCCACCTCACTGAGGGCAGCAGGGGTGACTGGGGCAGGGGCTGAGGTGCCTGGGGCGAAGGTGATACCCACCCTCCTGGGTGAGCGAGCACGGGGCAAACGCTGAGGGGCTGCTGGGAGGGCGGTGCTGGTAGGGGTGGTGGCGGCTGTACCTGTAGATGCGGGGGGCACAGAAGGGGCCGCCACCGCAAGGGAGCTCCCATCAGAGGAGGAGTCTGTATCGCTGATGTCACCTCCTGTCCCTGCCGTGGAGCTCCCCTCGCCCTCCGTCCCACTGGTGACTTCAGACTCTGTAGTGTCGCCCTCCAGGGCCATGTGGGAGGCAGCTCCCTCCTGCTCCGGTGCCACTGCTCATCCGCCTGATGATGCCAATGCACACAAGAACAGGGAACCACAAAAAGAGGGGGGGGGAGACAGATGAAAGACATGTTGAGTGCATGCAATACCGCTACCGTTGGCAGACACGACAGACACAGAAGCCTCCTGCACTATGCTGCGCACTTGGAGTCCACTATTCAATCCCTGGGACATGGCTTACAAGGCTATGGCTGATTTCTGCACACATGGATGTCACAGGAGCCTGACTAGGTGTAGTTGCCGCTGTACACAGGTGGGGTAGGGTGCCACATGGCCTGCCTGAAGAAGGGAGCTTGACTACTAAATTCGCCCTGGCCTAGGGGAACCCACAGCCCACCTCTCCCACCCAGACACCTCCACTGCGCGCTGAATCAGCAGAATGAGAGTGTACTCACCCCCTTGTTGCTGCTGTGATGCCCTCAAGCGCCCATCCAACTCTGGGTACGCCACTGCCAGGATCCTGAACATCAGGGGGGTCATGGTGCGACGGGCACCCCTCCCACGTTGGGAGGCCACCCCCAGCTGTGCCTCCGCCGTCTTCTTGCTCCAGCTGCGAATGTCCTCCCATCTTTTCTGGCAGTTGGTGCTCCGTCTGTGGCAGACCTCCAGGGTCCGGACTTCCTTGGCGATGGCACGCCAAATGTCCTTCTTCAGGTGGGTGCTGACCTACAGGAATTGTACAGGGGAAACAGAGAAGTAATTACCAACTGCACCGTCACAGTCATTGGCCCGCATCCCTACCCTTGCCATGATGCACATGCACTCACTGTCGTTTCATGCACGCCTCATTCTCACCCCCCCATCTTTCATCCACCCCGCTCCACACAGACATTGCCCATATGGCATGCTCACAGTGTACTTACCTGTTTCTCTGGAGGACCGTAGAGTAGTGTGTACTGGGGAAGGACCCCATCCACGAGTTTCTCCAACTCCTCCGTGCTGAAGGCAGGGGCCCTTTCCCCAGACACACAAGCCATTGTTTCTTCCAGACTGAGGTCACAGCAGCATTTGCAGTGTAGGTCTTCTCCTGTCGAAGATCTGGTATCGAGTGACTGAACAGATAGAAAATGGCGGTCACGTCCGCAGCAGTGCGTACCGTCACTGCCGGCGTACATCGTCATTAGCTTCTGGGACCCATAGGGTCCAATGTTAACCAATGCAGAATTGTGCTGCTGTCTTCGACCGCCTACCACGACGGTGTACAACGCCAGCGCAGTTACCTCATATCCCATTGTCCCACCTTACAGGTCAGGCAGCCACCATTTCATGGGCCCACATGGCATTATTTTTGACTGCATCACACATACCTAGGCCTTGCCTAAACACTCATACAGGCAAAAGTCGAATTGCTAATATTTTCTGAGTAAGCTTTGTTTACATACCTCAGAGTTGGTTGACTCTCTGCTCGCTGTTCTCCTCCATAGGCACCGTCCGCTGGGGCATGTGAGGAGTTGGCGGCATCCTCCGGTGTACAGACCGCTGGTGGACCTGTCGACAATGGAGGAGCGACATGTGATCATCGCCTACAGGCTTGATCATGCCACAATCCTAGAACTGTGTGCCCAGTTGGAGCCAGACCTGATGTCAGCTGTCCACCATCCCACAGAAATCCCCCCTCAAGTGCAGGTGCTGTCACTACTCCATTTCCTAGCAAGTGGGTCTTTTCAAACTACAGTGGCCATAGCATCAGGGATGTCCCAGCCTATGTTTTCCAACGTGTTGTCCAGAGTGTTGTCTGCCCTGCTGAAACACATGCGGAGCTACATCGTTTTCCCTCAGGTGGAGGATTTGCCTACAGTGAAAGGTGACATATCCCCAACATCATAGGTGCCATCGATGGGACACATGTGGCCTTGGTACCCCCCGCAGGAGTGAACAGGTGTACAGAAAACGGAAGAGTTACCATTCCATGAATGTGCAGATGGTGTGTTTGGCAGACCAGTACATCTCCCATGTTAATGCAAAATTCCCCGGCTCAGTGCATGACGCTTACATCATGCGGAATAGCAGCATCCCTTATGTGATGGGGCAACTCCAGAGGCACTGGGTGTGGCTATTAGGTGGGGACATGGACCTAATACAGTGGGAATAGTTGTCTGGGTCTGTGGATGTCCCTATGAGTTAGTGTGTGTCTAACAGTTGACCCTCGACATTTGCAGGTGACTCTGGTTACCCCAACCTGTCATGGCTACTGACCCCAGTGAGGAATCCCAGGACAAGGGCAGAGGAAGGCTACAATGAGGCCAATGGGCGAACTAGGAGGATTATAGAGCGGACCATCAGCCTCCTGAAGGCCAGGTTCCGGTGCCTGCATATGACTGGTGGTTCCCTATTCTACTCACCAAAGAAGGTATGCCACATCATTGTGGCCTGCTGTATTCTTCACAACTTGGCTTTGCGACGACAGGTGCCTTTTCTGCAGGAGGATGGTCTGGATGGAGGTGTTGTGGCAGCTGTGGAGCCTGTGGACAGTGAAGATGAGGAAGCAGAAGAAGAGGACATTGACAACAGGAACACAGTGATCCTGCAATACTGCCTGCGACGTCTAATTTAAATCTACTACCTATGTACTGTCTGTCATGTTCACCCAGTGTATGGTCACTGAGTTGGTACTTTCCCTTACGATTTGACATCTGCTTTGTTTCCTCATGGACTTGAGCTGTGTGACATAGGTATGTTGACATAACATTTGAAAGAGCATTTTGCCACTGTAATTGCTAATACACTATTTCAAAATCACAGACAGACTCCTGATTTCTTTTTGCTTTAAGGGTCTTTACTTCAGTGCTCAATATTGGAGGGGGTTGTAAAATGTCAGAGGTGATGGTGGAGGAATGTCCATGGCAGAGTCCAGTCTATTAGTCTCACAGGTGCATTGTCCAAAGGGGCATAGGAAGTGGAGCTGGGGCAGTTTAAGGATGGACAGGGTGACAAGGTGGGACAAATGGATGACAATCAGGGCGGTCTCATTTCTTGGCGGGGGTCTTGGCATCGTTCTCTGTCTTTGTCCTGGATCTCAGGGACTGTTTGCAGGGTGGTTCTCCCTCTGCAGGGGGTGGGGTGCTGGTGTGGTGGTGCCTCCTGTCCACTAGCACTGGCGGAGGTAGTGGGCAGTTCATCATCCAGGATAGTGTCAGGGGCCCCTTGTTGTGCCACAGTGTTCCGCCTGGTGTTCACGAGTTCCTTCGGCACCCCTTCAATGGTGCCCAGGGTGGAATTGATGGCTTTGAGTCCCTCCATGAAGCCCAAATACTGTTCCTCCTGCTGCCGCTGGGTCTCCTGAAACTTGGCCAGTATCGTTGCCATGGTCTCCTGGTAATGATGGTAGGCTCCCATGATGTTGGAGAGGGCCTCGTGGAAAGTGGGTTCCCTGGGCCTGTCCTCCCCCTGTCGCACAGCAGCCCTCCCAGTTCCCCTGTTTCCCTGTGCCTCTGTCCCCTGAACTGTGTGCCCTCTATCACTGCCCCAGGTCCCTGGTGTTGTTGGGGTGGTGGGTTAGCCTGGGTTCCCTGTACTGGTGGACACACTGCTGATTGACGTGTCCTGGGGACAGAGGTATGGACCCGTTGGGTGGGTGCTGTGCTGGTGTTTCCAGAGGAGGGAAGATCTGTAGTGGCTTGTGCCAGTGTGAGGGGAACCGACTGTCCTGAGGTCCCAGATGGGCCAGGCTGGTTGTCTAGATCCAGTTGGACAGAGCTGCTGTCATCACTGTGGGCCTCTTCTGTGGGTGGAGTGGACATGTCTGGACCCTCCTGTCCGGTGACATTGGGTAGGGGTCCTGCAGTGGTGTAAAGGCATGATTATTGCATCTGTGTGTGCCATGATGTGCAATGGGTGGGTGACCATTTACCCCAGTGCTTGCATTCCTGTGTAGGACCTTGTGTGATGATGGTTTAGGGGGGTATATGGGTATGTGCAGTGGGCATGCTTTGGTGATAGGTGTCCATGCTTTGGTGTTGCATGCAGGGCTTGGGTTTGGGATGTGTGGTTTGTGATATTGGGACATGTGTGAGGAGTTGGAGTGATGGGGGTGAGGGTGAAGATGGGGGTATGTGATGGCATGCAGGTAGGGTGGGGGATGAAATAGTTTAGATTTGACTTACCAGAGTCAATTCCTCCAGCTACTCCTGTGAGGCCCTCAGGATGTAGTATAGCCAAGACCTGCTCCTCCCATGTTGTTAGTTGTGGGGGAGTAGGTGGGGGTCCGCCGCCAGTCCTCTGTACCGCAATGTGGTGTCTTGAGACCACGGAACGCACCTTCCCCCGTAGGTCGATCCACCTCTTCCTGATGTCATCCCGTGTTCTTGGATGCTGTCCCACTGCGTTGACCCTGTCTACGATTTTGCGCCATAGCTCCATCTTCCTAGCTATGGAGGTGTGCTGCACCTGTGATCCGAATAGCTGTGGCTCTACCCGGATGATTTCCTCCTCCATGACCCTGAGCTCCTCCTCAGAGAACCTGGGGTGTCTTTGCGTGGCCATGGGGTGGTGTGGGTGATGAGTGGGGTGGTGTGTGTTGTGATGTGTGAGGTGATATTTAGAGGTGTGTTGTGTGAGGTGCGTAGATGTTATGTGAGTGATAATGTTGAGTGCCTGTGGATGCTAGTGTTGTTGATGGTGGTGTCTCTCTCTGGCCTTCAGTCGCAATTGTGGTCATAGGGGTTTGTGGGTGATGTGGGTGTGTGTTTTATAGTGGTGTGAGTGTGTGGGAGTGGTGTGTATATGTATCAGGTGTGTTTATTTTGAATTGTCCAATGTGGAAGTGTTTTGTAAATGTGTGTGTATTTTGAGCGCAGCAGTGTGTACCGCCAATGGAATACCACGGTTGGAAGACCGCCGTGTGGATTCGTGGGTCGTGATAGTGTGGGCGTATTCCTGTTGGTGTGACGGTGGAGGTTTTGTTATCGCCAGTTTATCACTGACCTTTGGTGTGGCGGACTTGTGTGGGTGTCTACATTTTGGCAGATTCCGGCCTTTGGGTCATAGTGACCGTGGCAGAATTCGACAGCCACGGCGGTGTGTTGGCGGTCTTCTGCACGCCGGTAAGCGGCTTTTACCACCACTGTTGTATGACCCCCTTACTGTTTGTATGTTGCATAAATACTATAAACTTTGCCACTAGGGTAAGTCTGACTGCTACTGTGCCAAACTACCACAGAGCTAAGCACATGTTAGTTTAGTGACTTTTGTGCTTCACCCTGACAAGGATTGCAGTTGTTTGCACAATGAAGTTTCCATCCCCCTAAACCAAAAACCGTTGATGTCATCTGGGACAATGTAATGTATTTGATTGGCAGTTAGACCAGACTTTTATTGTCTTACATTGCTAAAATAAATAATCCCCCACAATAATAAAATCCATTTCCATCAATCAGTCAATCAATCAAACAACGAAACAATCCGTCAAACAATCAAATCAATCAATCAAAATCAATTATTTTTTTCAGCTTAAATGAATCCAAGAAGATGCAAAATATTCACCTACGCACACATATGCAAGTAAGGGCCTTATTTCGATCTCGACAGAGGGAATACTCCATCACAAGTGTGATGGTTTTCCTTTCTGCCGTATTACGATCCCCTAGGACATAATGGTATCGTAATAGGGCAGGCAGAATATCTGTCACATTTGTGACAGAGTATTCCCTACTGCCGAGGTCTAAATCAAGCCCTAAGTATTAAAAACATAATTAATTAAATCCTCATCACAGTCAGTCGACTGAACAAGAGCTCATCATCTGGGCATAGCTAAACAAACATTAGTCGGCTATGCGAATTTTCTTATCCTAATAGTAAGCTGAATAAAATTAAATAGAGCTAGAATAGAACCAATGACACTAACCCTATATATGATAAAAGCCGTTGAATAAAAGCTAGTCTACATTGCCTCGTGTTTGAAATGTGCATTACAGGTAACAAACAGTGTTTCAGGAGGGTCGTTTAAAATTTGCAAACAAAACATAAAGTGCAATTTGCTCTTGGTAGATTGATTGTCACAAGGGCAATACAGAAGTTCCCAGAACCAGGAAACACACTTCAGAAATGCCATATTATGGGCATAAGAACATGCCACATCAAACGTCTATGTCATTTGAACCTTGAACTACTTATCGTGGTGAGCAATAAGATTTTAACGAGTCACAGTTCAGGTCAAAAGAATTAAAAATCATCGGAGCCTCTGCAGTGTTATCGAAGCACACTTAAAAATTCTCTGCATTCCAACATACAAATCTGAAAGTATGGTTGTCCTTTGACTATTTCAGGATTAAACCTTTATTTTTGGTTAATTAAACATCTGGCATTCTCTTAATAGATGCTCTAGTACCAACATGCAAGCACACAGATAGAGGGTTAGGGTTATTGCAATAATTTGACACAACCATAGAATCCAACATGTGTAGGAATATTCATTGGTTAGTAGAATAAAATTAATAGGCCTAGCAGTTCCCTGGCCATTACATGTAGGAACTGAAGAAAAAGCAGAAGAACAGCTCTTGCATAACAATGCCAGGTTGCATTTTATTGAGGAGTTATGAAGAGCTTCTCCATAAGATTATGAACAAAAGGTGATAGGTCATCTCTCTTGTGATAATCCATAAACTGAGTTGGAAAGAATTTTACACAACTTTGTGTTAAAATTCCCTGCCCATATTAAGAAACAACTGTATCCTTCCCAGAGATGTGATAATCCATATAATATTTTTAGGGGTTTCATAACATCTATATTTTTGTGATCAAAAGTATTCCTAAGCAAACCCTGAAACTGGATGTGTAATAGCTGATAAAACTGAATCAGAGTAAAACTATATTACTATCGCTAGGCAAAGAACCAGTTGACAAACAGTTAGTCACCTTTAACTCTGCCTTCTCTTGAAGGAGTGGCTAAGGCATGGGAGAATAGTACCCCACATCAACATGAGACAATTCTTTAGTCCATGTCTCTTTGACATAGCTGAAATCAAACTTTATGATATATCTTATAATCTAACAACCCAAACATTTAGGTTGCTGCCGATTCCACCTCCATTCCAGGAAACAAGGTTGACCATGCCAGACAATTAATGGTTGCACCCTCCATGATCTATGGGTGTGTTCATTTTGGGATCAGAGCATAAGGTTATACAGGTTACCTATGAGGGAGGGAAATTAGTGAGTTTACTAGAATGCAGTTAATCATTTTCATCCAATATTGCAAGTGGCTCAGAAGAGTTGGCAGTGACAACGCTAGAGGCTCAGAATTGAACCTCATCCCCCTCTGACTAGAGATGATATTTGATTAGGATTGCAACAATCCAGTATTCAATAAAAATGCCCCATAGGGAAATGCCTTAGTTATTTTGCACTCCATCTCACAGCTTAACCTATATGGTAACTTGGCTGCTATAGAGGGGTCTCTAACATTACAACTACACATTCTCGTGTATATGATTTATGCTCATTGCCCACCCTCGAGACTGTTCTCACCATGCTGATTTCATCACAGTTGCTGGTTCGGTCCTTGACAACAAATGGGTTCTGAGGTTTCTGTTGAGAAATGTGACATGCTTTATAGTGTGAGCCACACCTCCTCCTCTCCTCCTCCTTCGAGCTAGGAGTTGTAGTCAATCAGAGCTAGCCCAGTGTGACCACCACAATATGCAGAGTAACCCCTGGTCAAATCAAAGACTGATTTCCTAATACTTAGCTTGGTGGTCTACCACACTATCAAGTAGCTCAGCAACAGCAGCTTCAAACTGCCACAACATCTGATATTTAAAGTCAAACTATACTTAAACGGGTTCCTGGACCTTCACTGTCAAGCAGTAGCAAGCAAATCTCCTTTAAAATTGTGTATCAAGAATAAAGATGTCTAAAAAGAAATCACAAGCAAAGCCTTGACCTTATAGAGCACACATATCAGCTAACATAGGACTCTCGTGGGTACCCAAAACCCAATATAGATGGACATTGGAATGAAGATTCTCTGTAATTGATTCACAGATGTGGAATGCCTTCCAGCAGAGTCAAAAAAATAAACCCACATTAACATATTTCAGGAAAGCTGTGAAAACCCTCTTCTCTGTAGGCTAATCAGAACATTACTTATTGCAGATTGTATTGTTTTGGAAACAGATCATGGTTGTAGTGATGAAGACACAATGGGATTTATGCTGTATGACCTTCAAGTAAATAAATAAAATAAAATGTGTAGGTAGGTATGGATGTTCTGTCATTCAAGGAGGGTCACAAATTGGTTTCATATTTGACTTCTAAAAGGTCCAAAGTCTTGATATGTTACAGATGTGAAAGCGACCAAAAGAGTTGTCATCGGATATTATTGGGTTTGGCAGTAGGAAGGAAAAGGCCAAGGGAGTTAAGTAATCAGTTCATTTAAATGTGATGTGATGATTTTCTAGGAAACATTTGTCAGTGGATGGATCTGAGGTATATATTCATAATTCTAGTCCGAAATGTTTTAGGTTTATGTACCAACCAGCGGGATGAAGATCTGTTTAGAGGAATTGTCAATTTCAAAATATTGACATTTATATAAATGGGGCAAGGACGTGATTGAGAATCAAACTACAGTTAGAAGTAGAAAAGAGCAAACTATAGTAAACCTTTTCAATAGTATCGTTGACGTTGTCAGAAATCCTAAATATTGAATGATCTTTTTTTTTTTTATAAACTCAGCTACAGAAATGATTGCATTACCTGCATTCGCTTAGTTTAATGAATATAACAACAGATTGATGACACACAAGCAAGAGTTGGCGTGAGATGCACAGATCAATCAAAGGTGTTCTTTCTACTCAGTGCTTTATGTTTGTTTAGTGGGGTTTTATAAGATCGAGTCACATGGTGTTCTATTTAAATTTCAGATAAATACTAAAAAAGCATTGAGTAAAGTGATTGAGTAGCTGTTATAATGTTGTGGGAGTTGTACAATTTCAACTTCAGATGATTTAATGTATAATCAAGCTCTTTCAGTATAGTGATCTCTGTAAGTTCTAGTTTATTTGGAAGTATTGCAACCATGACAACAAAATCACAGATTGCAATAAAAACTTTTTTGCAGTAAATAAACTCACTTTCTCTAGATTCCTGAATCTGACAAATACAAAACAAAAACCGATCCTAATATAACATTGTACTATTTGTAAAAATAAACATCCGCAATTGCTCATCAAAGCAGTTGTTGCATCCAAACGACAATTAAGCGTATCCATACATTGCCTCATTCTTGTAATAAGTTATTCATTTCAACAAAATGGCTGACTTCTAATACCCTCACACTCCTTTTTTTCGACATACCTTACGCATCGGATAATGGACTACGGAATTCTGAAAATTGAAACTAAAACATTTGTGTTGCTCCTTAGCTAACCACTTTTCTGTTTTTTTTCTCCTGAATATTTGTGACCCATAGTTAAGTGCAGGAACACACCTGAACTTCTTAACCTTAGCTCAAGGCATGGTCTGTCTGTTAGGGAAGTTGGACATACTGTCATTTTATCTGAAATGAGAGCCATGAGTGACTTGCTGTGCCTCATGGCTCGCAGTATAACAAGTCTCCTGTTAAATAAAACTGCCCACGGAATAAACGAGAAAAACATCCCTGTACCAAATATTTACCAAAATGGAATATTAGCAGAATATAACTTTTCATATTGTGCTTTTCTGCATTAAAGCTGCCTCTTTGTTATTCTAGCGTTCTGAAAAGCCCTGTCTGAGGGAAGAGACTACATACTGAGTACTGCGAGGAGCTTTCTGTCAGTTTCATATTCCACAGCATTATTAATTTAAAATACATCATTGAAGCCCTACCTGCATCTGCTGTTTATTTAACCCCTTTTTGGCAGGTATAAGGAAAAAGTAGAATCAACCCTCGCTCTTCGTATGTTATTATGGCTTTTTCTAACATATGTTAATTGCATTTCACACTGCAACTCCCGCCAAAGAAGTTCTAATTCATAGTTGTCCTGTCCTTCGGGCAATATTTAACCCGGCTGTTGGTAGCAAATACTCGAGTGTATCATACATTGATGGATGACTGTTTCTGTGTGCGTCTGGTCTCCATCACAGCTCCTTCTGCACTGCCTGGAAACTCCAGGGGGACATATGCATAAAAAAGGTTGTGATGAAAATAGAGTATTTTGCAAAAAAATATGTAATGCATAGAAAGTGATTTTACCACAATCTTAAAATACATATTCATAATCACTGCATACATTTACACATTGCACTGAAAATTATAATTAACCCTACTTCATCAAAGAAAATGTAATTCTACTTAATAAATATCATGCATTTATATGAGCAGTGCCTCCTCTAGATATAACCTGAAAATTTGGCACTGCCTCAATTAATTAATATTAAACTTTAATTTATCACAGATGTCATGGTCATTACACTACATATATTGCAGGGCACTTTTAAACGTAGACAGCATATTGGAAAGCCACTCTTTAAAAGCAAATGCTTTAGGAAGATAAAGCTTGTATGGTAAGTGTGAAGAAATGGAGGGTATTATCTGGTGTGGTTGTGCAGTCTCACAGTGCAATACATATAGCAACCCTTTCGGGACCCTTGGGGCTCGTCTGCCAAACCCTTGGCTCCACCCTAGGTACATGTGGCACTGAGTGACAAGGCTTACAGATATGAACAAATGTTAAGCATTTAAACAGCAAAAAAACTATTGAAGTAGAAATCAACAGGATACTCAAGAAAATCTGACATACATTTTTAAATATTGACTATCTTTTTTCATAAGGATTTAGACACTAGAACAAATAAGGTCCACCTGAGGATTCAGTTGGAAACTTATTCAAAGGAAACATAGGTAAGTGTCAATGCAGTCCCTTAGAAGTACTTGGGGTGACAAAGTCTGGCAGGGAGCTAGTCAGAGGTATAAGCAAGGTCCTCAAGAACAGTTACCTTTGCAGGAGAAGTCTTAACTTTGCAGGAGAAGAAGTATTTTAAATATTCCTGCCACTTTATCCACATTGCAATGGATTCATATGGAGTGGGGCTGATGAAGGACGCTGAGGATGCTCTCAGGCTTCTCTTTGATGGTTCCTTAGTGCAGAGGGACATTCAGTCTCAGGTCCTTCTTCTAAGGTGGGTGAGATCTAGGGTCTGGGTGCCACAGGTGCCGCCTTTATGCTTGGAAAGTGGCTGTTGAGAAGAATGCAATTCGTAGCCAAACGGCTGCCAGGTTCCCTCGTGGCCACTTCAAGTACATTGTAGCAACTGGCTATCCCAGGATGCACCATTCTACCCACTCTTAAGATAGTGAGACCCCTCTCTTGGTATTTAGACCTCCTTAGTTCCCCCCTGGGGTTTGGCCACCTCAGGGCTACATGCCTCTTGACAAACTGGTTTGGCAACTGGTTTCCCCCTCTCAGCCTCCTGTGACAGTCTGTCTACCTCAACGATAGGGTTGTCCTCCCCGTGGTGATACACATCTGCCCTTTGGAGATGGATTTACCTTTGAAGACTGCTTTTTGACAAGTGGTGTCCTGCAGAAGGAAGATGACAAATCCTTGGCCTACCATCTTTAATTGTTCACCTTCATGAGAGTCGTTGTCTCTCCACAAGAGCAGAAATCTGTCTTGTGCAGCAGGCTCTATGTGTGCCAAAGAAGACTCAGGAGTTTTACAGGAAACAAACCAGCAGCTTCACTAAAACTGCACACTGAAACATGCTGCATTGATTTCAGCTTGAGACACAAGCCAGTCTTAATTTAATAAGTTGTTTACTATCTCAGAGTGTCTACTTTGATTGCACTGTTCAAGAGATAGCACAGCTGAGGGTTAATTCTGTAAACCTGTACTTGCCAATTGTGTGACCATGTGTTTCCCTTATAAAAATAGTTGTTTCACTTGTTTTACTGTCAGGACATGTAAGGTACATGTCCTTCCTGTGCCATATGTGGCACTCTGCCCTTAGGGTTAGGTAGGCCTGCCAGAGGGTTGACTTGCACTCATGTCCAGGGGAAGTGGTGTCTTTGCCATTGGTCTCAATGGCAAATTCGGGCAAGCAGTCCACAACTCCCATACCAGTCTGCAGTGGCGGACTGGGGGACCTTTCTTTACTTGTGGGACCACCTGGATGGCACAACCAGAGCTGCAAGCCCTGAGATACCCCTGTAACTTACATACTGTGGGTATGAGGGTACTATTTACTAGGGACTTACAAGTAAGTTAGCTGTTTCCAATTGGGTATAACCAATTCAACATACATTTTAGGGAAAGGGTGTTGTCACTAAGGTCTGGCTAGCAGGCCTCAGTGCACTATCAGAGTAAAAAAACAAGCATCATCATTTGAAAAAATTGGGTGTGACTATATGAAAAGAGGCATTCCCTTACACATACATTTTAAATAATTCCCAGAGTCACACAGACGTCTGGGCAGGCTGTAGGCTCTATCCTTTCAAGCAGTGAAAATGTGGTGTTTCTGATATTTTCACTAAATTAACGTTGAAAATCAAGTATCTGCATTATCCCAAAAAGACACAAATATACACAAGTACAGCAATCTGAAACAGAAATGGAATATCCTGACCTCACTGAGATATCGTCAGCTAATGGTGGTCCAATTGGAACTATTGGCCAAAAGTGAGGCATCATTTGCACTGGCTCACAAGTTTCAGTTTATTTATTTATGATACAGAACTCCCAAGGAGGTCCACATAAAAACATACATGCAAAGAAAAAGCATAAGATGAGTGACCTAGAAACCTTCATGAACGGTTTACATTCCCCATTTCTTACAAGGTAATTTGATAAATTCATGAACACAATTTTAAAAAGCATTTCAAAAAGTTAAAAATTCTGCAGCAAAACAATTCATTTGGAGGGTCAGAAATGTTGCTGGAGATCCATGCCATCTAGCCCATAGTGTATTGGGAGGAAGCAGCTCCTGTCATAATAGGTGCCAGACTCATCTGATCCCATGTGACAGGTTCCAAATAAGATAGGGCTGCATTTCTTTCAATAATGCAGTATCCATTACAGATTGGAAACTCTGCCTGTGTGCACAAGCCTTTTTACCTAGGCAGAGGATTGCAGACCAGGTTGCTTGTCTAATAGTGGATTTCAGCTGTGACGGAGAGAGTATAAAAAGAGAGGCAGAATCTAGCTGTAATATGTCTGTGACATATATGAAATTCTTGCAAATAGTGTAATTCGACCTGCTGCCAGCCAAAATGTCTTTCTTTAACAAAGACCTCAAAGAGTTGTCACTACTCATCTCCAGACTAACCACTCAGCGTACCACCCTTGGCAGACCTTGTGGGAATGAGCTTCTCAAACACATCTCTAGCCTTAGTATTGCTGCTGAGAGGGCTGAGTTTATAGATGTTAATTGCCTAAGAACCCTGCCCTCAAGCTTGTCTAAAAAAAAAACAAGTAGAGACACGCTCTAAACCATAAAGTAAGGAAAGAGGTATCTTTGCTCGGTATACTTCTAAGAGATGATTGAAATGTCTCCTGCCTGTCGCCCTATAAAGGGCATCCAAAGCCATTAGCTTGGGATTGTGCTTTACTCAGGTTGTGTTCTATGTGCGCCCTGCCGCTGAGGTTTCAGCAAACAATTTTTCACAAAAAAGTGTACGAGTTTACCCTTTTTAATTTCAGTATTTCCAATGACCAGCTGAATTGGTCATACTTAAGCTTCTTTTTACCATGGGAACACAGAATTTTACTTTTAGAGCAATTGTTTTTAGAAAGTGGGCTTCTGTAAATTGCTGTAAGGCCTGCAGACGATTATTTAACCCTTTTGGCATCCAATCCAGAATTATTATATCATCAGCATATAGTAAACAGGTTATCAGCCACAATAAAAGAGGCTCCCAAATAAAAGATGCTGCAGTGGTCAAATAAGGGAGACAGCAACTAATTGATAGAGTGAAAAGGGCAGCCGGTGCACAAAGAGGGAAAATGGGAGGGGGGATGCTAAAAGAGGAGCATTATCATTAAAGCAGATGGGCATCCCAAACAAGTTAATGGTCAGTCAAAGGATAGACATTTTACTTAGAAACAGTCTATTTGTGTACATGTGATAAATATACTATTTAAAAACACCTGTAACGGGAGTTAACTTCACACTTAGGATACTTGTTGTTAAAGGCATATTTGATTTTGAAGAAAAATAAAACCTAATGAAACTGGGTGTGACAAAATATGATGAACTGGCATTCTCAGATCCGTCCCAATTCACTATATTTGCATAGTTTCTTATCTTATAATTATGCCTAGTCTCTGAAAAATTACATGAAATTACATGAAATTAAGCAAAATTCAAATCTATCACTTTTTCCTATATTTTAGCACAAAATGTGTCCTTATGTCAATTTTTTTCACATGAGAACAAATTTTGCACAAAAAACGCAAGAAACAAAAACATCACAAATAACACTGCTCATATTCTGTTGTTCCTGAGCATTTGCAGTAAAACTTTAGAGCGAATATCACATATTTACACACAGTGGTGTACTTGCCTCCTTTCAGGATTTTTGTGAAGCATGCATAAGGCGGAATTCCAGAAATTACACAAATTAGGGGTTCATAATTTAAAATTCACCCAGGCCAATTCACTGCCCTCTCAACCCCTACCTAGTGAATGACCTTCCTCGTATCACTTATTTTAGACTGGCTTTCTTCAGTCACATTTATGAATCGATTTGACACCCTCCGAAGAATAGATCTTCTTTCACCTATTTCTTCCCCTCATCCCCTTTCTTGTGTAGGACCTCAGTGTCTCTAGGCTTTCCCCTCTCCTCTCTGTGTTCTGCCTCTCTCCAACCTTTCCTTCATCATTGTTGCTTTTCCTACTCTTCTCCCACTCTCTTTATTTCCTTCTCTATTTTCCCTCCCTTACCCCTTTAGCTATGTGCTCATTACCTCACTTATTGCCATGACTCATTTACCCTGATTTCTAATTGTTTCTCCTTTCTGTCTTCTATATTCATTTTTCTGTTCCATTCTCTGTAGAAAGCAAAACACAGGCTAATGCAAGACTATTTTTTGTTTTCAAAATTTACGTTTTCTGTTTCTTTTAACCCCTTCCATGTCTTGGACAGCCAGGAACTGTCTGATGACACAGTGGGGTTGTGCATCAGATGGCTCTCGGCTGTCCTGGCACTCACCCATGGGGGAAGCACTAGCAGTCCCCCAGTGGGACACCCTTGTGCGCCCCCCACCAGGGATCGCAGAAGAAGTGCTTCTGCTGCCACTCCCGGCTCCCCCCTTGGCATTTAATGACAACAGTGTGCACAGTACGCCAACATCATAAACATATGCTGGGAAGCACTGGAATCCATTTGCTTCCAGCACATCCATGAGATTAAAAGTGAGTTTGCGACTGGGGAGGGAGATCAGGGACAACAAAGAGGTATCAGGGGAAAGGGTTTTTCCTTTCCCTTGATGTCTCTTTGATGTGCATTCCTGCTGCACAATTGTGTTTGGGGCCATGATTGTGCAGCAGTAGTGCCCTCTAGTCACCAGAGAGTCATTTATTTGCTCTTTTTCATGTTTCCTTTTGTTTGGGGATCGGCCCCTTTATCGGAGGGTCGCTCTCCTTTTGGGGACAGATGTTGTGGCCATTTCTGCACCCTTGGGACAGATTGGCCTTATAGTATTTGGCCCATCTGACCTTATGGGGGGCAGAAGCCTCTACATACAAGGGATTTGTTTACTCATGATTTGTGTTGCGGCCCCTTGGGAAAGGGTTGCTCCCCTTTGGGGACATATGTTGTGGTCGTTTCTGGCCCCTTGGGGGCAGATCAGCCTTATATTAGTAGGTCCATCTGCCCCCAAGGAGGGCAGAAGCCACTAGACATCAGGCATCCTGTTTTTTGTAATATTGTTGTTTAGGCCCTTCTGCCCCCCAGGAAAGGTTACAGTGTGGGTGTACTAGCACTTGGTTGGTGGTGTGTGTGGACTGGTGCCTATTTGAATTTGTGCTCATAATGTTTTATTCCTCCTTTTTATTCTAGTGCAAAGCTTTTGATTTCTATGCTGTGGCTCCTGCTTGCGGTTTCAGCAGTGGTTGATCTGCAATTTGCATAGCATCTAGTGTTTGGTATAAAAAAAAAAATCTGTACTGTTTAATTTAATGAATACTATTGCCATGCGGTAATGCATTTTTTTTTGTTGTAAATTGTGGAAAAATAGCAGCATATTTAGCTTGTTTCATTGTCTGTGAAATTCTCATTTGATTTGTACACTATGGCCCTCATTTTGACAATGGTGGTAAAAAGTGCCTACTTCTGCGGCGACGGCCGCCAAAAGATCATTGCTGCGGCTACCAGCCCTCCATTGTAATATGACCACAGATGGATTTCCACCAGAAGGATGGTGGAAATCCAGCTGTGGCCATGCCGGCGGATGGTGGTAAGGTGGTGCTGTTGCCACCAGAAGCACCGTGCCAGTAGACCGCTCCCAGCCGTATAATGACCCATAATACGGCCTGGCAGTGTTCTGCTGGTAGACGCTGCTGGTGGCAGCAGCGCCCCGTCCCGGCTCCTGCCGGAGGAACCCCTGAACACAGGTAAGTCGGGTCTCCGACAGGGTAGGGGGATGGGGGTGTTGTGTGTGTGTGGGGGTGGATGTTTGTGTGTGCATGGATGCAGGTGTGTGTTGCGTGTTGGATGCAAGGGTGCATGTATGGAGGTGTGAGTGCATGTACGTTGTGTTTTGTGACTGCATGTGTGCATGTATGTTTGAAAGTGTATGCGGGTGTGTGTGAGTGGATGTATGAATGCATGGATGTTTGTGGGAAAAGGGTGTGTGTGTGTGAGAAGGGGGCGGTAATGTTGGGGGGTGGGTTGGGGCTTTGGAGAGGCAGGAGGGTGGGGGGTTACTGGAAAGGGAGGGGGAGACCCCTACCAGTGACAGGGAAGGGATTCCCTGTCACTGATAGTGCCTACCGCCATGGTTTTCATGGTGGTAAGGAAGCCACCAAAACCATGGCAGTAGGCAGAGTTATAATCCCGCAGGCGGAACAGTGCTGTTACTGCCATGGCGGTCGGAGTGGTGCATTTGCGGGTTGGCTTCGGCCAACCTGCCAATGTCATAATATGGCGGTAAGTACCGCCAGCCTAATAGCAGTACTTACCACCATATTACCGCCTACCGCCGGGGTCGTAATGACCCCCTATGTGTATTGAGTTGTCTTATGTGTAATTTTATGTTGTTTTTCCTTTTCAGTGGGATATCGTTGGTGCTTGCTGTGTCTGTGCAGAGTAGGTGCTGATGAGTTTAGCTTCTCTGGCAAGTGATTGGTATCGTTTTTGAGTATATAGGTCTTTAAGATAAAGTCACACTTTGTTTATTACTTATTTTACACAGACTTATTTGTCAAATTACTTTTATTAGTAAGGATCATGGCTAGCCACAGGATTACCGCTCAGAAGGTTGTTGGTATGCTTTTTGAATCTTCATCTAACCATGATTATTAGCTTGACTCTGCATCTGAGACAGAGGAGAAAGTGCAAGATTCTGGCAGTGAATTTTCTGTGCGAGAGGAATCATCTGATGATGTAGCCTTGTCAGTAGAGATGAAGTGCTTGTTTTTTAGGAGGATACTGTTGACCCCATAGTGCAGCAAGAAGCACCTGGACTGCAGCCTGGGGCTGCAAGTCTTCCCATTGGAAGAGCTAAACTCTAGGTTGCCCCAAACATGGTGCAGCCGTCTTTGCCTGCCTTTACTGCTCTCCCATGGTGCACAGTGAATCCAGAAACCTTTTGCCTTTACCAGTGGTTCCCAACCTTTTGACTTCTATGGCCCCCCACTTTATCATTACTGGAACCCTGGGACCCCCACTGAATCATTACTGGGATCTGGGGACCCCCCACTGAGTCATTACTGGGATCCGGGGATCCCCACTGAGTCATTACTGGGAGCTGGGGATCGAATCTGTTAATAATATTTAGGTTTTCTGAGTTGTCGCGGACCCCCAGAGGTGGCTTCGGGGACACAGGTTGGGAACCAGTGGCCTATATATTTCTTTGAGTTGTTTATGGATGGTATATTTTTGGGTGAGATTGCTGAGCAGACTAAATTGTATTCTGGACACTATGTGAAAGACAAGAGTGCCAGACTTAAGCCCCCTTCTAGAGATACACGGCAGACTCCCGCAAATCGGGAAGAGTTGAAGAGGTTCTTGAGTTTAACTTTTTTGATGGGCTAGATAAGGAAGCTGTCACTGTCTTCATGTTGGTCTACCAGTCCCTTGATGGCAACGGCCATATTTCCTGCAATCATGAGTTTGCTTCTGCTTCAGATGCTGCATTTTGTTGATAATGCTTTAGCTTTGTCATGAGATCACCCTGATTGTGACCGGCCTATACTTGATCACTTTGTAGATCGATTTTCAGAGATCCATGTTCCACGGTAGAAAATTGATGTGGATGAGTCTATGGTCCTAGCAAGAGGGCACGTTATGGAATTAAGATATATATGCTGTCTGTAAGTGGGACTGGATATGTCTATAATTTCCAGGTGCACACTGTTAGGGATTCCACTATTGATCCTCCTGGTTGTCTGGCCACTTTCAGAGTTAGTGAGAAAAGTGTGTGGAAACTTGATGTGAGAAAGTAGCCTCTTTCTAGCATGGATACTCCAACTTTGGGGCTGTTGGTGAGTGTGTGTCAGTGTGTTTTTACTGTCCCATTCGGATCCTACTAGCCAGGACCCCAGTGCTCATAGTGAAAACCCTATATGTCAGTGTGTTTTGCCTGTCTCACTGGCATCCTGCTAGCCAGGACCCCAGTGCTCATAGTTTGTGGCCTAATGTGTGTGTTGTCAGTAGTGCTTACCTGTGTCCCTGAAGTTCTGCTAACCAGAACTTCAGTGCTTATGCTCTCTCTGCTTCCAAATTTGTCACTATAGTTTATTGACTTCATTTACCAATTCCAATCGGCACACTGGACACCCCCCCCCATTATAAGTCCCTAGTATATAGTACCTAGGTACCCAGGGCATTGGGGTTCCTGGAGATCCTTATGGGCTGCAGCATTTCTTTTGCCAACCATAAGGAGCTCGGACAAACCCTTTCACATGACTGCCGCTGCAGCCTGTGTGAAATAGTGCACACACTATTTCACAGCCATTTTCACTGCACTTAAGAAACTTATGTCACCTATATGTCTAACCTTCATTTACTGAAGGCTAGGTGCAAAGTTACTAAGTGTAAGGGCACCCTTGCACTAGCAAAGGTGCCCCCACGGTGTCCAGGGCCAAATCCCCGAACTTCGTGAGTGCGGGGACCCCATTGCACATGTGCATTACACATAGGTCAATACCTATATGTCGCTTCACAATGGTAACTCTGAATATGGCCATGTAAGGTTTCCGAGATCGTGGAATTGTCCCACCATTCCAAATCTGGTATTGGGGCCAATCCCTTGCATCCTGGGGGCTCCACCATGGACCCTCAGAACTGCCAAAGCAGCTCTCTGAGGCTTGCACTGCGGCTACACCTCACAGACAGGGTTCTGCCCTCCTGGGGTCTGAGCAGCTCAGTCCCAGGAAGGCAGTACAAAGCAGTCCCTTTGGAAATGAGTGTTAAAGGCTTGGGAGCGGTAGCCTCCCGGAAACGCTTTGAAGGGCACATATGGTGCCCTCCTTGCATAAGCCAGGCTCTGGCGTGAAACTGGACAAAGAAAAGTGGAGTGACCACTCCCGTGTCCATCAAGACCCCAGGGATGGTGCCCAGAGCTCCTTTTGTGTGTCCCTAGCGTTAGCCATCTTGTTTTCTAAGGTGTGGGGACACTCTGAGTGGCCAGTGCTAGCAGGTGACGTCAGAGACCCCTCCTAATAGGTGCATACCTGGTTAGGTAGCCAATCCCCCTCTCAGGGCTATTTAGGGTCTCTCCTGTGGGTTCCGCTTCAGATTTAGCTTGCAAGTTTCCACCAGGAATCTTCTGCAACTCCTGCTTCATCCTCTGACCTCGGATCAACCGCAGACTGCTCTAGTAACCGCTGAAACTGCAACGAAGTATCCAGAAGGGCTACTTCGACTCCGTAACTTCAGCTCCAGCCAGCAACTGCAACAGTTTCCATGGTGTACACACTCTGGGGACTCCCTGTCTTTACCCTGCACCAGAAGGACCAAAGAAAACTCCCATGGTGTGGGACCTTCTTTTCTAGTGCTGCAGGAACAGCAATTTGCACCTTCTTTGTCCCAGTGTCTGGGGACCTCCGTGAGTGCTGCCTGGTCATCTGGGGGTTCCCTCCATTGTTGGGACCTCCGTCAGTCTGATTTGAGGCCCCCAGGTCCCTCCTGGGTCCAGGTAGCGCCATTTTGACACAATCCACGACATTGCTTGAACCAAGGCTTGTTGGATGAATCCAGTGCTGCAACTCGCCTGCATCCAACATCTCCACATGGAACATCCTTTGCTTCATGCATGAACCCACAGCCATTTTCTTTGGTGCTCTTCTGCAGACTTCTTCCAACCAGAGAATCCTCTTTTGCACCATCTTGTAGGTTGGCAGGGGCTCCTGTCCTTCCTGGAATCTTCTGCGACTTCTGGACTTGGTCTCCTCTCTTTACAGGTCTTGAGGTCCAAGAATCCACCATTTGTTGCTTGCAGTCTTGCTTGGTTCTAGCAATAACTCTAATCACGACTTGTAGTGTGTCCTGAGGAAACTTGCAGTACTTTACTCCTACTTTCCTGGGCTCTGGGGCTGGGTATTTTACTCACCTTTGTGGTTTTATTACACTCCCAGCGACCCTCTACACACAACACTTATTTAGGGGGAAATTGGTGATTTGCATTCCACTTTCTTAGTATATGGATTTTGTTGCCCCTAGACCTATTTCTTCCTATTGCATTCTATGGTATTTCCTATTGTTTGCACTATCTTGTGACTATTTACTTATCTAATTTTGGTGTCTAGTGTATATTTTGTGTATAATACTTACCTCCAAAAGGAGTATTGCCTCCAAAATATTTTTGGCATTGTGTCACTAAAATAAAGTACCTTTATTTTTTAGAACACTGAGGGCCTGATTTTAACCTTGGCGGACGGCAGAGGCCGTCCGCCAAGGTTCCGCCGCCAAATGACCGCACCGCGGTCACAAGACCGCGGCGGTCATTCTAACATTTCCTCTGGGCCGGCGGGCGCTCTCCAAAAGAACGCCCGCCGGCCCAGAGGAAATGCCCCTGCAACGAGGACGCCGGCTCAGAATTGAGCCGGCGTAGTTGCAGGGGTGCGACGGGTGCAGTTTGCACCCGTCGCGTATTTCAGTGTCTGCATGGCAGACACTGAAATACTTTGCGGGGCCCTCTTACGGGGGCCCCTGCCGTGCCCATGCCACTGGCATGGGCACGGCAGGGGCCCCCAGGGGCCCCGCGGCACCCCCTACCGCCATCCTGTTCATGGCAGGTTTCCCGCCATGAACAGGATGGCGGTAGGGGCTGTCAGAATCCTCATGGTGGCGGAGCGCGCTCCGCCGCCATGAAGGATTCCCCCGAGCAGCGGTAAGTCGGCGGGAGCCCGCCGACTTGCCGCTTCTGACCGCGGCTGAACCGCCGCGGTCAGAATGCTCGTGGGAGCACCGCCAGCCTGTTGGCGGTGCTCCCGTGGTCGGTGGCCGTCAGAATGACCCCCTGAGTGTTGCCTTTTATTGTGTATAAGTACTTTGTAACTATAGTGGTATTGCAGGAGCTTTGCATGTCTCCTAGTTCAGCCTAAACTGCTCTGCTACAGCTACCTCCAACAGGCTAAGTTGCTAGAACACTACTACATTTCACTAATATTGGATAACTGGACCTGGTATAAGGTCTAAATTCTTAAGGTACCCACTACAAGCCAGGGCAGCCTTCTACATTGGTGGTGCAACGGTGGGATAAGTACTTGCAATTGCTTTACCACTTTGTTGCTAGTGCTTTTCACAAGAAAAGCTTGCTCCAATACTTAGAGCTATATATAATTGTACCTAGAAGTCACTTTTAACTTTCTAAAACATTCTTAAAAACTTTACAAACGTTTTGCAAAGTTTCTGAAAAGTTTTTCTTTTCTCTAAAAAGTTAGGCCTACTAGTCTACTAACTTTTTATTCTTTTTCCAAAACTCTTTCTGTCAGCATGTCTGGTGTAGAGGCTACCTCTAAAGTTGTGTGTGGACCAGTTTGAGGGGTCTCTGCATTGAAAGAAGTTTAGGGATTGGGAAAGAACCCCAATAAGGAATTCCTCTTAAATCTCCTCCTGAAGGATGACCAGGGACTTAGCACTGGTCAGGATCAGCAAGAGGGGGACGTAGAGGAAGAGTCCAACCAGGCATGCTCAGAGGAGTATACTGATAATCCTGGGGAGGATCCTTCTACTGATCTTTCTGTCATCAAACCCCCTTAGTGTAACTGGGAGTGGGAAGGGGGCACACACCAGTAGGGCTATCTTCACACCTAGAGGCCAGGTCACTAGTGTGGCTCCAGTTAGGGAAAAATGTGCCTCTGCCAATTCCCATGTTACTTCTGTTTCAGAAGAATCCCACACTTCTAAAGCTGAGGACCAGTCCCTAGATAGGGAACTCAGAAAGCTGAGGTTAGAGGAGCCCAGACTGAGGCTACAGCAGCAACAGTTGGCCTTAGAAGGGGAATCCCTGTTTGTGGAAAGGGAAAGGCAGAGGTTGGTGTTGGGTCCCATAGTGGCAGCAGCAGTTTCAGGAACTCCAGTGTTAGGGAACCTACATTTGATTCCAGAAATCTGCACACAGTTGTTCCCCCTTACAAGGATGGGGATGACACCTGTAAGTGGTGTGCTGCACTTGAGAGGGCCTTTAAAGTTCAGATGGTCCCTCAAGTTCAGTGGGCTCCTATCCTGTGGTTGTCTTTCACTGGCAAGGGGAGAGACAGACTCTCTAATGTCAGGGAGGATGATGCAGACAACTATCACATTCTCAAAAGTGTACTCTTAGATAGTCTGGGCTTAACCACTGACCAATGTGGAATAAAGTTCAGAGAGACCAGAAAGGAGTCATCACAGGATTGGACAGATTTTGTAAACTGTTCAGTGACGGCCTTAGAATGTTGGTTGAATGGCAGTAAAGTGACTGACTATGCAAGCCTATATAACTTAATTCTGAGGGAGCATATACTGAACTATTGTGTGTCTGATTTGTTGCATCCGTATCTTGTGGACTCAGATCTGACCTTTCTCCAAGAACTGGGTAAGAAGGCAGACAAATGGGTCAGAACAAGGATGAGCAGAAAAGCTCATACAGGGGGTAACAAAGACAGCAAAAGGGAAGATGGTGAACAATCTCAGGACAACCATGCGGATAAAAGCAAACACAAAGATCCTTCTTCGGGTCCAAAACACTTCTATGGGGGTGGGGATAAATCATCTTCTTCATCTTCTTCTAACTCTACACACACTGAAAAGCCTTGGTGCTATGTGCGCAGAGGTAAAGGCCATTGGTCAGGTTATAAATCCTGCCCAGGTAAAGCCCCTGAGCCTACCACCACTAATACATCAAACTCTAGTGCCCCTAGCAGTAGGGGTAATAGTGGTGGGACTTCTGGCAATACTCAAACTAAAGGTGTAGTTGGGGTCA